>NC_067400.1:253454044-253763211 GCF_016432865.1 Antechinus flavipes
GTATATCTGATCATAAAGTCCAGTTCTACTCCTTTCTCTGCCATGATAATTTTCTTTTCCATTTTTCATAGATTCTCTTATTTGTCAATGCCATTTTATCTGAGATGTAATTTTGACCCTGGAGGTATAATATCCTCTCAGAAGTACTGGGCTGATTAAATCCAAGATCCCTGCAAATTATACTCACTGTAAGATTCCCAAATCCCTTTGCAGAATATTTTTATTCCCATGGAATTGCTCTTTAGTTGGACCCAATTCCACAGACGAATTGAGATTTCTCCTTTTCTTTCTCCCCTGTATCAATATCCCTCTTTCTTACTTTGTTATCTATCCTTCAATGGCCCCTTTTCCTGAAAACTTATAGGTGTTTTTAGTTCATTATTTACTGTTTACTTAATTAGAACACATCATCATTTCCCTCTATCTTCTATTTCTCCCATCTCCTTTTATTTTCCCTGCCCCCATTTCTGCATTTTAGTCCTACAAAAAAGCATTACTCATCTATAAAAGGGAGGTGGGAATGAGATTTAGTCTATGGTGTTTCTGATTAATTCTTTCCTTTCTTTTAATATCTACTTTCATTTTTATTTTCCATTATACTTTAACAAAGAAATTAAAAAAAAAAACCTGTTGTTTCCTTTTTATTAAATCCTCAAAGGTATCTTTATCTTCCTTTTATTTTTCCTTTTAATAGTCTCAAAATTTAATGATAGTTTATTTCTTTACTTTTGTTTTCCTTGGTAACTGAGTTTATTTATCTTTCTTATGTTTCTATTATTTGGGATATAACAGTTTCAATTGTATCAAACTTTTTTGCTTTTAGAATATATTACTCCATTTTCTTTTATGGTTTTTGGAATATACAGGATAGTGTTGGATAATAGGTAACTATAACATTCTTTTTTCTGATTTAGGTAAATCCAATAGAGAGACAAATAAAAGGGAAACTATTTCTGGATAAACTAAAGTTAATGCATTTCTATTATATTATATTAAATGGGATTGATAATAATTTCATTCATTCACCACATGAAATTATATATGTATATATCCACACATATATGTATATATGTGTATGTATACATGTACATATATGTATACATACACATATACATGCATACATATCTTGTGTTATTAAAATTTCCTTTCCTTTATATTTGAAATTCTTTCTCCTGGTTGTTTGTAGAATGTATTGTTTGTTATTCAGATTGTTCATCTTAACTACTATGTGTCTTGGAATTTGCTACATAGAATTTTTTTCTTGTAGAGGTAATTTGTAGATTCTTTACATTGGGAACTTTGTTTTCTAAATTAAGAAGTTATAGACAATTTTCCTGCATTATTCATTGCATTATTATGTTCAGGGATTTCTAAAAAAAATTTTATATTCTTTCCAAAGGCTTGTAATTCTTATGTCGCACCCTGTCTTTAAGATTAATGCATATTTTTTGTACAGAGAGTATGTGTTCTTTTAATTTCATTACATTTTTTCTTTCTTAAATCTGAACTTATGAATGGCCTAGATTGTTTAGCAGTATTACTATTCTCTGTGAAATATCTCTATATCCTAGGAATACCTCTGGGTAAAATTCTAGCCAGAAAAGCGGTTGTTTGTAGGTTCTATTTTCTCTCTCTCTGAATTGATGGTTAATTTATAGTACTTAAAGCATTTTTCATTAAAATATCTGTTTCTAAACTATTTTCCCAGTTTTGACAGTCTTATTAGCTTTTTATCCATATGATAACATATATTCCATGAATAGCAAGGTTTCTTAGCAAAATGTTGCATTGCTGAAGATCTTGATAACAAGCATCATTTGTTTGGCAGCATTCTTGAGCTGAAAGTGGAGTTGGGTGGGAAAATTACTCATTAATAAAATAAGACAATATCTGTGAGTGTCTGAAGTTTCTCTATTCTCCAAAACTTCAAAACACAAGCCAAAATTTAAGCGTCTTTCCTGCAAATATCCTCCAAAAATTCCAGCATGTAAGCTCATGCTGATAGAGTTGTATGCATGTAGCAGGAACGCCCCTTGTTGACTCAACTGAGATTTTTATTTTGGTGTTAGTTTTCCTAACCTGTTCACTCAGTAGTATAGGGTTGAAGTGCTTAGGCTGTAGGTCTCTTTGAAGGTGATTGGGTGAATTGTGTTTAAGTGTTCTGAAGGGCATTTGTGAGGAATATCAGGAGCATGATATTAGCATGATAAAGAAAAATATCAAACCATGATAAATCAGTTAACCTATAAACATTTATACCTACTCTGATGGCACTCTGCTAAAATCTAGAGATACAAAAACATGTAAAAGAAACAGTTATTGTTCCCTCCATGCTACAGCCTCTATACTCAAATGGCTTTAAGCCTGATTCCACAACCTTAGTGCCCAAGTGATTTTGACCTGTAATCCATCTAAAAGAAAAAGAGGAATAGGAAGCTGGCTGTCCCCCATAAACTGTCCAGAACCACTTTTGTTGCTGCTTCAGAACTGCTTGCTTGCCTGCTTCTGGAAGCAAGATATTAAGAAAAGCTTGTACTTCAACCTATTGTGGAAGCCAGACTGAATGGATGCAGAATGACTTTAACTGTCCTTGTTGCCAAAAAGAAACTGGCCACCTCCTAATTCCCCATCACTTAACATAATTGATTATTGTAGAGAGTACATGTCCCCAATCTTCATTTTTAAAGTTGCTTTGATGTCTAGATTTATCACATATTTCTCTAAAAGATTTCCATTGTATGAATTAAGGGATTAAAGGCAACTGAGAGGGAAATTATAGTCAACCAAGGATATAGAGGGAAAGAGAGAAATTATTTTCTTTCTAATCACTGATATTACCACTTGCAGTTTCAAAGTGAACAAAAGCTGTTTTATCAATATATATTATTAAATCTCATCTTTCCTTTCCCCCAAAACTGAAAAGAATAAGTGAATCTGGACCACTTTAGATATAGTAGATAAGCTACTAGTTCTTTGAAAGGAAATTTAGTAATTGAGTCAGTCATCCTTATGAAGAATCTTGGACAAATTTTTTACCCTTTGTCTCCAAAGACCCCAATACACCAGGAAGGAGTGAGAGTTGACTAAAGGGAAAGTGAAGTCTGCTTTCATGAGATTCCCAAAGGAAGACAATGAGAATGAGTGACCAAGAGGCCAGAGAGAAAAAGAGAGTATCTAATTCTCAGCTAACCACTATGAGATTTATTTATATCCACTATAACTTCAGACCATAAAAATCAGTGGGAATGGAGGTGGAGGGACATTCCATGCATGAGGGATAGCCGGAGATGGAGTATCATTCATAGAATAGCCAAGAAGCCAATGTCATAAATTGAAGTGCACATGATAGAGAATGAGATGTAAGAAGACTAGACAGGTCAAAGTAGGCTAGGTTATGAAGGGGTCTGAATGTCAAACTGAGAATTTTCCATTTCATCCTGGAGGCATTAAGGAGTCACTAGAATTTATTGAGTAAGGGAGTATCATAGTTGATTTAAGAAAATCTCTGTGGTGGCAGAATGGAGGATGGGCTGGAATGGGAAAAACTTGACTCAGGTAGATTTACTGACAATCTAGTGCAATAATTTAGGCAAAAGTGATGAGGACCTACCTCTACCAACGTGGAAGCAGTGTCAGAGGAGAGAATGGGGTGCTTTAGAAAGATGTTGCAAAGGTGAAGTTAGTAACCCTTGGCAACAAATTAGAAATTGGAAAAGTGAAAGGTAGTCAGAAGTCAAGGATGGCTTATACCTAGGTAATGGGTTTCAGGGACTGGGAGGACAGCACTGAAACTCCTTTTTTTTTTTTTTTTTTTGGATTCACTTGATGTATAATAAATTTTGTTCCAGTCCTTCATTTTTTATTTTGTGTATGTGTTTACTTTTTTTTAGGTATGTTTCTTGGAAGTAACAGATTGTGGGGTTTTGTTTGCTTATTTTATCAGTCACTTTTCTATTTTATTGGATTGTTTAGTTCAATATAGTTCAGTATTTATTATCTGTCAGAAAAGAAATCATGAGAAGAAAGAAATATTGTATTTTCTTCTTAAAAGTTAAAACAAATATACAAGACCAAGAAAAATTCCCCTAATAGATAAGGTAATCCAAGGACATTAACAGTTTTCAAAAAAAGACTTGTAAAACATTAACAACCATAGGCAAGATTGCTCCAAATCACTCATAATAAGAGACATAGAACCCAAAACAACTCCAGGGTTTCACCTCACACTTAGTAAATTGAAAAAGATGTTGTTTTCTTGTTGTTATCACTTTTCCATATGTACAACAAAGCACAAAAGAGGATTTTATATGAAACTGTGAAACTATTGCATGATTCTTGCTTTTTAAAAAGCATGGAATAAATACCATACTACTTTTAAACCTATTCAGATTTCCTGCACATTTTAGAAAACGTTTCAATAGTGCTCTTTTTTTGACATCAGTATTATTAAGCCTCCTCTCTCCCTTCAACTGCTAACTAACTAAAAACCCAACTAAAAACCAAGAAAAATAGGAAAAGAAACTCTTATGACAAATAAGAAAAGCTAAGGAAAATGAGTCCACAGATTGGCAACATCCAAAAATATTTCTCCTTATGCATTTTTAAAAATTATTGCTTCTTTGTCAAGAGGAAGGATAACATCCTTCTAGGTCCTCTAGAGACACAGTTGGCTATTGTATTGATCAGGATGATTATCAAAGGGTACCAATCTTTTATATTTTAATAATAATTTCTTATTTCTCCAACCATTCTGAAGAGCAATTTGGAACTATGGCCAAAGGGCCAAAAAACTATGCATGCCCTTTGACCCAGCAATGTCTCTAATACATCTATATCCCAAAGAGATCATAAAAAAGAGGAAAGGACCCATATTTGCAAAAATGTTTGCAGCAACTCTTTTTGTAATGGCAAGAAACTGGAAATTAAATAGATGCCCATCAATTGGGGAATAGCTGAATAAGTTATGGCATATAAGTGTTATGGAATATTGTTCTATAAGAAAAGATCAACAGAATGATTTCAGAAAGTCCTGGAGAGACTTACATAAACTGATGCTGAGTGAAGTGAGTAGAACCAAGAAAATACCGTACACAACAACAAGATTATGTGATGATCAACTGTGATGGATTTGACTCTTCAACAATGAGGTGATGGAGGGCAATTCTAATAATATTGTGAAGAAGAGAGACATCCACATTCAGAGAGAAGATTATGAGGACTGAATGTGGATCAGAACATAGTATTTTCACTTTTATTGTTGTAGTTGTTTGCATGCTTATTTTTTCTTTCTCATTTTTCCCCTTTTGATTTGAATTTTCTTGTGCAGCATGATAAATATGGAAATATGTTTAAAAGAATTGCTCATGTTTAACCTATATTGGCTTACTTGCAGTCTAGGGGAGGGGTAAAGAAGGAAGGGAGGGAGAAAAATATGGAACACAAGGTTTTTCAAGGGTGAATGTTAATAACAACCAAAATAATAATTTCTTTACATAAATTGATCTCCTAACTCTTCTCACTTCATTCTGTATTAGTTGATACTTCTTAAGATTGTCTATATGATTCTTTTTTGTAATTTCTTGCAAATAATATTTCATCATATTTTAGTTCTTTTCTTTTTTCCTTTTTTAAACCTTTTTATCCACCTCCTCTTTCAAGATTAAGAAGTTTGCTTGCTTCTGACTATTCATTCTCTATTATTATCTTCCTTCTTAATCATCTCCTCATTCTTACTTGTTTCCCTATTGAATTTAATA
Organism: Antechinus flavipes; assembly: GCF_016432865.1. NCBI lineage: Eukaryota > Metazoa > Chordata > Mammalia > Dasyuromorphia > Dasyuridae > Antechinus > Antechinus flavipes. The sequence continues at coordinate 253,459,801 of NC_067400.1, forward strand.
TGTTTCTATACCAAATTGTCTCCATGTGTGTGTATTAAAATTCTGTTTGTCAATTTCAAGTAAGAATGAGGTTTATCCCCATCTCCACTCTCTATGTTAATAGTATACTCTTTTTTTTATACATCCCAATTATGAAAAAATAGCAAGTCCTGCCTTCATCCTTTTTTACCCTAGAATTCTTTTTTGTTCTTTCCATTGCTCCCTTTTTCATACCCTTAGCATAGACCTAACCTACCTCCTGGTCCTTTGTTTTTTACTTATCAATTTTACTTAATTCAACAAGCACTTATTAAGTGCCAATATGTTACAAGTACAATACTAAAGAATCCAAGAAATGAAAAAAAAACAAAACAAATAAAGAAAAATTAAATCCCTTCTCTGAAATAGCTGACAATCAAATAGAGAAGAAAACATGTAATCACCTGTATGCAACAAGATATATACAGGACGTGGAGTAATGTCAGAGAAAAGGCACTAACATTAAAAGGGATCATAGAGCAGCTAAATGGTATAATGGATAGAGCACCAGCCCTGAAGTCAGGAGGACCTGAGTTCAAATCTGATCTTAGACACTTAACACTTCCTGGAGTAAGTCACTTAACCCCAATTGTCTCAGAAAAAAAAAAAAAAGAAAAGAAAAGAAAAGAAAAAGAGAGAAAGAAGAAAAAGAAGGATCAAGAAATTTTCCTTGAAGAGTATAGGATTATAGCAAAAATCTAAGGGTAGTCAGGGAAATATGGAGGAAAATATGAGAAGAGTAAGAATTCTAGGCTTAGAGGACAGAGGTAGAAGATAGAGAATGCAAGAAATCCAGTCTCATTGGATCATAGAGCAAAAGAGAGTAAGATCTAAGAAGATTGGAAAGATAAGAACAGGCCAGATTATGAAGGAGTTCAAAAGCCAGAGAATTTTATGTTTAAGCCTTAATTTCTTTAATATCTTTTGAAAACATTAAAGTTCTCATAGGGGTGCTCACTTTTTTCCTCCATGAGAATATTAGCATTACATCATCATATAACTCCTTCCAAATGGTCAAACACATTTTTTCCCCCTAGGTTTCTTCAGACCTTTGTGTTTGCCTTTCAAAGTTCCTATTTAGCATATGTTCTTTTCCCTCTAGGACTACATTCAATTTTGTAGTGTGTGTTATCCTTAGTTGTAACATTATCTTTTGCCTTTTGAAATACTGTATTCAAAGATCTCTTCTTATTTGTAATAGAAGCTACCAAGTTTTGTGTGCTTTGATACTTGAACTAAATCTTTTTCGGTGATTGCGACTTCTTTCTATTTGGGAACCTTGGATTTTGACTACAACTTTCCTGTGACTTTTCTTTTGAGGAATGGAATAGTATATACTCTCTATCTTTATTTATACAGATTTAAGAAATTAAAATACTTAAAATAATAAAATAAATAATAATAAAAATAAATAAAATTTATATGATTATAATTATATATAACAAAAATAAATAAAAAACAATAATAATAAAATAAAATAAATCATCTAGGTTTTTTTTTTTAAATCATGGTTTTTAGGGAGCTCTGTGATTATAAATAATGTCTAATTGACTTATTTCCAGGTCAATTATTTTTAATATCAAATATCTTAAATTTTCTTTTATTTTTTCAATCTTTTAATTTTTATATTTAATATAAGATTAATATTTATTGCACTCTCATTGAGGTGTTGATTTCTTTTTGGTCTATACTATCTTTAAGGAAGTCAGTTTCTTGGGTGAACCTTAACATTTTTCCTTCTAAGCAATTTATTCTTGCCAATTCTTTCCTCAAGAGATTTTATTTCATTTTTGTTTCATTTTTATGTATTTATGTAGTGCTTGTGAAAATTCATTTTTCCTTGAGTCTTAATTTGCACTTAAGAGTATTGAAAACATATGGAACACATGTTCTATGTTCTATATTCTCTCTATATATATTATATATACACTATATATATATCTATATCTATATATAATTTTGATGATAATTTTCTTTGATTTACTTAATTTTCTAGCTTTAGTCCATGAATTTAAGGCTTTGTGTCAAGGATGGACTACTGCTACAATTCTAGATAGAGTGATTGACCATTCACAAAAAATCTGCAGGACAGGTGCTGTGATTATCCCCATGTTACAGAGGATGAAACCGAAACTGAAGAAGTAAAGTGATTTCAGCTAGTGTCTAAGACGTTCAATTCTTCTTGATTCCAAGTCTATCATTCTTTGCCACCAAGCTATTCTATATTGGGGGATATGACTAAATGGTTTCTCGATTTGGGTGGCTGCTAGACATTATCTCAACTCTTTCTTTTTCCCTGTTTCTCTATTTTTGTCTCTATCTCTCTCATTTAACTTTTTTCTTTTTCTTTTTGGAAGAGAGGATAATAGAACAATACTCAGCCAACATGTGCTCACAGAATATAGTGCAGGATCAACCTCACCTTCTGAGAAGGGAATCTTTATTTTCTTTTCCTTTTCTTTTTCTTATCTAGGACATTCTGAATTTAACAATTCCTGATAATCTAGCTGCAGAATTGAGTCAGGCAAGTCAGAGAGAGGAATGATGAGTCTTACTGAAATCTTACTCAGGATATTGAAAACCCCAGAATCAAGACATCTTTTGCTGCAAAATGTTTCCAAAAATGTATAATAATATTTGAGATGAATGTGGCAAATGTAACAAAAATATTAAATTCAGTAGTGGCTGCAGCTAAGTAGTAGAGACTTGGAGACTAAGGTCAATGAAAACATTACATGTATACATTTACAAAAATGTATGTAAATAAATGTATGTACATAAATATTTAATGTTATTTAACTATTGGAGGACAAGGCAGTCTTATTCAAGTTCAGGGTAGGAATAAAATAAGATTCATAGACTATCTAGCAGTTGTCAAAACAAGGCATGCTTAACATACTATAAAAAGAACATAGCAAAGATACATTATTTTAGGTGTAGGTAGAACCCCTTATTTGTATACAGAAACATATTTTGTCAGCAGGATATGCTGGGTTTGCTTATACACACAACAATGGAATGTCTACCAAGTTTGAGAGTCAGAGGCTTACAGGCTTACAGCTATATTAATAGCTCATGCCTTATTAGTCTGGATCAATAAGTCTCAGAGATAACTTCCCTGCATGTTTTTTCATGGGGGAGAAACCGTACATTTCCCTGGTAGAATGTAAGTACCTTGTAGTTCTTTGAATCTCTAGGATCTAGTATGTTTGACATATAGCAGATATTAAATAAATGCTGGTCCATTGCTTGTCAACTAAATGTCATAAAAAAAGAACAGAAAGTAACGGCCAAATGGAAAAGTGCATGTGTTTTTAACATAATTTTACCCTAAGTTCACATACTTGCTGGTAAGGGAGATTTAAAGCATGTGGAGTATGCTTTGTCTATACATGGACAAAGCTCATCCCCCGTTTTATAGATCTGTCCATGTACACATAAATAATAAACAATCTATAGCCATTCAGTGGAAGCCAAGAGAATCTGTGCATCCTTTTTTCTGTAAATAAACTCTCTTTTTTATTTATTTTTTTCCTCAGCACAAAGTTTGTTGCGCCATATTTATTTTGGAACAACATTGCTACAGAGCAAAACAGAGTGTGGATGTGTTTCACATTATATACCTTAGAGAGTTGGAAAATAATAACACTTAATACAATATCTGATAGCATTACCAATCAAGAAAAATATTTTCCTTTGAGATATCAATTTGGAAAAAAATCTTTTTCAGAGTTGATTCAACTTTTAAAGGTATAATCTAGATGAGGGATATAGTAAGACCAGCTGTTTATTGTATACACAAAAATGGGCAAACTTTCCATCTCCCACAGTGGAACCAAGTCCCCTGTTCCAGAGTCCCCTTCATGATATGTATCTAGCATTTAAAGAACCCTTTGGGTAGCCAAAGTGGGCTAACAAGGCAGCCTACAAGTCAGAATAAAAAGTAGAATGGTGTATCAAGAAGTATGAGGGTTGGGTTATGCCAGACTAGACTTGCTTGGGGGCCAGCACAACATCTCACACTGTGTGTCAGATGCTTGGGGTTTGGCACAATTGGAGAAGCTTTCTGCCAAGTCCTTCTGCCCTTTGTTCTCGTGGTGTGTTTCAAGGGAAATTTAATACACATGTTTTTGATTTGCTGACAACTAAAAGCTCATCCAAAAGGTGGTTTTGCAAGAGTATTTTGGACATCTCAAGAGACTGGAGGAACTATTATTTTTTTATTTTCATTTTGAAAAGTAAACCTGTAAGATTTGCATAACAGATTTTATGCCTACAGACTCTAAGTAAAGTTTTGACTGGACAGAACTCTTTTTCAGTTTTATCAAAATCAGATAAATGAGATTGAGTAAAACAGGAGAAACAAGGATTCTAAGATAAAACTTCGAATTCTTATTCTCCCTTCAAATGATATTTTAAGATGGTACTTCATACTTTGTAAAAGCATCTCACCCAAGCCAAAACTGGTACACCAGTCCTATTACACACTAAACTTCCAGCTTTGGGTTTCCTCACTCATTAGTGAAGAAGGCCTACCAGAATTCAGAATGATCTATTTCTACAGCTTCATTCAAGCTTATCTCTGGGGATGGGAGGGAAGGACTTTCTTGGTTAAAGACTACTTCAGAGATAATTTCATGGTAACTCTGAAATTGATTGAATAAAATTCAGATCAATGGTAACTCTATGTACAAGATGAAAAGAAAAGTTTTTTTTTTTTTTGGTTAGCAAGTTATAATCCATTGTATTAGGTCTCATTATTTTCCAGTTCTCTTAGGTATATAATATGAAACACATCCAACTCTTGTTTTGCTCTGTAGAGACCACAGCACTAGAATAATTGCGTTCCAAAATAAATATGGCACAACAAACCATGTGCTAGGGGCAGCTAGATAGAGCAATGGATAGAGTACCAGCCCTGAAGTCAGGAAGAGCAGAGTTCAAATTGTAATGCCAGTGAAACTGAGCAAGATAGAGATTAGAGAACAATTTAGTAATTCATTAAAGGGAGAGATTTACTGGGACCAAATGGATCCATGGTTTGATCCCAGGGCTGAACGAGACTATTGTCTCCAAGAATCCAGCAGCTAAAGAAAAAAATAAATAAAAAATAAAGTTTATCTACAAAAAAAGAGAATATATAGTTTCTCTTGACATCACCAAGCTTACAAATTATTTATGTGTAGATGGACAGGTCCATATAATAGGGAGTCAGGCAAGAGGAGCCTTATCACTTGAGCATACATAGGCAAAGCATATTACATGTGTTTTAAATACAAGTATGTGAATTTTGAAGTAAAATTACCTTAAAAACACATACATTTCTCCTTGCCCATTACTTTCTGTTTCTTCATATAACAATAAGTCAACTTTTTAGCTCATATAGGAAAAAATAAAATCACTTCTGGAAAGACAATAATGAAATCTCTAGATCTAATAGCATGAAAGTCCTTTAATAGTAATAACAATAGATGGGATTCAGAGAAGAATACATTTACATTTTTACCATTGAATTTTATTTTTGTTTTTGTAACATCTCCAAATCCTTTCATGGTGGTTAGCTATTTAGTTATAGATCTCAATAGATAATATATTAGACTGCCTTCACAGTACACATTCTACATTTCAGCCAAACTGCCTGGCTAGTTGCTGTGTAAACACGACTTTCCATCTTTTGCCTCAGTGCTTTTGTTGAAGCTCTTCCCATATTTGAAGAATATTCTTTCACCTCAACTGGACTTGTGAGAATTTCCAGCTTCCTTGAGGGCTCAGGTTAAGTTCCAATTTGCACAGAAAGTCTTCCTTATTCTCTCCAGATGTTTATGTTCTCCCACACCATCTCTTTCATATCATCACATAATGACTCTGTATATTTTACATATTTTATATTTGCTTTTCTTTGTATACATAGTAAATCTCCAAGAGAATGTAAGTTCCTTGCCACAAGAGACTGCTTTATTTTTGTGTTTTACATCTCCAGCACATAGCAAAGTTTCTCATTGAATGAATGAATAAGTGACTCATGTAGTGGTGAAGTTGTAAAAGACCTGTTTTCAAGAACATTTAATTATATACTTTATATTGGAAGTTTTGGAGGAATACCCAAGAGAAAAATTAACTTTCTCCCCATTTTCTTCATCCTAATTCTTATATGTTTCACAACCAATGAGACAAAAAAGAAAGCAAGTGGAGAAAGCACTAGTTTGTGAGAGAAAGAATGAGCATTGCAATCCAGACTCTTTGTTCAGTCAGGTCCTAATCTTCATTTCCCCATTTGGGGTTTTCTTGGCAAAGATACTGGAGTGGTTTGCCATTTCCTTCTCCAGATTATTTTATAGACAAGGAAAATGAGGCAAACAGGGCTAAGTGATTTGATCAGAGTCACAAAGCTAAGTGTGTGAGGTCAGATTTGAACTCAGGAAAATGAGTCTATTTGACTTCAGACCCAGTCTTCTGTCCACTATGGTGCCACCTAGATCCTCAATCCAAACTCTACTATTCACTAAGTGTGGGAACTTGGAATAGTCAGTTCCCTTCCCTGGGCCTCAATACCCTCATTAGTAAAATGAGAGGATTGGATTAAATGACCTCTAAAGTTCCTTCCAACTCTAAATCTCTAATCCTTTGATCCTATGACCCCACAATCCCTATTAATCAAAATTCATAGGTACAAAAAGAGGCTGCTATTAAGTCAAACAATGATTTTCAAGTTAATCGAGTGTTTTCCAAGTTTCAAACAAATTAATACTCTTCCTATGAAGAATAAAACCAAACCCATTTTTGACAATTTAGAAATGAAATGTCCATACTCTTTCCTTTTCATTCCCAAAATTAGATGTAGCTGTGCTTTAATGAAATTTCTCTGTCTATGTTATCAAAATGAGCTTAGCTCTGTTTTCTACAGTCACAGTAGGATGGGAAGGATTATCTCTTCTCCAGCTGTAGTTAATTCTTTGTTTCCAGTTACCAAATGTAAATCCAATCTTAGCAATTAATTTGGTCTGATCAAATCAGCTTTTCTTTACACCAATTCCCCATGTTTAATTAGCTACTAATCCCTCCAGAGAAATCAGAGCCTTAAACCACAGAGAACCATTACCTAAGAGCTGGATTATGGCTCTGGCATCATAAGCTCAACAAATGATAGAACAAGACAAGGCCATCTGCCAGAAAAAGCAATACTTCTTTAGTCTTGAAATTTATGTTAAAAAAAAAAAATGTGTTCATCCCAGTATGGCAGAAGGAACTGTCCCCCCTTTCATTAAGATGCCCTTTCATCTCTTCCCAGGAAAAGGAAATGTTCCATGGGAAGCCTTTTTCTTTACTAATTATTGGATGGGAGTTGGTCAGTTACAGCTGCACATCTAATGAATTTAGTCTGTTTGGAGATGTCAGGATAATGAGGTGGTTAACAAAGACATAAATTTTCCCATCTCTTCATTTTAGCCTTTTTATTTTCTTTGAGACAATCCAACATAACTGAGGGGTTTTCACTAATTGTTGGCAAGTAGCAAATGGGGGAATCAATAACATCTGTAATTAAAGTCCCAGATCCTCTTTCTATTAACAATACTATTTATCTGGCTTTACCATTCAATTATTCAATTCTTCTACCCAAGTCCTTCTCGGATTCCTCATTCTGGTACTTAGCTGATGCCCAACAAATAATTGTTGAATTAATCCTGAATCCATAGTATAATCTCTAGAAGGTCTTAGCAGACTGGAAAAGCTTCAAGTAAAAGCTTGGTAACAGACTATATATCTGTTTTGTGAGGACTAGTGTAACTAGTGTGGAGAGTTAAAGAACTTTATTATCACAAAATTAGCTAATGTTATTAATTTTTTTAGCCATACTATTTCTCAAAGATGGTCTACTAAGTTTTTCCACCTATAACTGTACAAGGAAAGATCACAATGATGAAATTAAAGATTATTGATGTATTTTAAAATTAATTATTTTCATGATAGCTGCCACACACAACAAAAGCAAAAGCTATTTATTTAAGCTCCAAGAGCTTAAGAGTATGAATTGGGGGCCAAGAAAGCTAAGGCTGCATTAAGGAAGAAACATAGTACCCAGGAATATGTAAGTGACATTGTCACTATGTCCTGTCCTAACAGAATCACCTCTGCAGTATTTTATTCAGTTCATAACACCATATTTTAGGGAAAGACTTTGATAAACTAGAGAAGGATAATCAGAAGAGTGAATAACCATGAGTCCATGGTTTATAATAATTAGAATGTGAGTTTTTCAATATGTCTGAAGGACTGTCATCAGGGTATAGGATTATTTCTGTTTTATTATGATTTGGATAAATGGGCTTCTTTTCTATTCACTATGTATGTTCATTGTGGAACTGCTATTTGGTGAGAAAGAGATCAGACATTGGATATAGAGCTTGGTGTCCTCTTTCCCCTTCCCTTCCAAAAAATGACAGAGCAATCAGAAGTTTGATGGATTTTGATCATATGCCTTAGACTAATAATATTTAAGGGAGAAGACAAATATATTTCTAGTCCATTACCCTCGCTAAAAAAAAAAAAAAAAAACAAAAACCTCAGAGAGTAGTCCAATCTCCTGCTTCACCTACTGGTGGAATGAAAATCTCCCTTGGAGAAGGGTAGAGAGACAAGAAGCTAGTGATGTGTATTCTGCCTCCCTTCAAGCCACACCCTTCACAGCCTCTTCATCATTACATATGAGAGAGAGGTACACTCCTCTCTTTCTTTGCTACATATGTACACTTCACATGTATAAAAGATGTGGGAGTATATCTCAGGAGAGAAATTCAAACTGGATATATAGGCAAAATGATTTGCATAAAAATGACCACTGATGTGATGAAATCACCAAGAAAAATAGTACAGGAGGAATGAGAAGAAGGTCAAAGACAGAGCCTTGAAGGATAATCACACTTAGTGACATGAAAAAGAAGCTCTAAAAAATGAGCTTGAGAAACTGTCATCAGACTGGTGGGTTGATAACCAAGAGTGACATAAAAAATCTAAAAAGATAAACTGTCAAGGATATCAAAGACTATAGGGAGAGATGGGGACTAAAAAAAAAAAAAACCCTCATTATATTTGTCAACTAAGAGATCATTGGTAATTTTGGAGCGGACACTTGAATGATATTAGAAATAAGATTTCAGAGGCTTTAGAAGAGAATGAGATGAAAAGAATGAGAGGGACTTAATAAAAGCAGCTTTCCCGAGGAATTTGGCCAAGAAAGAGAGAACAGAAAGACCAAGTAAAAGGCTTTGTTTTATTTTTTAAGAATACTGATGACATGAACATGTTTTAGAAGCAGTAGGGAGTCAGTTTAGAGAAAGGAAATGAGAGGAGAGCAAGCTATGAGAGAAGACGAGGGATGGGATCAAGCCTGAATCAAGAAGCATTGGTCTTAATGGGAAGGGCCACTTCTTTTTGTGAGACAGATGAAGAAGATAGTAGGAGAAAATGTCTGAGTGATGAAAGATAAGGAGAATGGCCTCATTTTTTTTTCCTGTAAAGTAGATATGCGGCAAGGTCTTTGAGCAGGAGAGGGGAAGAGGTTTCATGGGAGAGTTAAGGAAGGATTAAAAGGTTTGCAACAGTTACTATGAAAAATGGGATAGAAAAGTGATTAGGGAAGAAGAAAAATATTTGCTTTAGTGAATGTTGAAATTATGTAACATATATTTGTAGTGGACCTAGTAAGTATAGGTTTATCACTTTCTCTACCTTTGTTAAGCCACAAAAGTGGTAGAGGGTAAAATCAAACCAAGTTATGATCAGAGAAAGGAAAAAAATTAGGGATTGTATTGTAGAAAATCATGTATAATTGAACTGGTTCACCAAGAAATTAATATAGGAAAGTATAGGGAAAGAACATAGGGATGGAGAGATTGGAGGTTACAATAAGGATTGAGAACAGCTTTAGAGGTATAAGTCATGAAGAAATATAGAATACTAAAAGCTTGTGATTAGATAAAGGGATTTCTGAGTTCTTGAGCATAGGAGTGAAATATTTGTATGTGATTATAAGACCAAGTGTCTGTATGTAGCTGGGATAGACTGGAGTATGAATTGACTTGACTGAGGAAATGGATTAGTTAGAATATTAATTTGTTCCATTGTTTTAATCATATCTGATTCTTTGTAAATCCATTTGGAATTTTCTTGGCAAAGATACTGGAGTGGTTTGCTAAGGCAAACAGACTTATTGAGGGTCACACAACTAATAAGTGTCTGATGCTAAATTTGAACTCAGGTCTTTCTGATTTCAGGTCCAGTACTCTACTGTCCCATCTAGCTGCCCTAGATTATTTGTAGGACATCAATATGTATATTGAAATCTTCTTTTATGAGAGGAGTTGAAGAGTAGAGAAAAAGCCAGACATGGAATTCATCAGGAAAAGAGAATGGTTTGGAAATACAAAGTATATTAGTGTCAAACTCAAATAGAAATAGATCCCTATGGGCTGCAAAGTGATTGAGAAAACTGCAAATGCACATAACCTATGTTTTATTGCATTTTTATTTATTTGTTAAACTTTTTAAAATTACATTTTGATCTGGTTCTAGCTGCATTGCCAATTTTTATTGGCCACATATAGCCTACAGGGGAAAGATTTGACACCTCTTTTTTGTACCCCTAACCCCAGGGCCCCAAGCAAAAATTATTTAAAACTTAGTCTTTGGTTAATGACTAAAGTGACCCCAAAGGATAAAGTAAAAAGGAACTTAATGTACAATATTTATTTGGTTACTTCTTATTTCTTAATCACACACAAAAAAATTACTGAACACAAAAGGCTCTCACAAGCAAATATTTACATAGACTTAAAATAAGCAGCAACACTATCAGTAGTTTTACACTATCTCAGGAGTTTTACACTGAATATATTAAGACATGATACAGTTTGCAGAACAACTGATTAGGCAAGATTGGAAGCATGGCTAACATGTGCTGACTTGCCATTAAAAGGAAGCCTGGTAAAGTCAAAACTCATGGCATACCAACTATCCACTTGACCATGGTGCAAACATGATGTGCTTCCAGGAATCATCTGATTTTGATGTTACTACCCTTTGTTCTTAACTGATTCACATGCTAGTTAACTATTTGACCCATTTTGATTTGGTATTCTTGAAAACCTTTTCTCCAGCTTGCCATATTCAATATTTATTCCCTGTTACTTTTCTTGGCATTAGTGCTCTTTGAGTTCTTTTCATTATTAAATTCTTGATTTCTGACATGCTAACTTCTCCCACTTCCCAATAACCTACAACTCCTGCAGTGAATTGTAAACTGTGTCCAGCTGCTGTGGCTGCCCTTCATCCCTTAATTTCCTACCAACTAGGAACAGAAAATGACAAAGTCCACATAGCAACTAAAGTATTAGAAAAACAAATATTATAAGAAGTGAAAAATGTTGTTAATCAAATTACTATTTTGTCTTTTTAATAAATGATCCCTTTATTATTATAAACTTGATAAACAAAACAAATATAAACTTTCACCAAAAGAAAAGAAAAAGATTATATATAAAATTTATGAATCTTTATTATGTATAGTTTGAGTATTTTAAATACATTTCAAATTTAGCATATTAGTTCTGACATGGCACTGTATATCTAAACTTACTTTTGCCCTCTGTATTTTTAAATCCTTCATTGCTGCTTTTTTCTGTCTTTCCTTCCTTTTCTTTGGCATCTATTATATCTTTTCTTTCCCTTAACTCCTCCCTGTAAATTAAAAGCTCCCAGTCTTATAACAAATAAGTATAGTCAAGCCAAAAAAAAAAAAAAAAAAAAAAAAAGGAAGAAGGAGGAAAAGGAGGAGGAGAAGGAAGGAAGAAAAAGAACGAAGGAGAGAAGAACAAGAACAAGAAGAACAACAAGAAGAAAGAACAAGAAAAAGAAGGAAGAGGAAGAAGAAGAAAGAACAACAACAAGAAGAAAGAACAAGAAGAAGAAGAAAAAAGAAGAAAGAACAAGAAGAAGAAGGAAGAAGAAGAAAGAACAAAAAGAAGAAAAACAACAAGAAGAAGAAAGAATAAGAAGAACAACAAGAACAACAAGAAGAAGAACAAGAACAAGCAGCAAACATATTGGTTGTATCTGAAAAGACATGTAATATATTGGTTGGTTGTTGTCCTTCATGCTAGAAGAGGACCAAAATAACATCACTATGTCAGGGTCAAAGTACAGTATCTTTGATGGCAGCTGATCAGACCAATCTGAGCTAGGACAAACAAAAATAATACACAAGAACATTTGGAACTGAAATGTCTTTAAATTTGGGCATCTCATATTTCTTTTGAACTACTGCTATTCTGCTTTTTTTTTAAGGAGCAGTGCCTTCTATGCCATGTTATGCCATCTTGTCTCCCATCTGATTCTTTTTCTCCAGTAATATGTTTTATATTACTACTTTAGATGATAACTTCTTTGCCAAGAGGTAGGAAGCATATTTCATTATCAGTCTCCTGGACTCATGATTGATCATTGTATGAGTCATATTTCTTAAGTCTTACATAGTTGTGTTCCTTTATGATGTTTCTGTCATTGTCCTATTCACTAGTCCTACTCCATTTAATATCACTTTATGCAAATGCCTTCATATTTCTCTGAATCCATCTCTTTTAACATTTCTTATAGTTTAATAATATTCTATTGAATTATATACCATATTGCTCAGCCATCCTCAAATTGATGGACATCTTAGTTTCCAATTTTTTGCTATGAGAAAATGTTGTATAAATATTTTTGTACATATAGATCCTTTCTCTCTGTCTTGGATTTCTTTAGCGTATAAATCTAGGAATCATATTTCTGGGACAAGAGGTATGGAAAGTTTAATTAGTTTGTGAAGTTTAGTTTCAAATTGTTTTTCAGAATAGTTGGATTAACTTGCAGGTCATGGAAACAATAGATATTTCATCAAAGAAAGAAACAACAATCAGACAATATACCAAAAATTTTGCATTGCAGACAAAGCAATCCACCAGCAAAGCACAGAAATCGAAAAATACATACCAATTAAAGTTACATAATATTTCAGGTAGGTCTACAAAACAAGACATATAGGAGTTCTTTGAGATTTAGCTTTCATTTCATTTTAGTTCCTTGAGATTTTGTTTTCATTTAAGTTTGAAATTTTTATTCAAATGTTCTTCATTTATTAGGATTTTTATTGAGTTGTGATCAGTAAGGATATATTTCATATTTCTGTATTTTATCAAGTTTTTCTATCATAAGATGTTTAAATTTTTTAAATAGATGCTATGCACATTAAGAAATATGTACATTCTTTTCTATATCATTTGGTAATTCAGAGGCCTATCCTACCTACATTTTTTAAAGTTTCTTTTTTGGGGTTCTTAACTTCTCTATTTTTTTAATTAGATTTGTCTAGGTCTGAAAGGAAAAGAACAAATATAATTTTGCTGTCCATTTTCTCTTATAATTCATTATGTTTCCTTCAATTACATAATATGGAAGGATACAAATGCACTCCCCTCTTTCATCCCAGGCTCTTCTCTCTTGAGGTTATATATTGCAAAAAATAATTATATTAGGATAGCCTTTGATTATTAATCATTGGCCTAATATGAATTAGAAACTTTATCAGTCTTTCTTTAATTACAAACTTTTATTTAACTGTGATTCTGAAACAATGTTTGGCACTGAAATTCTTTTCAAAAAACCTAACCATTTTTTCAAAAGGAAATCCTGATTAGAACAGGAAAGCACCCTACTAGAAAAGTATTAGGATCAGACTAATCTAAAAAAGATGCCCTTTGATTAATCCATTAAGGCCAGGCTCCCTTTCCTCACTCTTGAATGAACTAAATAGTTTTAGGAAAAATATTCTCTAGGGTGCTCTAAAATTTAATTTTCTTTGATGGATCAAAATGCTTGCCTAAATTTTGTATTCCCATTATCTTGATTTTTTTAAATTTTACCTTTATTTTTGAATTTTATTATTTGTGAAGAAAAAGGCTTGAGTCTTTTCAAAACCAGGATAGATCTCTGTCTCTTTGAATTTTTTCTCTAAGCAGATATATTTAATATTAGAATAATTTAATTAATAGATTACTAAATTTGTGTACAACAGTTTTGTGCACAAAAATCCCTGAGAGTATTGAGTATTTCTTCCACAACAGTTTGACATTTTATAAATATGTTTTAAGTATTGATATTGTATTGCCTCTGGTACCTTTTTAATCATAATGTAGTTTTCTACATTGCCATTTATAATTTTATTGTTTCCTTGTCTAAAGTCATAATTGCTACCCCTACATTTTTTAATGTGCAAGAAACACAAATTCTGCTTTAGCCTTTCCTTTAATTAAGCATGAACATTTGTATTTCAAATGTGTGTTTCTTGTACCACCATATCAATTAATTCTGCTTTCTAAAAGTATTGTTAGTCTTTGTTTTATTGATGAATTTGTCCCATTCACTGTCACTTTCATAAGTGTAAATATGATATTCCATCAAAATCTTCAATATTTTTACTTTTTCCTCCATTTTTTTACAAGGAAGAAGAATGTGGAGTCAAGTTAAATCAACTTATATAAGAACTTATGTAATAAGAAATTTGCCAACCACTGGGGATACAAATAGAAACACAAAGATAGACAGTCCCTACTCTAAAGAATCTTACATTCTAACAGAGAAACTTAAACAATATATAAAAAGAAGCTGAAAAGTAGAAGTGATGGCGAGCAATTGTGGGGAAAAAATTGAAAAGATAGGAGAGGAACCTTTAGAGAATGAAGTATTGAACATGGATGACTTGGAGACTTTCCTTAAAATGGAGGTTTTAGGAGGGACCAACCAATCAGGAAGAGAATCTCCAGGCAGAGGGATCTTCCACTGTGAGAAGGCTACAGGAGCATGATAGAGAAAGAAGTTTGGAGAATCAAAAATGAAGCCCAGCGAAGAATAAAACCACAAACAATGAGAGAGAAAGAGAAAGAATTCGATCATCCTGGTAATATATTGAGGTAATCTGATCCTATACTGTCCCTTCTGTCATCACCAATCCAATCTCTGGTTTTTATACTTTCTCTTTTTAAAAATCTCCCTTCATGAAATATCTTCCAAAATTGAAGCATGTTTCTCTTATGACAATTCCTTTCTCAATACTACCTTATCTCTTAACTGCTGTACACTATGATTATGATGGAATACTATTGTGGTATAAGAAATGACAAGCAAGGTAATTTCAGAAAAACCTGGGGAAACTTATATGAAGTGATGTAAAAACTTATATAAATATGATGTGAAATGAGCAAAATCAAGAGAACATTGTTCATAGTAACAGTAATATATTAGAAATGATCAGCTGTGAAAAAAAAAATAGCTATTCTTATCAATACAATGATCCAAAACAATTCAAAGGATTTTAGATTTAAAAAAAAAATGCATTCCACTTCCAGAAAGAACTGATGATGAACTCTGAGTGTAAACTGAAGAAAATTTTTTCACTTCATTGTTTTATTTTTTTTAATAACATGGCTAATATAGAAATCTGTTTTACTTAATTTCACATATATAATTGATATCATATTTCTTGTCTTCTCAATGGATGGAGGAAGAGCTGGAAAGAAAGAAAAAAAAGAAACTGAAAATTTCTAAAATATATATTGAAAATGGAATGAAAGATCTTGAGGGGAAAATGGGAAAAATGATAACCATGAAAAAAATGAAAAAGAAATAATAATTTTGGCAAAAGAGGTTCTAAATCTTATCTAATCAATAAATTCCCTAAAATCTAGAATGAACCAAGTAGAAGCCAATGAGTACATGAGGCAACAAAAAATATGAAAATATAGATTTCCATAGACACCTTTATAATCTAATCAGGAGTCTTCTACTTGGTTCATCTCTTAGATCTTTTATTCTTGGATTGGGACTTGGTGCTCCAGCCAGTCCTTTCCAGCATTTTAAAAAGGGTTAGATAAAGTTCTGTTTGGTCTTGTCCCTTATGTAATCTGGATTCCATTGTCACTGTAGTTCTAAATGGGCCACTTATACTAGTCCCTCCCCTCTGCTTCAATGTCTTCTGTCTTAGACTCCTGATGATTCACTCCAAGTTCTAAACTTTGTAAATCTCTATCTCTCTTAGCATAATCTCCCGTTAACAGAGATCATTCTGGCCCCAACTGCCTAAAAGCTAGGTGTATTACATTTCTGGGGAAGGACTAGCATTTCTAGCCCTTTATAGTTCCCTTAGAGAGAATAGAAAACTGTAGCCTCTTATCTTTGTCATTACCTCAAGCTTCTACCTATTGTATTTCCCTGAATTTAGGAGTCTAAGAATTCCAGTTCCATTTAACCACTTACCAGTCAGATTAGCTTTTACAAAGAAATGTTTGCTTCAAAAATATTATAGGAACAAATATACCAATATTTCCCTTCAACATCTGAAGAGAATGATCTCCTCTCTATCACCTAGTCTCTAAATAGGTTCGAAGCTTAACTCAGTTCCTATTTTATGTTCATCCCAGTGAATCCCAAGTCCATGATCTTATGTCCTAGCACCCTGGCTTCTTGGAGTTTCCTTGCTGGGTTAACAGTTACATCTAGTCTGGCTCTAAGGGAACACTGCCCAGGTTCCCAGGTCCAGGAACTCTTATCCCCAGTTACCTGGAACTAGAAAAGGACAAATGTAAAACCCTAGGCCTGTTTCTTGGGACTACAGGGCCTAAAGGGAAAGAAAAAGTGGTCCTTCCCCATATTCAGTGGGTATGATCCTCTATGAAGAGGACGAGTAAGACCTTTACTTCTAGCTACCACTAGAGAGTGTGACTGTCCCCATGTGGTATTAGGTCAGCTGAAGAATGTCTTGCCCAAGAAGCAAGTCTCTGTTATACTCCAAATGAGTCCTCCATCATAGGTGATCTGGAAGTACCACAATTAGGAGTTAATATTTCTTCTCCCACCCCTCATATGGCCCTGGGTCAAATTTGGATATTACACTGATCTTGGGCTTTCTATAAGCTTCTTCAGTTCTGTTGCTTGCTATGTCTCTCAGTGCTCAGCCAGACCTTGTCTTCTTGACTTATGTGAGTTGGCCCTGCCTGAGTTGGCCAGTGTTGCCTCTGACAGGCCAGAGCTGGGATCTGGTTTCAAGTCCCCAATTACAAGAGTTGATGCTGAATTTCAGTCTTCCCATGCCCTCTCCCTTCAGAGTGACAATTAGCTTTGGGCATTTATGGGAACTTGTGCTGACTTCTCTGGCCCCTCTCCCAGCCTCCACTAGCTTTTTGCCATCTTTTCATGCTGTTTTGGACTCTAGTGGAGCTCATTTTCATATCTCTTATGTTTTCTTTATAATTGCTCTACCAGAGTCCCTTTTCAGATATTGGCTGAGGTTTACATAGGATTTCTAGGTTCCTTTATTACCTTTCTTGTTGCCATTCTAACTAGAAGTCTGTTGTTTTGTTTTTACAATCAATTCTACTTTTTCTTGTTTTTTTTTTTTCTTTTTGTTTTTTACCCAATTGATTGGCTATGACAGAATAATAGCATCCTCAATGAATCTAAATTATGAATGATTCATAAGACAAAGATAGAAGGGGATCTGAGTTCCAGCAACCCCAGATCTTGCTATCTTAGAGGCAGTTCATGCAGCGAGCATGGGATCGCTTTCCCTAAAGATTAGCTTGATGTGGTTGCCAGAGGTCTAGCTCATCTGCCTACATTTCCTAGGGAAGAAACAGTAGTCTTACAGCACACATATCAGACTCTTCCTCTTCTACTTTGTAATTCAGAGAATTCTGAAGAAAAAATGCTAAAGGTCAGCCAAGTTTGTTAAAAAAAAAAAAAAAAAAAACCATACCAAATCTCAGGGTCTATAGCCAAAAGAATGATAGTTTACATGCTGGGCAGACCTTGGGGATAAGTGTCTGCCAGGAATCTCTGCAGGAGTCCAGACATTTAGTTACTTTGGAATGGAAAAGTTCCTGCTTCTGCCACTTGTCAGAATTTCTTGGAGTAACAGAAAAAAAATGAAGAAATCTATTTAGGGTGTTGGCTGTTCAGTATTCAAAGACTGTCATCATATAAAGCATACCTTTTTTCTTTTTCAAAAGTTTTACCCCAAAGTTTACTAAATACAAGTAAAAGAATTTTAGTTCTCCAACAACTCCCAAAGAAATGCCATCTCAATAAATATGGCTAAGCTCTCATAGGAGCTTTAGGAGTTCCTGTACCCATTTTTACTTCAGCTTCATGATCTATTTAACAAGGAGCCACAACAAAATGATATCTGAGAACTGATTAATTCAAAGGTTCTACCCCTCAAGATATGCTAAGAAGAATACTAACAAAAATGAGAATACATATACTTCTAAAGAAACGAGAAAATTGATTAGGAAACGTTGGATCAATAGAGTTTCTTCTAGCCCACTTGATGAAGTTACAAAATGTAAGATGCAAACAGAGACAATGTGATGTCAAGATTATCAATGAAGCACAAAGCAGTATCTACACTTCGTTACATATTATGAGATATGAAGTTCTTCCATCAAGGAATGGAATTCCAGGTTGGTTTGTTGAAAGATTTTGTGTCTCAGGTATATGGAGGGAATATTTTGTAGAGATTATCAGTAAATGACTTTTACTTTGAGCTGATCCTGTCCCGTAGATGATCACTAAAAAGGCTCATGAACTCAGAAGCTATAGTTGTATGAGCATGGACTCACAAAGTAGCTCGAGCATGGACTATGACCTCTTTACTACTCAGGTGATCCAACCAGTGAGTGAGATTAGAAGGAAGAGTGAGGTCCTTTGAGAAGCATTTACTACAGCCATAAGAAGAAAATGAAGCACCATGGAGTGAGAGATGAGGGTGGACAAAGGGAAGAAAGAAGAGGAAAAACTATCATCTCTTTAGACTATTGGATCATGGTATATAGTTATTGTATAATAGCTCTGGTGACAGAAGGGAAAGATCAAACATGAAATAACTTTAGGCAATGTAGGAATGCTTTGAAGGCTTATAGGAAAATGTAAAATAGAAGAGTCTAATCATTTTGCTTTATACAGATGCTGAAATGATCTCTCCACATGTGGCTTCAGATTATGTGAGATTTGTTGTTTGTAAAAAGAAAAACTCTCTAACCAAAGGTTTTGCAAACTAGAATATAAGTATTTTATGCTAAAGGAGAAGGATAAGAAAACAAAGATCATTTTCCTGATATTCCTAACATGAAAGGAAGTTGTTTTGTACCAAATTTAAGACTTTTAAACTGAGAGCTCGAAGGGACTTTCAGGGTCACCTGGTCCAATTCCTTAACTTTATAATGAATGGAACTGAAGCCTAGAAAGATTAAATGATTTGCCTAAGATTAGGAATCTGACAGTAGAGGAAGCAGTGGATAGAAAATGAGACTAAATGAGGAAGATGAGTTCAAATTCTGTCACAAATATTCACAAATACAATAGCTGTGTCATGGTTTTGTTGTTCAGTAGCATTTCTTGGCAACAACACTATTTCCTTCTCCAGCTCATTTTTCAGTGATTAAGATAGGTGAAAGAGGAGATTTTTTTTTTTTTTTTTTGCTTCAATTGCTACCTAGCCTTAAGCACTGAACAGGGACAGCCTCAATCAATCAAAATGAGACCTGTTGAAGACCTTAGCTTAAAAAGGCCAAAGTCTTCCATTGCATCCAGAGCCATCTCTAGTCATCCTAATCTATATCTTGCCTCTGGACCCAATCACTCCATAAGGGAAAAGTGAAGCAGGTAACCTTGTACAAGTCCTCCCCACTTAAATCCAATTCACTTGCATGTCATGGCATCTCCTCCCTGATGTCATGATCCTCTTCAAGAGCAAAGGACAAAATAACAAGAACTGGCTTAATTTAGGGATAAGGAAACTGAGGCAAATAGAGTTAAGGGACTTGCCTGGGGTTGCACAGTTAATAAGTGTCTGAGGTTAGCTTTGAACTCAGGAAGATGAATCTGTATCACTCAGGGTAGGCACTCTCTCCACTGTGCCATTTAGGCAAATTATTTAACTGTTCTCAATCTCAGTTTGTTCATTGATAAAATAAAGTATTTTGTAACAAATTACTTTATAACAATGTTATGAAGATTAAAATTTACATATATATATATAGTGCTTTGCAAACATTATATAAATGATGGTAGTGGTGGTAGTAATGGTAGTAGTAGTGGTATTATTATTATTAGTAATACAGCTAGTAGTAGTTGTTAATAATATTGGTGGTAGTAATACTAGTAGTAGTAGTAATAGTAGTAGTGCTAGTAGTGGTGGTAGTAGTGGTGTAATAGTGGTAGTAGTGCTGGTAGTAGTAGTGGTGGTGGTGGTGGTGGTGGTAGTAGTAGTGGTAGTAGTAATAGTAATAATAGTAGTGGTAGTAATACTACTAGTAGTAGTAATAGTAGTGGTAGTAGTAGTGATGGTGGTGGTAGTGGTAGTAGTAGTGATGGTGGTGGTAGTAGTAGTAGTAGTGGTAGCAGTGGTGGTAGTAGTGGTGTAATAGTGGTAGTGGTACTGGTAGTAGTAGTGGTGGTGGTGGTAGTAATAGTAATAATAGTAGTGGTAGTAATACTACTAGTAGTAGTAATAGTAGTGGTAGTAGTAGTGATGGTGGTGGTAGTGGTAGTAGTAGTGATGGTGGTGGTAGTAGTAGTAGTAGTGGTAGCAGTGGTGGTAGTAGTGGTGTAATAGTGGTAGTGGTACTGGTAGTAGTAGTGGTGGTGGTGGTGGTAGTAATAGTAATAATAGTAGTGGTAGTAATACTACTACTAGTAGTAATAATAGTGGTACTATTAATACTACCACTATTATTACTACTACTACTAGTAGTGGTGGTGGTGGTAGTGATAGTAGCAGTAGTAGTAGTGGTATTACTAGTACTACTACTAGTAGTAGTAATAATAGTAGTGGTAGTAATTCTACTAGTAGTAGTAATAATAGTAGTGATAGTAATACTACTAGTAGTAATAGTAGCGATAATAGTAGTGGTGGTAGTGATAGTGGTAGTGGTAGTAATAATAGTAGTGGTAGTAATACTAGTAGTAGTAGTAGTAATAGTAATAGTGGTGGTGGTAGTAATACTAGTAGTAGGAGTAGTAATACTAGTAGTGGTAGTAATATTAGAAGTAGTAGTAGTAGTAGTAGCAGTAATAGTAGTGGTAGTAGTAGTGGTGGTGGTAGTGGTAATAGTAGTAATAATAGTAGTGGTAGTAATACTACTACTAGTAGTGGTAGTGGTAGTGATGGTGGTGGTAGTAGTAGTAGTGGTAGTAGTGGTGATAGTAATACTACTACTAGTAGTAATAATAGTGGTGGTAGTAATATTAGTAGTAGTAGTAATAGTAATGGTAGTAATAGTGGTGGTGGTGGTAGTGGTAGTAGTGGTAATAATAGTAGTGATAGTAATACTACTAGTAGTAATAATAGTAGTGGTAGTAGTGGTGGCGGTGGTGGTAGTGGTAATGGTGGTAGTAGTAATATAATAATAGTGATAGTAATACTACTAGTAGTAATAATAGTAGTGGTAGTAGTGGTGGCAGTGGTGGTAGTGGTAATGGTGGTAGTAGTAATATAATAATAGTGATAGTAATACTAGTAGTAGTAATAGTAATGGTAGTGATACTACTACTAATAGTAGTAGTAATAGTAATGGTGGTGGTAGTAGTGCTGGTAGTAATACTAGTAGTAGTAGTAATAATAGTAGTGGTAGTAATACTAGTAGTAGTAGTTGTAGTGGTAATAGTAGTGGTAGTAGTGCTGGTAGTAATAGTAGTAGTAGCAGTAATACTAGTAGTAGTAGTAGTGGTAATAGGTGTGGTAGTAATAGTGGTGGTGGTGGTGGTAGTGGTAGTAGTAGTAGTAGTTGTAATAGTGCTGGTAGTAGTAGTGGTAGTATACTACTAGTAGTAGTAATAATAGTAGTGGTAGTAGTGGTGGTGGTGGTGGTAGTGGTAGTGGTAGTAGTAATATAATAATAATAGTGGTAGTAATACTAGTAGCGGTAGTGCTATTAGTAGTAGTAATAGTAGTAGTAGTAGTGGTGGTGTTGGTGGTAGTGGTAGTGGTGGTAGTAGTAATATAATAATAATAGTAATAGTAATACTAGTAGTAGTGGTGATACTACTACTAATAGTAGTAGTAATAGTAGTAGTAGTGGTGGTGGTGGTAGTAGTAATATAATAATAATAGTGGTGGTAATACTAGTTGTAGTAGTAGTAATAGTAGTGGTAATGGTGGTAGTGGTAGTAGTGGTGATAGTAGTAATAATAGTAGTGGTAGTACTAGTAATAGTGGTAGTACCATTGCTCCTCCTGTTGTTCCTATCATCACTACTGACAACATTACAACTAAGATGATATATTTTAATAAGACAGCAACAATAATGAAAATACCATCAAAGACAACAACAATAACACTCTAGGGCTGGGATTTGAATCCCTATGCATGGGATCTCTGTGATCTCATAAGAACCCACTCTCGCAGCTCACAACTCATACATGTTTGTCCATACTGTAGGATTCTTGTCCACGATCTCCCATAAATCTACCACAATAATCATAAAGTTTTCAGAGTGTGCATTCACCCCTCAGAAATAAACAGACACTACAAATCAGAGTCTGATTTGTTGTTGGGTTCATTGTATTGACTTAAGGAACATAGGAAAATGAGTCTCCTTGACTCCAGGCCCAACACTCTATTCCCTGCACTAGTTAGCTCTCCACCACTTTCTTAAGTCGACACAATTCTCTTAGATTAGAAGTATATTAGAAGTCTCTTTACTTCCTCTTAGAGGCAGTATCATTGCTAAAACTAAAATTCTGGTCAATTGACTAAAATATACTAAAACAATTAGAACATTCATTAACTGGGACTTGTTTGGTTTCTATTGTCCAGTTTGTAGATTTGGACTAACATTTTGCTGTCAATAGTTATTAGTTTCTGATGATATATATTAGCATTTTTCTTCCTGTTATATTAGTTTTTCATTATATATGCACATTGAAAATCCTTCCAACTATAATATTTTGTGATTCTATGATTTGACATGGTATAAATTTCTCATATCAGCTAGCACAACTCCTTTATCCAGTCCAATGAAAACCTAACTGTACCAGGAGTTGTAGGTGCTTAAGAAAATATGCTGGAGGGAAGTCTGAATCCTTTTTCCTATTTTGATTCCAAAAAATCTCTAAAAAAAAATAACTAATGGCACAAGTTCATCCACATAGTTATTTGTCTTTAACATAAAAAAATCAAGTTGTCTAGACATTTGAAAAAGATTAAAAATTGATTTTGTAATGCCTAGCATTTATATAATTCATTAAGTTTTTGCCATGTGCTTTACAGATATCTTATTTTATCCTCACAGCAATCCCAATGGTGTGTACTATTATTATTCCCATTTTATAGATAAAAAATCTGAGACACAAAGATATGCTCAGGTCACATAACTAATAAGTCTCTGAAGGAGGATTTCAATTCTCGTCTTCCTCACTCTAGGTCCTGCACTCTATTGCCTCGCTACCTTTATTAATATTTACAACCATGATCTTTGAAGACCAAAAATATATTGAAAGGATTACAAACAAAATCAAAATGGTATGCAAAATACTTCAAAGACAAAGGAAATTTGTGAATTCTGACTTTTCAATATTTTATGTTGTCAAGACAATAGCAAATAACTAATGCAATCTGGATAATGCAAAATATGTCTTAAGAATAATTCTAAATTTATTATGATTTATAATGTGCACAAATAGCTGGTCCCCAAAGAAAAACTAAATTTTTTTAAATTAAGGAACTAATTCCAGAGGAGAATAAAAAAAAAATCTTCCAAATATAGACATGGATATACTCCCAGAAACATATATATACTATTAGCTATCTGACTACAAAGAGGACCAAAGTTTGACTCCAACCTCAAATTTGGAATTTATGCATATTTTTTGCCTACATTGAAAGAAGGGGTCACTTAGAAAAGATGTCCATTTAGACTACCAGTTAGGTCTGGTTACCAAAAAATCCCTGTCCAATAATGAGATGTTAAGAATAAAGAAACTATTCACCTTAAATGACTTCACCAAAGCTTTTGATTTTATCCCATGGATCAAAATTATTTTGAGAGGCTAAAAATAGAGCTGAAGGAGGAATAAGAGAGACCACGGTTAGTGAATAAATAACTGTTTCAGAGGTTAAATCCAAGCTCAAGGGTTTTTTTCAGTGATGTGTTGGTAAATGTCTGATAGCTAGTTCTCCAGAGGGGAAATGTATCTTTGACACACTTTTAAGTTTAAACTGTATTATTAATATTTTCTTCTTGCTCTGATTTCTAGCATTTGATGATTTCCAAGGTGGAAATGTTCACAATGAAATAAGTCCACAAGCTCTCAGGAGCCAAATCTAAGTGACTATAGCACATCTCTAATTGTAAGCTTTTTATAGTACTTATGATTTGGATACTCTTTGACACTGAGATGAAATTTTTGGGGGTGAACCTAGAGGTTTTTTTAAATTTTTATACATTTTTATTTAAAGTTTTGAGTTCCAGATTCTATCCCTCTCTTTCTCCCTCCCCCTGTCCCTTCTCTGAGATAGTAAACAATCAGATGCAGGTTATATATGTGCTATGTAAAATTTTTCCATATTCATCATTTTGAAGACTCAAATAAAAGGGAAAAAAGAAAGAAAGAAGTAAAAACAGTAGGTTTCAGTCTGTGTTCAAATTGTATCAGTTCTTTCTCTGGAGCCAGATAGTATTTCTAAGAATAACGAAGTCATTCACAACTCTCCGATCCAATACTATTGCCATTATTGCATATAATATTCTCCCAATTCTGTTCACATCACTATGCATCAGTTCATACAAGTCTTCCTAGGTTTTTCTGAAATTATCCTGTTTGTCATTTTTATAGCATAATAATATCCAATTATAATTATACATCACAGTTTTTTTTTTTAGCCATATTCCAATGGGCATTCTTTCAAATTCTTAGTCACCAGAAAAAGAACTGCTATAAATATTTTTGTACAAATAGGTCCTTTCCCCTGCTTTTTTAGTGTCTTGGGATATGCTGTGATATTATTGGAGCAAATGGTATGCACAGTTTTATAGTCCTTTGGGTATAATTCCAAATTGTTTTCAGAATGGTTCAGATCACAACTCTACTAACAGAGCATTAGTGTCCCACTTTTCCCACATGCCCTCCAACATTTATCATTTTGTCATATTAGCTGATGTGAGGTGTGAGGTGTGAGGTGGTACCTCAGAGTTGTTTAATTTGCATTTATCTAATCAATAGTGATTTGGAGCATATTAGCTTAGCTTAGATTTCTTTGAAAACTGTCTGTTCATATCCTTTCAGCATTTATCAATTGAGGAATGACTTGTATTTTTACAATTTTGACTTGTTCTTTATGTATTTGAGAAATGAAGCTTTTATCAGATACTTGTAAAAATTTTTCCAAATTTTCTATTTTTCTTATAATTGTGGTTGTATTGGTTTTGTTTGTGCAAAGCTTTTTAATTGTATATAATCAAAATTATCTATTTTATTTTGCAATGCTCTCTATATCTTCTTGGATCCTAAATTCTTCTCTCCTCCATAAACATGACAGATAAATTATTCCAAATTCTCTTAATTTGCTTTTGGCATCACCCTTTAACTCATGTAATTATTTTGACCTTATCTTGGTGTTTAGGAAGAGATGTTGGTCTCTGTCTAGTTTCTGGCACACAGTTTTCCAGTTTCCCCAGCAATTTTTGTCAAATAAAAAGTTTTTTCTTCCCAAAACTCAGATTTTGAGGTTTATCCTATATTAAAATTATTATAATCATTCACTATAATGTAATTTGTACCTAACCTGTTTGATTATTTTGTCACTCTACACAGTATCAGATTGTTTTGGTAACATTTATAATATAGTTTGAGACGTGTTGTGATTAGAATAACTTATTTTGCATTTTTTCAGTTCCCCTTATATCCTTGAGCTTTTGTTTTTCTAAATGAATTTTGTTGTTATTTTTTAGCTCTATCAAATAAATTTTGACAGTTTTATTGGTGTAGCACAGAATAAAAAGAATTGTCATTTTAATTACATTGACTCAGCCTACTCATGAGCAATTAATATTTTGTAGACCTCGAGTGTGATACAGGTTAGACTCCCTACTCTGTCATCTATTAGTCCAGAGACCTTGAGCATCAATTTCTTCATCATTAACAGGAATAGAATCCTATCTGGTGATTTCTGGCCTAGTATAGGGAATTCTTATATAAATAAACTATGTCAATCTAGTTTGGCACCTTCTCTGCAATGTAAAGAGTTTTAAACAGTTGCATAGAGCACTAAAAATTAAGTGACTTGTTAAGGCTAAACGTCTTATAAATGTCAGAGGCAGAATCATTCTGATTCAAAATCTAGCCTATAACACTACCTCATTGATAGTATCCACTTCCTCACCCATTGCCTTCAGTAGTCATTTATTTCTGATGGTTAGATATTACCATTTTTTCCTATTATATGAGTTGTTCATCATTTAAGCACATAGTAGAAATCCTTCCAACTGAGATGTTTTGTGACTCTATAATGCTGCATAATGTGAATTTCTCATATAGCTAACATAAATCCTTTATCCAATCCAATGAAAACTTGAGTCCACCAGTGAGGAAACTGCAGCAAACTAGGAAGATGTATAAAAATGTGACTTGTCAGATTTTGAGATGCCATTTTTAGAATGACATCTTGTTTGAGATTTTAACCAAATTTACCCTTACAGAGCTTTTGGTGGTTTTAACATTTTGAATGCAAAGCTCTTGTAATTTTTTATGATGATGAGAGTCACCAATCTAAATAATGAGTTATTTTATTAAGAATTCAATCGAGGCATTCTTCTATTCTATCATCACTCTTTGGACAATGGACTGGCAGCATTTTGCTTACTTTCACTGTTATAATATTGAAGAAGGTTTCCAAGTAAAGAATATATTGTGATATTGTTTCTTCTTGCAACAATCGAGGTGGGGGCTTCTCTTTAAGGGGCATTACACCCAAAACAGGGATTGGGGGAGAAATATAAGATAGATGCAATCTTAAATGCCAGTTCCTACTTTAAGTGAACCTCCTTTCATTGTTCCCATCCCCCAATGAAAGCCATGTAAGAAATTTAAGCAATGTTTCCTTGTAGCAATAAGTTTAATGGGTAAGCACCCCACAAATATCACAGATCCCTCTCTCTTAGTTATGACTCAGTTTGTTTCCAGAAAGATAGATACATAGATACATAGACTGATAAATGACAGACAGAAATATGTGTATACATATATATATGGACATATATGCATATACATAATATATGTGTATATTCTCTCCCTGCCTATTCATGTATTTGCAGAGACAGGTAAGATTCCAATATGCTTCCATTTTATTTGGAATTTCCAAATATCAACATTTGTTTTTCCTGCCCAACTGTCTGTTCTTTGAACCTTAATTTGGCTGATACAAAAATGTGTCTCCTACCTCTCTATAAAGATCCAAACCTCTGCCCAAATTTCTATCAATTCTAATATTAATCACTATAGACCAGGATTTAGTAGGGACAGAGGGAAACCCCCTCCTCAATTTTTAATAAGCAATCTTTAGCATTGTCATCTGACTCTAGATGCAGATACTTCTAACTTACCCATAACATCATATTATTAGTCTGATCACAAATTAGATGGGTCTAGCTGTTCTGTGACCTGCTGACTTATATGTTCTTATATGTGAAGTGGTTGATGGCATGGATTTATCATCATTATCATTATAAGATTGCTTCCCTAAAACAGAATGTGTAAAAGGGTCAAGCTAGTCACTGATATTTCCATTCTCTGTGTATAATCTCTTTAGCATGAAAGTTGGTATAATGGATATTCTAGGCAAGAAAAGGACTGCCTCTTGTTTTATCAATCTTCTCATCTTGTCTGAACTGTGCTAATATCTGGTTGGACAATCTCTTTTGCTTAGAGTTCGTATAGCTATCATTTCTCTCTACTTGAAAGAGAACTCAATATGGTAGTTGTGAATTGTTTTGATAGTGCAAATTGTTTAGTCACTCAATAATACTGTACAGATTAGTTTTCCATCAGTTTGCTACTTGTGTGTTCCTTAAATACTAGAGTTTCTTAACAGAACTCTGTTTTCACATTGCACTTGGACATTACATTGCTTGTTTCTAATATAGGGCTTCTGAGCTAATGTCATGATTTATTGATAGGATTCTTTTGTTATCTCTCTCTCTCAGCCAAGAAATATACTGGTCATATTTGCATCATCTTCCTCCTCAAAAATTCCAAAGCACAAGTCAATAGGTATAAAATGTAGCTCTTGCCCAAATATAAACAAGGATGGGTGTCTAGCAAGTCACATTATTCCTGGTAGAGTTGCATGCATGTATTGACTACATTAATATTTTTGTCCTGGTTTCAAGGATTCTAATATGTTCTGCAGTATGTGATTGAAATGTTCCTTAGGGATGGCCTAATAACATAATAGATACTTTAATAAATGTTAGGCAAAAGAGGCAAAAATCAGTCCTTTCTCTCAGAGGTCATAATCTAATGAGAAAAACAGCATGCAAGCAAATATATACAAAGCAAATTATACATAGGATAAATAAGAAATAAAAGAGGGGAGGCAGAGAAGTGGGAAAAGATTCCTGTAAAAGATGGGTTTTTAGTTTAACTTGAGTTTTAGCATCACTGCCTTGTTTCTTGGCTTGTATCACTTCTGTTAATCCTTTGTCAGCCATATGCTCTTGTTTCCAGTCATCTACAGACAACTGAGACAATGTTGGTTCAATGAAACAGGTCTGCATACACTACTGACATGCCATGTGGTGGAAATCCCAAGCTCTAAACCCACATTTCCACTGGATTGTAGCCCAGATTCCTAGGAATTACATATAACTTTCTTTCAATGTCACTTTAGTTTAATTGTCATTAGGCCTTCACAACAGAGCATCTCCATCCAATATGTAATCTTCTGGAAGATATTGTATGCTGAATATATAGCTGGCCAATGCTGTTATCCTCTCTGGCATGCAGTCTCTAATTTATCACTGTTCACAACACAGAGTGTTTCTAAGTCCATACTTGGAATTTTACTCAATATATACAGTTTTGAACTTTTCAGTCACAGACTACTTGTTAATTAATAGCTTTAGACTGGCTTCCTTTAACTAATTCAACACTTTTCATCAGTTTCTCCTCATCTTCCAGTGATTTCTAAACACAATGAAGTCAACTGGTCACATCAACATTCCATATAATTTATGTTACAGGCAACTTTTCCCCCTGAAACGAGAGGGAGGAGGAGGATGACTAACATTTATATAATGCTTATTATGTGTCAAGCACATTATCTCATTTGTTCCTCACAGTAACCTTGGAAGAAAGGTACCATTGTTACCCCATTTTACTGAGGAAACTGAAGTAAACAGAGGTTAAAGGACTTACCTGGGGCCACACAGCTTGTAGATCTCTGAGGCTGGATTTGAGCTGAAGCCTTCCCTCCAGGGTCAGCACTCTATTAATTGTGCAGTCTAGCTGTCCTATTAGATGTCTTATGATATACTTGAGAATTGGGAAAATTCAGCTGAGCACATAAAAGCATTCTTTTCTTTGTGTTCCTTAGCCACAGAACTATGATAAAAATTATTTCTATAAATCCAAAAATGAGAGCCATGGACTACCTGGAATATAGTCCAAGACATCCTGAACTCATAGCTTAGGGTATTGGTCTATGTGCAAAGTCCAGTAGCCTATACATACAAATCTTTCTGTTCTTCGTAGGTCCAGCACTACTAGTTATGCCTGAGACATCATTGATGGGTAGTGGGAATCTAAGTGGGCAGTGACAAGGGTAGATCATTGCAGGAAAGGCTACTGTATTCCTCTCTACCATGAAAAAGCATGTCCTCAGGTGAGGATATTTGGGGGAAGAAGTCCTGTACAAAGTGGTAGTTTTCATTAGTCATCTTCTAGTGTCGAATGGGGGAATTCCAGTGCATCAAAATTATATCCCTTCAGCTATATGGAGATTCCCATTATGGATACAGATTTCAACTCTTTTATGCTTTAGCTAGTCTACAGCCAAAGTCAACCTTCTCATGATATAATTGGTGCAATAGGGAGGTTGAGACACTGCTGAAATGCTTCAGAGTCTCCCATACCTCCAGGAAGCAGGGCAGATAAAGAAAAAGAATTATTATGTAGTCCTGATTTTCCAGAGTCTTTGCTGGAATAGCATTATTATGAGGATCAGACACCCAAACAGATGCTCTAGAGTTCCTCAGTTAGTGTGTATGAAACTCAGATTTCTGGGAATCTATTTTGAAGTCTTCTGGGAGAAAGAAGCCAAAATCTGGGATGCAGTCATTCTGGTTACCCACCACACAAATCACAAAGAGGATTAAAATAGCCTTTCAAAGGATAATAAAAACATAAATTCCAATAACAAGAGATAAAACAATGAGAAAAAACAATCTTTTCAAAATTGATTCCCAAAGATAAGATTCCACACACAAACCTGATTGGGAAGGCTCCCACATGGAAAGAATACATGGAAAATTGTTTTCCCTTGTAGCATTTATGGGATGTATTTCTCTTTAAGGTGTGTCCCATCAGTAACATGAAGGTAAGGGGGGGAGCAGAAGGGAACAGGTTTAGATATAATTTCAACTCAAGTTGTAGGTTACCATCACCTACAAGTCATGTTTAATTAATTTAATGAATATTTTCTTTGCAGATGGGTTAGTGAGTATGAACCTCATAGATAGTACAGATCTCTCTCTTTCAATCTTGATGATTTATTTTTGCCTTAAGGCAAAAAAACTAAGATCCGATATTAAAAGTCAGAATTTATATAGTGCTTTAACTTTTGCAAAGTATTTTCCATGTATAGTCCTAATTGGAATCTTACAACAATTCTGTGAAGTAAGTGCCATTATTATCCCCATTTTATGGACGAGAAAAATGAGGTAGCCAGATATTAATTTACTATGGTTCACATAGCTTGGCAGAATTCAAACTTAGGTCTTGCTGGCTCCAGGTTCAGTACTTTCTCCTCTGTTGCTACCTCACTGAACCAGATTACATGTATATTCAAACATACATGCATGCATACATTCATGAGTACAAAAATTGTGTGTATGTGTGTGTGTGTGTGTAATAGTGGGGACTAGGATATTCACAGAGGACCATTGCAAATCCCCTTCTGAAATAGGTTGGGGAGCTTGCTTCCTGGAGAATTGTGATACTATGTAACAGATTTGTCTTGAAGAAACTTTGAAGCATGCATAGACATTCCGTAACCAGTTCCTGTAACCTATCCTATTGTCAACTTCTTCCCTCCTTTGAATCTCTTCTCTTCATTTTGATTCTTTTGCTGACAGTGTCCAAAAAAAGAAAATGCTATAAAGGAATAGGTCTTGGTCCCTGTGGCCCTGCGAAAATGGGCTTTAGTTCTTTCCTTTATTATTTATTCTCTAGATTTAGGTGAAATAGATTAATCTGAAGGTTCCAATCATGTGAATTCTGAAAAATCAAGATAGTCAGTCTCCTGGAAAGTAGGAGTCTGGAAGAAGGGGATTCCTAAAGTCTAGGAGTCATATTCTATGTCAGGGTTTGCAATTAACCCAAACATTAATATCTTAAAGAGCAAGGAGTGACCTTCAAGCCCAATCCACTGGTTGATGAGAAAAGGACATCCTGTGGTGACGCTATGTTTATACATAAATTTGATGGTATCAATGCTATGTAAAAACTATACTAAGTCTGAGTCCACTCTCGCTGGAAAATGACACAGGAGCAGAGGTATTGACCCAGAGATATTGAACTTTTGTTCTTGCTATGTCTCTAAAATAAACATCCTTTTATAAAAGCTAATTGGTATTAATTGATTTAAAAAGATTGAGACCCTAGTCACTACCAGTTAACAGTGGAAGGAATATGCTCAGAATTGTGGGGTTATTAATAACATTTAAGAAAAGACTCTCAATTGCACATTTTTAATCTATATTGGATTACTTGCTATCTAGAGGAGGGTAGAGAGGAAGATAAGGAGAAAATTTTGGAACACAAAATTTTGCAAGGATGAATGTTGAATGAATACATGCAATATCTTTGCATGTATTTTTAAAATAAAAAGCTATTATTTTTTAAAAAATAAAATAAAATCCTGAAAAAAAATTTAAAGAAAAAAGAAGACTTCCTAAAGATGCTCCTTCAAAAGCATCCCTAAAAACCTGAGGAAAAGATGTGAAATGTCTTCCTCTAAGAAAGTGAGCTGGAGTATTCTTGCTATATATTGTGCACACATTCAATGACATTATTATTCTCTTTGTGTTTATTAGAGCTCTGTTTACAGAAATGTCATGCTTACTTGAGGGTATATGATTCTAAAATGCCCTGTTTCATTTGAAACTCCCAAATGGAGTCAGTGACTGATTTCCTACGGAGATCAAACCTCTTCCCAAAACCATGCTTACACCAGATAGGGATTAAGCAAAGTTAGGAGAAAGCCTGTTCCCCAGCTTTTAATTCCAGCCATCTATAAATAATATTCTTTAGATTTCAGGGAAAGGGTTAGAAGAGCCAGTACTCATGACTCAGGAGCCTGTCTGGACATATGGACATCTGGACATACCCATATGGAGTGGGTAACCAGAATGACCATTCTTTCTGGCCTCGAGCTCCTCTCTGCCAGGAGCCTCAAAAATAGTCCTAAAAATATAAGTTCTAAACACATCACCAACTGGTGATCTATGGGACAGCATCTGCTTCATTCTCTCATCTCTGTGGCAATACTTTCTGGGTAAGGAAACTAAGAAGCTTAAGGCTTAGGCTACTATGACTTTCCAGAGATTTTTCAAAGTAAAAATATATTCAAAAACCTTCCAGGGAAAATGAAATCTGAGAGGAGGATTGATGAAAATCAGAAAAGAAAAGCCATCCACATTTAAAAAGGGCATAGTTTACTACTAGACAAATGACTATTATTTCTATGTTGAAGAAGGCACAAATTGTGCAAAGGCCCTGACCCCTGACAGTAGTTTAAGGAATTGCCTTCTGTGACAAGCCAGGGATATTTAGGGGGACCATTTCAAAATAAATATTTCTGTAATCATTTTTAGCACTTTGAACTTGTCTGCAAGCAAAGGGTGAGAACAAGCTGACCCTGGTGTAGATGAGGAAGTCACTACTCTTTCTCAAGAGATGAACTCTTATTGCAAGGTTAAATCAATTCTGAAAATCATCTATTGGCTGCACTCCCAATTTCTGCCTAGAGATGAGATAAGAACATTAATAATATTCATTTTACTACCTGGGGAAAGTACAGCTCTGTTAAAATGTTCCTAGTAGGTGACTTTTTCTACTCAACTCACTCTGTGCAATGACAAATTTTAAAATGTAGTCTTTGCTCCTTTGGTTGTAAAGATCAAGTAAATTGTTACTTTTTTCCTGACCATTAAATGCTGACTAAAGGGAAGTTTGAGAATATTGTTATTTCTGTAAGCTTCTTCTCTGGGCCACGCCTTCCACCAGGAATCTGAAAGTCCACCAGTTTGAAAGAGCAGCTTTGTCACCTATTAGGTAAAACTAACCTAAACTGTGGTAGATCTTGGTTTTGTCACATATCACCCCATGTTGGCAAAGATCTTCTAGAGAACTTTACAACATTTAAATGTTTTTAGGGCTTTTACTTGGCAATCCTCTTCACATAGGCAGTATTAAGATGAAAAAGAAAAAAAAAATCTCATCCCCCTTATCAACAATAGTAAGCAATCACAGTGTGGAGGGATTAGGAAGAAATTGTCTACCCACTCAATTAAGATATGAGCTTTGTGCTAAGCTCTCTTTAAGGGGGAATTTAAGGAAGAAGAAATAGCTTTTAATTCCCATCATCTAGAACAGAGGCTCAAAGGTTCACAGAGAAAAGTTGAGAGAGGAGTGACTTAACCTAAACTCCCTTACATTACAAATAAAATCAATGATCTGACTCTTCCAACTTCTCTCTCCCAGAAGTCTCCAAAAATAGCCCCCCAAATCAAAGCTCAAAGACATGACCAACAAATAAATACTGGGATAGAGCCTGCTTGAGTTTTCAGTGTCTATAGTAAGTCTCACACTGCTCGCATTCTGCTTTGTTTTCTCCAAGATATTTTTACCTTTTCTTTACCCATTTCTCATTCTAAATTCAAACTTCTCACATCTAAAACACAGAAAGGGAGGGAGGGAAGGAGGAAAGCAAAGAGAGAGAGAGAGAGAGAGAGAGAGAGAGAGAGAGAGAGAGAGAGAGAGAGAGAGAGAGAGAGAGAGAGAGAGAGAGAGAGAGAGAGAGAGAGAGAGAGAGAGAGAGAGAGAGAGAGAAGGGAGGGAGGGAGAGGGAGAGAAAAACACCTTTGCTTTTTAAACCATGAACTCCACTCACAAAAACTTTTATTTGAGAGTTATTCATCCAAAATAGCAATGAAAAAAACTTAAAAGTGACATGGAACATTCATCCAAGATGAGGACTCAAAATCTGGCAGAGAGGTTAGATTCTAAAATAAAACATTAGACCTACTAAATAAGTTCTCCTTAGAATTAAAACTTCATGTCCTAATCTGGGTAGCAGGAAGGTAGTACAAATCAGAGCATAAATATAGAGTAGACACAGTTTGTTTTTGCATCTTCTCATTTCCCACACACTACATCCACTTCTGCTCCCTACTGCACAGACAAATCTTTGTGAGAATTTCTTACTCTTGCAGATCTAGCAATTCCAAATCTGGTACCCTAAGAATCTAATAAAATAACTCACAGTTTTTACCTTCCTTGAGATATTTGTATTTTTTTTAAAAAGGACTGAGACTTAAAAGACATAAACAAATAATTCTCAAAAGATTGTAATTTATTAAACATAATATGAGAGAATTTACCAAATTGTTGTAATAGGAGAAATGAAAATCAAAAAGACCTAGAGGTTTCACCTCACAATAAAAAAATTGATAGTAAGAAAAGGTGGGAATAATCAAGTTATGAGGGATTATGGGAAGACAGGCACACTAGTACACTGTTGGTGAAACTATGAAACAATACAGCTATTTTGGAAAGCAATTTGGAATTAGGCAAACAAGTTGACTAAAATGTTCATACATTTATGAGTTCTATTTTTATTGGGATTAGGTTTTTTGCCTTTTTTTTTAATGGGGGAAAAGGAAGGTTAGAAAGGAATAGGACTATTCCTCAGGATGTAGAAGAAATCACAAGGAGTGACTATGAAAATTAAGAAAGAGATAACTCACTTTGTTTCTGTTTTCTTGGCCAAAGAAAATGATCTTTAGTTTTAAAACAACAGAACAAAAATGGCCAATACAAAGTTGAAAAATCAAGATAATTTAGGAAATTATAAGGGAACCATTCACTGTTTTTGATAAATTTAAATAAGTAGAAATTCAAACTGTTTAAAGATTATCTATGTTCTCATTTGTGTCCCTCCCAAACAGAAAGAATTGACATTAAAAACCTCATAGACCACCTTGTGTCAGTATCCTGGGCTGAACTTTATCCTCTAGTCCCTTCCCCTTAGTCTCCCTTCAACTCATGGCTATTTTCATGAAACTAAGGGGAGATGGAAATGTTCAGTCACCAGAATCCACTATACTAGAGATTATATCTGTCTATGAAGAAATAGGTATCGCAGATTTCCTTTTGAAATACTCTGCATTTTATATATCTCTTCTTGATTGTTAGCATAATCTAATATCCCTTTAGATTCTACCCTTTCATATGAAGCATTTTGATGGTAAAAGGGGCAGGAAAATTATTTTTTGCATGAAGAAAAATAATTATATCAACTGTTAAAGGATGGTGTTGCCAATTTCATAAGGAAACAGTTTGGTATTGAATAGAATGGGGGGAAGTTTGATTTAATTAAAAAGTCTGCTTGTAAGAAATAGTTAATCTGAATTAAGAAATAGTTTCTAGATGAACTGAGCAGTTTGTTGCAAGAGGGACAGAAAATAAATTACATCAAAAATATAAGGGCTCAAGTCAACTTAAAAAAAGGTTAAGATGGTGCCTCTTTTATATGTGAAGAATTTGATGGTTTAAACGTGCAGAGAGGAATTTTTATTTTAAAATGATGAAATGTGAGTGTATAGAAACACAATTGTCAGAGGCATAAACTGTTAAATTGGATGTCTTTGTAGAGGCTAAAGCTGAAGGAGATTATGATCATGTGCATGTAAATATTATAAAATTTAAGAGGACAAAACAATTAAAATAATATAAATGTTTGAAGACTAAGAGATTAATAAGGACTGTTGATTTTATACAGGTTCTTTTTTTTTTACTTCATTAATGAGCTTTTACCTTAATGAAAAATGAATAGGGAGACTAATTTAAGCTATGGAAAGTAGCAGGTGAAGATTGAAGAATCAGGCAGTTAAGAGTACAAAGAGATTTAAGAAGCTTGGATAGAATAAAGGAGAAGAGTGAAGAATCATCAAAGGATAGAAAGGTCAACTATTTTTATTGAGTTATATTCTGTAAAGGACATATTAACTATTTCTTATTTATTACATTTGTTTGAAATATCGGTGTGCCCTAGTTTGTGTACAGCTTTTATAAAAATTCCATGAGATGCTGAGAAATATATGTACTCTTTTGCATCCCATTTAGATGATGTCATATTTTAATTCTAGTTTCTCTAGTAATTTTTTCTGTTCCTTATTTTCCTTTTTGTTTATCTTTCTGTTAGACTTATCCAAAACTGAGAGAAAGATATTAAAGTCTCTTTTCACTATTATATTACTGAATATATAGGGTGACTGGACAGAACTAGCACTCTAGGTTGAGGGTTTGCCAAGCCCTTCTCAGATCTTTTGGTATCCACTTTTATTCAATTCTCACTTGTGGCATTAAGAAACTATAGCCTGTCCAGTAGCCATACCCTGGTAAAACTGTTTCAGCAGATGAATTAAATCAAGTTAAAGATAATCCACAGGTCTCAAATCCATTGGTGAGTTAAGGGGAATGTCTGTCTCAAGCATGTGAAAGTTTCCCCTTGGGAGAATGAGAAAATGAGAACAATGTGTTTCAATGGCAATGAAAGTAGCCAAAGCAAGTGATGTGGAGTGCATAGAGTTTTGTTAGATATTAGAGATGTCAAGGTCATCTACTGTTTCCCAAATCTTATAGCTAATCACCTTGACTTTTTCCTTACCACTGGACTTTGATGACTCTGGAAGAAAAGGTGAGATTGATAATTTTGTGCACTCTGCCTTATTTAAATCCAATTTACTCATAAAACATTACCACCATGATGTTATTGGTCATCTTTGAAAAGAAGGAACAATATTATGTATATTGTCTTGTAGTTCAGATACAAATTTGGATGCCAAGGCATTTGGTGCAAATAGATTTACTACTAATATCAATTTGGTTTTTGTAGTTATTTTCAGTATAATGTATTCGTGCATTGTCAGATTCCTTATTTATCCTTTTTAAAAATGTTAAATGTTTATTTTTGTTTTGTCAGATATCATGATTGCAACTCTTGATTTTTTTGGATTCTCTTGCTACATAGTACATTTTTTCCATCTGTCAATTTTATTTTATGTATCTTTATTTTTAAAGTGTGTTTCTTATAAAGCAAAGATTGCTGAATTTGATTTTCTTATCTAATCTGTTACTCTCTTTTGTTTTATTGGGTTGCTTAATCCATTCATTGTTTAAAGTTATGAGAGTAGGGTTTATATTTTCCTCTGTCTCTAATACTGCTTTTTTAAGTTATGATTTTCCCCCATCTTCTACTGTAACACTTTCAATTACTTTACCTTCATCTGTTTTTTAAGTTGGCTCTATTTCTATTGATTCTCTTCTCACTCCGGATCCCTTCTTCTCACTGTTATCTTTCTCTTTGGGGTTTTGTTTATTGGTTTCTTTTTCTCTTCAGCTTTTATTTGGTTATGGAATTCTCCCTTCCCCTCCCTTTTTCTTCCTCTTCTCACTTCAACCAATCCTGTTCATTAGATTTATTTTATTTTTAAACCTTTCTAAAAATGATTTCTAATTTTCTCCATTCTGCCTATTCTAGATCTTTATTTTATGATTCCTGACCTCTAAAATTATCTAATCTTTCTTGATTCTCTTTATTTCTCATGTAATCAAAACAACTAAAGTCTCTGTTCTAGGCTTTCTCCTCTAAGCAGTCTCTGTCACTGCCTAATAGAATTTGTCCCATGGATTCCCCTTTCCATTATGTCTCACTCTCAGAATAATGCTGATTATTTCATGGTAGGGCTCTGCTCCACCATGTTACCGACTAAGTAGCCTACTATTGATATATACTATCTCCTTATTAACTTTTCCCCCCATCTGCCTCAAAAAATCTCCTCTTTTGGTCCATTTCCTTCTGCTTCTCCAGATAAGAGTTGGCCCCAGGAATTCCAACTTTTTTTTCACTTACAGGAAGACAAATGGACTTTCCAAGCACCAAATCCTTCAGACCATACCCCCCCCCCAATAAAAGGTCTCCAACACCCTACCCAGCAAAAGGTCTCTATCTCCCTCCCCAGAATATCTCTTTTCACCCACAGCAGCAACCATAAGTGGACCTCCTTACTATCACCAATGTAAGGTTTCCTTTTTTCCCCTCCTTTTCACTTCTTCCCCTTTACTCCTCACCCACTCTTTTTCAGGAACTTTTCTTACTGAGACCACAGGGATCACCTTTCCCTAATTCTACCCCTCAATTTGATCCAAACATTGTTAGGCCCCTATTCCCTTTCCCCTCACTTTCACACACGCTCTCATAGTGTCATATGTTCCTACAAAAAATACTTATTCATCTGTTATTGGGTTCTGTCCACAATGCTCCAAGTTTACATATTCAATGTAACCTCCACCAAACTTCCACTTCAACTTTACCCCATCTCCTTGTACACATCTAGAATGAAGTTTCTTAGTTGATGCTGCTGTTACTGTCTTTGGATGCTGCCTTTATTCACTCCTCCTGCATTTCTATTGTAGGGTATATTTAAGAAGCAAATAATCTCTTCATATCTGGTTTTCACTCTAAGAATGAATATATACTATATATATACATATATATATATATATACTCAATTTACTCTTTATTAGTAAATATCCATATTTCATTTATGATTAAGCTCAGATTGACAGAGTAGACCATTTTCAGGTTCATCTTGTAGCTATTGCACTTCAGAACTTATTATTTCAAAATAAAACTAGGAGTTGAATTTATGGGGGGGAAACAAACAAGGTAGATAAATAATTGGTTAATTTGATTTTTAAAAGAGAGAAGAAAACCAAATCACTAGTATCAAAAATGAAAAGGGTAAATATACCACTAATGATGAAATTTAAGCTTTTATGCATTTATATGCCTAAAAATTTAACATTTTAAATGAAATGAAAAAATATTCGCAAAAATATAAATTGCCTAGATTAGCAGAAGAGAAAATAGAATATCTAAATAGACATATTTTAGAAAAAAGAAATTAAACAGATTATAAATGAGCTTCCTAAGAGAAAAACACCAGGACCAAGTGGATTTACAAGTAAATTGTATCATTAAGTTAAGTTCCTAATATAAAACCCATTGGATCTATTGTATTATTGGATTGTATTCTTTTAGTTAGTATTTTTTGCATCCGTATTCATTAAGGAAATTGTTCTTTAATCTTCTTTTCTCACTTTTACCCTTTCTGGTTTAGGTATAAATTATAAATTGTAAATAAATATATTGTTTTATATCAGGAATTCAGGGATGGTTCAACATAAGGAAAACTATTAACATAATTGATTAATCAAAACCAAAACTTTTAAAAAATATGATTATAGCAATATGTACAAAAAAATCTTTTGGATTAAGTTCAACTCATTACTTTAAAATATTGGCATAAATGGATTTTTCTACTACATTTTCTTGTGGGTACAGAGTAGGTATTATTGGAATTTTCCTTCCTTTGTATTTGAGGACCTTTCTCCTGATCACTTACAGAACATGTTGCTTATAATTGAACTGTTACATTTAGTCACTATGTCAGAGTCTGTAGCCTTGAGGTGTGCTTCTTTGCAGGCAATCGATGAATTCTTTCAATAGATATCTTTTCAATTTTTATAAGTTCTGGCAATTTCCTTCTGTTATTTCCTGCATTGTGATCTTAAGGTTGTTGTTGTTGTGTTGTGTTCTACTAAGAGATCTATGATCTTTAGGTTTATATGGAATTGACCCAAATAAGCAGAGAATGCAAGATTGCATTATGCTTACAGATTGTCGACCATTTTTAAAAAACACTTGATTTGATTCAACAAAGTGTAATCATAATAGTTCTCCAAGATAAATTTAATTTATATTTTATGATGATTTGAGATTCCTTAAACTATATGACAACATAAACAATGATGTTTTATAACCTTTGAATTATAACTATCAAGCACAGGAATGTGTATATTCTTCCAGGGATGTTTGTCACTGTTATAGAGGATATACTAGAATATAGAGTTCAAATGGAAGAGAGATATTCTGCAGATGATCAAATCCTCCAAATGTATCTATTAGTAGATGGTGCTTCAAGCCCTGCATCAAACCTTATTGTATCAACCCTTACTGCAT
This sequence comes from Antechinus flavipes, assembly GCF_016432865.1. NCBI lineage: Eukaryota > Metazoa > Chordata > Mammalia > Dasyuromorphia > Dasyuridae > Antechinus > Antechinus flavipes. The sequence continues at coordinate 253,500,488 of NC_067400.1, forward strand.
TAAGTCCTGAAACCTTGTTGAGAATTCTAAATGAGATTTATGATTCAAGTTTATGTTTCAAGAATTTTGCATAACTAACCACACCCCAAAAAGTAAATGAAAATCCAGATTATAATTATGTAGTTGAACAGACAAAAACAAATGAGCCCAGAATTGAATAGAAGAATAGCTAGTTGAAATACATTTGGGAAATAATTGTGCATTTAAAAATTCTACGCTTATCCTTAAAACAAAAGTTTATATTTTTAATATTATTCTAGCTTATGCTATGATTATGGAGCATGAAAAACTAATACCTAAAAAATCAAATTTTCATGGTATATAAAGTACAATGGAAATAGTGACTATACACAGAATGTATAATACTACTGATAAAGCACCAAAGTGTTACAGTGGATAGAGTGCTGAGTGTGGAGACAGGAATATTTGAGTGCAAATATAACATTAATCTCTGCCTACCTAAGTTTCCTCATCTTTTAAAAGGGAATAATAGTAAGCACTTATTTCATGAGATTGTTTTGAGATCCAAATAATAGCTGTAAAAATTTTAGGACAGTATCTGGAACTTATTAGTCATTTAACATTTTTTTTTCCCATCCTTCCTTCTGATAAAGAATTATCCAGGAAAAATGGCATTGAATGTTATTATCCGAAAAGTTTCTGACTAAAAAAGCTTATGTAAGCGGAAGAGAACGTTCTCCATTGGCTTTCCCTTGATGTTAAATGAAATAAAGAAGCCTTTATTTATAGGACAAAACCCATGTTACTCAAAATTGTCCCTTTAAAAAGGAATAGCTTCCCTAAGAATATAAATTACTTATGTAACAATTCCTTTTTTTTTTTAAACAAAAATTATTTGGAAAACTAGAAAACAGTCTGATAGAAATAAACAAATGACTTGGTGAGTGAAGAATAATAGCAAATACATAGTATTTTAAAGTTTGCAAAGCTTTCTATAACTATTATCTCATTTTATCCCCATAAAAAGCCTGTGGCATAGGTGTTATAATTATCCCCATTTTACAGATGAGAAAACTGAAGCAGGTAGGGGTTAAATCATTTGATCAGGATCACATAGCTAGCAAATACCTGAGGCAAGATTTGAACTCAGGTCTGTCTTCTTTACTCTGATTCCACAGTTTTATTCAGCATACTACCTACAATTTGGTCTAGATTAAGATTTTACACTATATTCCACAATGAATTTAAGAATATATAAACATTAAAGATTATCCCATTCAAAAATTAGATGAAAAATAAGTACCTTTTACTACTACAACTAGTGAGTTAATTACTAACCAAAAAAGGGAAATAACCAATCAAAAAAGATGAAATAGATATTTAAAATATTTTCAACTACATGAAATTAAAGAAAAACTTAATGCAAGATCATTCTTTTGCACTAATTTTGCAATTGATTTGGGTGTATGATTTGGGGGGTGAAAATCAAAACAAATAGACTTATCTGGTCACTCTTAAGGGGAAGGGTATCCTCAACTTTTTCCTCCCAAACCCTGATTATATAAAAGACAAGTTAACCTATTTATCCAAGCAAAAGATAACAGAAACTGGAGAAGTTTTAAAGAATAGAATATACCATAAAATATGCAAGAGGATGATCTTTTTTTCTGGCATTGAGATGACATCTAGATACAAACTCCTAGCCTCATTCAAATGGAAAAGTTTTCCAAGTCTCTAAAAATGTAAGCTTCAGAATTAAGAATGGATTGAGGAATCTCTTTCTTCTGCATGTCTTTAAATTCTTTATGTATGCTTTTTAAACAAAAAGTGTTGAACTCTGCTCCTCAAAAAAGTTTGCAACATTGAGCAAGCATTCTCTCTACCAATTAAAAATCTCATCTCACTACAAAAACAGTAATAAAAATATCCCAGGTTTGTTTGGATTTTGATCAAATTACTCATATTTAAACTCACTGGGACTTAGTTTCTTCATCTAGAAAAATGAGATGGTTAGATTAGATCAGGGGTCAGCAAACTCGCTGCTTGTTTTTGGACAAAGAACAAGAATGATTTTCATCTTTTAAAATAAAGTTTCATTGTATTTTATTTATTTTTTCTTTTTTTTAATTTTTATTTAATAATTACTTTATATTGACAGAATCCATGCCAGGGTAATTTTTTTTTTTTTTTACAACATTATCCTTTGCACTCGTTTCTGTTCCAATTTTTTTCCCCTCCCTCCCTCCACCCCCTCCCCTAGATGGCAAGCAGTCCTTTATATGTTGGATATGTTGCAGTATATCCTAGATACAATATATGTTTGCAGAACTGAACAGTTCTCTTGTTGCACAGGGAGAATTGGATTCAGAAGGTATAAATAACCGGGGAAGAAAAACAAAAATGCAGATAGTTCACATTCGTTTCCCAGTGTTCTTTCTTTGGGTGTAGCTGCTTTTGTTCGTCATTTATCAATTGAAACTCAGTTAGGTCTCTTTATCAAAGAAATTCACTACCATCAAAATATGTCCTCATACAATATCATTGTCGAAGTGTATAATGATCTCCTGGTTCTGCTCATTTCACTTAGCATCAGTTCATGTAAGTCTCGCCAGTCCTCTCTGTATTCATCCTGCTGGTCATTTCTTACAGAACAATAATATTCCATAACATTCATATACCACAATTTACCCAGCCATTCTCCAATTGATGGGCATCCATTTATTTTCCAGTTTCTAGCCACTACAAATAGGGCTGTTACAAACATTTTGGCACATACAGGTCCCTTTCCCTTCTTTAGTATTTCTTTGGGATATAAGCCCAATAGAAACACTGCTGGATCAAAGGGTATGCACAATTTGATAATTTTTTGGGCATAATTCCAGATTGCTCTCCAGAATGGTTGGATTCGTTCACAACTCCACCAACAATGCATTAGTGTCCCAATTTTCCCGCATCCCCTCCAACATTCATCATTATTTTTTCCTGTCATCTTCATTGTATTTTAAAATGTAAAAAAACCCTCTTCTTAACTTACTGGCTACAGGACAGGTGGTAGTTTGGTGACCCTCGAAGATGTCAAACACTTTGAGTACACAATCATTAAAATCCATCCACATTCAATGAATGTTTTGAATATCCCTAAAGTATATATAATCCCCCCATTATAAAATTTAATAAGTAATTTAAGAAGTTGAGGCTTGGAGAGGTTCATTAATTTGTAGATTAATTAACCCAGGTAGATATAAAGAAGATCTGAAATTCCAGAATTTCTGCTTATAGCCCTTGCTGCATTCTTGACCCAACCTCCAGGTTTCAGTTCACATGTCCAAAGAAAAGCTAACTACAAATTCTCAAAAGAGAAATTGAAATTTCTTCTTTGTCCATTTTTATTCACAAACAAGTATTTATTAATTCTCAGCATCTATTGCCTTAACACCACAGGCAGCAACAAGGATTATAGTAGTTGGTAAGAGTTAAAATTGAGTAGTAGGATGTTCAAAATCAGCATTCTAGGCAAGACAATTTTGAATAATATGACAAATAGCAAAATGCTTGCAGTCTTTTTTGTGTTGGACAAATCAAATTAGAAAGTGATGTTTTCTATATTTAATATAATATATAATCTATATCAGATAACTTGCCATCTTGGGGAGGTGCAAAGAGAGGGAGAGAAGGAGAAAAATTTGAAATTCAAAATCTTATTAAAAATGAATATTGAAAACAATCTTTACATGTAATTGGAAAAAATACAATGCTATTTTCATAAAAAAGAAAGTGATATTTTAAATGCTGAAGAGACAGTGTGGTATAGTGGCAAAAGTATATTCTACTGGGAATTAAGACTCCAATCCACGTTTCAGCTTTACCATTTATAAACTGTAAATTTGGGCATTAATTTGTCCCTTATCTGTAAAATGAAGAGGTTGGACTAATTATTCTCCAAGGTCTCTTCTCATTCTATGATTCTATGAGCAGAGGATCATAAGTTTATGGATTCATAATGAAAAGACCCTAAAGATGATTTACCTTTCATTGTCCAGAGCAGTAAAGTCTAAGGTCACACAGTTACTAAGAAACAGCTAGAATCCAAACCCTTTCTCTGAATTCCATTTTCTAGTCTATAAAATGGAGGTCATAATAACTGTACTCTTCAGCATAAAGGTGCAACAATGAGAATGCTTATGGCCTAGAAAGAATTGTGCAAATGGAAGGCATTGCCTCATCTTATCACTAATTATGATAACATTAATCTCTGCATTTTCCCACCTCTTCTTCAAATGACCTCTGCCCCAAAGTCTTGTTTTCTTTATTGGAGACTCTTTCATTGGAACTACCATTTCAGGAAGGGACCCAGCTATGACCATTTCATTGCCAGATTAATACACATTAACACACTCATTCAAGACAGGCACCTTGGATCATGAACTCCCTCAACCTTATCCTCTCTTGCTTCCCAGCTCCCCTCTGCATGGCATGTAATAAGCATTTAAAAGCTGTATCTATGTGCTTGTCTATCTAATTATGACCCTATTCTAACATGCTTGAAACCCTAAGCTACCTCTTAAATTAGGAACTATGAAATATTTTTAAAAGTATATATTGAGGCATTGTACAAATACTTAGGAGGGGTGGGGGTGAGAGGAAGAAGACTATAAATATACGGCTCACTGGATAAAGTGCTAGTTGTGGATTCAGGAAGAACTGAGTTCAAATTTGACTTCAGACACTTACTAGCTGTTTGATTTTGGGGCAAGTCAGTTAATTCTCTCTGCCTTATCCACTGGAGAGGGAAATGGCAAATCACTTCTACATCTTTGCCAAGAAAATTCCATGAACCATATGGTCCACTGGGTCACAGAATCAGACACAACTGAACAAAAAAAACAAATAAATATACTGGGTAAGAGATATGTATTTACTTCCTTGAAGCATTTCTAACATACTGTAATCTTTGTTAAATTAAATTATCTTAGCCCAGTATTTTTCTTTTTTCTTGGACAGTAAACAAGTCCCTAATTCCCAATGCAAGTGGTATTTTTCATTTTTTTCAATGATCATGGAGACAGCATACAAAGAAGCAATAAGAAAAGAAAGAAAGAAGAAGGAAAGAGATAAGAAGGAAGGAATGAAGGAAGGAAAGAAAGAAAGGAAGGAAGAAAGAAAGAGAAAGAAAGGAAGGAAGGGAGAAAGGAAGAAAGAGAAAGAAAGGAAGGAAGGAAGGAAGAGAGAGAGAGAAAGAAAGAAAGAAAGAAAGAAAGAAAGAAAGAAAGAAAGAAGAAAGAGGAAGGAAGAAAGAAGAAAGAGGAAGGAAGGAAGGAAGGAAGGAAGGAAGGAAGGAAGAAAGAAGAAAGAAAGAAAGGAAAGAGGGAGAGAGGAAGAGAGGTTCAAGAAGGAAAACAAAATTTAAGCAATATCCTCAAAAAGCTTGTAGTGGTGGACACGAAAGGCAGACACATACAGAGGTATAAATATTGAAAATTAGAAGAATGATGCCATAGTCCTATTTTTCTTTAGTGCCACCAGAAAGGCAAAATAACATACATATGTAATATAGCAACTGTATGAATATCGTTTTTAAAAAGAGATTGAAATGAAAATCAATACTTCATCTTATTATTTGGTCTGATGAAGTTTGGAGATGGTATGAAGCATCTTTTGTGTGCTAGCATGTGTCAAAATTAAACCTCATATATTACTGGGGTCTTGAGCCTTCATTGAATAAACCACACTACTAAGATATTTTCCCCCAGTACTCTTTTCTCTTCTTAGATTATATATTACAAAATAATAGTAAGAGTGTACTTTAATCTGAACTCCTTGGCTGAGCCTGAATGAAAATTTTATCATTCTTTCCTGATCAATTCAAAACAATGTTTTACATTAATTTTTTAAAAAATATCATTCTCATCCAAGGCCTAAATACTTTTTAAGGGAGAGGCCCAGGAAGGAATCTTCCCTGAAAATGAGCAGCCTAAAAAGAAGAAAAACTTGGGTTAATTTAATCAATAAAAAATATACCTGAGTTCCCCTTTGACCTGGAGGGTCCTTTTGAGGAAGGAGAAACTTTTTTTTTAGAATATTTAATTTTCCCCATAGTTACATGTAATAACAAATTTTAACACTTTTTGTTAAACTTTGAGTTCCAAATTCTCTCCTTCCTTCTTTTCCTTCTGCCCTCCCTGAGACAATAAGCATTTTAAAATAGGTTATATATTACAATCATGCAAAACATATTCCATATTAGTCATGTTATGAAAGAAGAGACCAAAAAAAACATAAAAAATAAAGAAAGTGAAAAAATAGCATGCTTCAATCTGCATTCAGACTCCATCAATTGTTTCTCTGGAAGTGGATAGCATTTTCATCATGAGTCCTTTGGAATTGTCTTGGATTATTGTATTGTTAATAATAACTAAATTATTCTCAGTTGATCATCATACAATATTGTTGTTACTGGGTACAATGTTCTTCTGGTTCTGTGAAAGAGGATGGGGGAGAGAGGGAGAAAGGAGGAAGGGGGGAAAAAAGAGGGAAGAAAAGAGAAAGAAAGGGGGAGGAGAGGGAGGGAAAGAGGGAGAGGAAAAAAGGCACAGAGACAGAGACAGAGAGAAAAAGCAGAAGGACAGAGACAGAGAGAATCTTTAAAGGTAATGGTTAAAGAGGCATTGAATGATTTTAGAAAAAGAATCCAGAGTGCATTGAAAATGAACTGGTGATTGTTGTTTGTTGACTCAAAAGTGCTGTCTAAATTTTGCCCTTCAATTTAATCTTCATTATGTTGTTTTTACTTTGTTCAGGAACTCTATAACTTGTATGTAGAAAATGTTTTAGGCTAAGAGATTTTTCAAGCACACTTCTCCCTTTGGATTTTTTCTCTAAGAAGAGATGTCTGGAATAATTTAATTAATACATTATCTTTGGCAGATATGTGTTTAAACTCATAGTATTCAATTTCAAATTATAAGGCATTAAAAGTGATTTGCACAACAGACTTTGTATAAAAATGCTGGAGATTTTTATTGAAGAATAAATAGAAATAACTCAATCAAGCAGCCCAACAATCTATTAACTCTAGTTCTGAGGGAGGGAGAAAGGAAGAAAGAAAGAGAAGAAAAAGAGAAAGAAAGAAAGAAAGAAAGAAGAAAGAAAGAAAGAAAGAAAGAAAGAAAGAAAGAAAGAAAGAAAGAAGAAAGAAAGAAAGAAAGAAAGAAAGAAAGAAAGAAAGAAAGAAAAGAAAGAAAGAAAGAAAGAAAGAAAGAAAGAAAAGAAAGAAAGAAAAAAAGAAAGAAGCCCAACTCTAGCCCATTTACCCAGCCAGGTCAGAACTTCAGCATCTGTACCTTAAGGAATTCTATAAGCTCCACTAGTTTAAAGTACATAGCAACAAATAGGGCATTGCTCCAGTGTTGAGCCAGCTCATAGTTCTAATTTGAGGAGAGGGATTTTTATAGCCCAATGAATAGCTGAATGAAAAAATATTGGCAGTGTCCAAGTGATTTTTTCCTGGCACAGTTTTAGGCAAGGCCCTTCATAACATGGTGGAGGATTGGGAGAAACTTCTGAGATGAGAAACTTGACTTATCTCTGGAAGGAGTTTGGTAGGTACCTACTGAGTTAGGCATTCTGAATTAGTCCACAGATTATTAAAAATAGTCTTCTGCAATCCTCTATACCCTAATACATGCTTATCATAGTATAAACATCTATGTAATACAAGGAGTGGAAATTTTTGGCATTAAAAATATATGTGTAATGATTACAAAGAAAATTTCTCTCTCTGTCAGCTCTGCCTAATGTACATGAAATGTGTGCTGAGCCCTATAACTCCCAGGACTTAATGGTGAAAGAACTGGTTATCATGAAGGAAAGGAAACTGCATCAGGAAAGATCAACCACTGAGCCAAGAAGAGCTTCCCACTCAGTACATAGTAAAAGGAGTAACTCAGTCATTTAGGATCATTCATCCTTCCTGTCTCTGTAACTGACAATCTTCATCTCTGTCTCTCTTTGTCTCTCTCTATATCTCAGTCTCTCTTGTCTTTCTGCTTCTGTCTTTCTTTATTTCTATGTGTCTCCCTCTTTCCCTCTCTTCTTCTCTCTCTTTTCTTTACCTCTTTTATCTCTTTCTATATCTCTGTGTCTCCCTCCTTCTCTCCCTCCCTCCCTCTTTCTTCCTTCCTTCCATTCTTTCTTCCTTCTTTTCCTTCCTTCTTTCTCTTCCCCTCTTATCTCTCTCTGTGAGTCTCTGTCTCTGTGTCTGTGTCTGTATCTGTCTCTCTCTGTGAATCTCTTCCTTTCTCTCTGTTTTCTCAGGAGAGAAATGAAGATGACATTTGGACCAATGCCACACTTAGAAAAGCTTTGATTTAGAACCTTTGCCTGCCTTCTCTGCTTTGTGTTCCTTTCCCCATGTGCAAGTGACTAAACATCTAGAGATGGACAATTTCTATCCTTCGATATAACTTTGTCATTTCAAGAAATTTGAAGTTCCTAGTTCCCCTCAGTCAGAGATTTATTATGTAGGAGATATTACTACAGCAACTCCCCCACTTCTTAGATGATTTGACCAGCATAGGCAATAATATCCCAACCACTAACCTGGTTGGGGAAGATAAGATAAAGATGAGATGAAGATGAAATGGTCATTTAGCAGTCTTTCAAAATGCTTTTCGGTCTCTAAAGGGAGCCCAGGAGTTGCAAGTTGCTGTTTTGTCAACATGTGCTTATGAATTTTTTGAGTCTTAAGCATTTCTTTTGTATAGAGGAAATAATTAGTTGAACTATATCTGGCATGAACCAAACCTAAATTTTAAGTGATTCTCCATGGGGCTGACCCTGTTCTTTAGCTGTCTGGTTTCCATAGCACTGAAACCACTCTGTTTTATGAATCCAGAGCTGAAAGGACTCATGGAGTGGAAGTAAGTAAAGGACCTCTTCAGTGGAAGAGGGTCTGTTCTGGTAGCATGAATTCAAAGATGAAGGGATTCCCTAAATGGGAGAAATCTTTTCCACTGGGCCTAGCAGTTCTGAAGTGTTGTCCATTTAATTCATGATCCAAGGTTGAATAGTAACAAAATGAAATATTCTCTACTAGAGGAAAATGAAGATATAAATCAGTTTTGTTCCTTCATCTGCAAATGGGGCAGAGAAGAGCTTAAATGTTATATATCTCTTCATATTAAATAAAGAGCCATAATCAAATGCAAACTTCTCAAAACAATACAGAGGTAAAAACTAGAATTTTCAATTGGGAAATGGAGACAGATGGTAGAAAACCATCTCAATATGAAATTCAAAGAAATTTAGATTTTGTTTTTGTTTTATTTCATTTTATGTATTCAAAAGAAGGCTTCTAATTCTCCAGTCATTAGGAAAACTATTACCTTAGATGGTCCTAAATATTCCTGTCCAAAATTATAATTTGTGGACATGCAATGTGGTCTGCCAGCAACCCCATAGAAAGAAAGAAAGGAAGGAAGGAAGGAAGGAAGGAAGAAAGGAAGGAAGGAAGAAAGGAAGGAAGGAAGGAAGGAAGGAGGGAAAGAAAAAAGGAAGGAAGGAAGAAAGGAAGGAGGGAAAGAAAAAAGGAAGGAAGAAGGAAGGAAGGAAGGAAGGAAGGAAGGAAGGAAGGAAGACAGGAAGGAAGAAAGGAAGGAAGGAAGGAAGGAAGGAAGGAAGGAAGACAGGAAGGAAGGAAGGAAGGAAGGAAGGAAGGAGGGAAGGAAGAAAGGAAGGAAGGAAAGAAGGAAGGAAGCCCATAGATCCCACAGGCATGAGAATGGCTATGTTTATCTTTTCTCACTCCTACTATTTTACCTTTCAAAGAAGAAAAAAAAAAAAGAAAAACAAAACTCTTGTTACAAATATGCATAGTAAAGCAAAACAAATTCACAATAGAATGAGCATTCACTTTCTATAGACTCACCTGGAGTGTGACACATATCTATGCTACTGAACACCACTGACCCACTTTTCCAAAAGCAACTCAAAGCCATTATTCCATTTGTATAAACAGTGGATAAAGCAAGTCTGTTGTGTCTATTGAACCTTGGAGCTGCCCTAAGGAGTTCTAGCATTCAGGTCTTCCTCTGGCTTCCTTGATGAAAATTACTTTCAGTTCCTTCTTTCCTGTTTTCATGCTATCTCCTCCCCTTTCCCTCTCGACCTTTACCCCAACTCTGCTCTGTGATGTGATGTTTTGCAGAAAGGCCTGGAATATGATGTTAACATTTGGTAACAATCTCTAAATAATGCAAATTTCCCTTCCTATTTCATCTCCCTACTTTCAAGAAAAATACTTTTACCAATCTCAGATAAAAGAATAGTTCAATTCAATTAAGCATTTGTCACATATTGCATTATACTACATTCTGAAATATAAAGATGAAAAACACGATCTCACCTTTAAACCTTTTAAGTTCACATAAAGAGAGAATGCATAAGAATAAGGAGTAAAGGGAGAAGAAAGAACTCTAGGAAAATTTAAAGCAGGAGAAATATCTTTCATTGGGAAGGGAATGGAGGCCTTCAGATTTGAGAAAGGAATTCCACAGCTTCAAAAGTTCTCTAGAAATAGATCCCTGTGTCTCCTCCACCCCAACTGATGTCATTGTGAGACACATTTCTCAGAATCTGTCTTCCCCACATCCATATCCCAACCCTAGAAAGAACTCCTATAAGATTTTCACTCAGAAAAAAAAAAATCTAGTTGCTATATTTGTCAATAAATGTCCTTCCTTTTCTCTGATTTACATTCCTTGTTATTTTTGTTTCTGCATACTAAAGAATTTATCATTTAATTGTGAAGAAAGCTAAGGATTTTAAGAAGTACAAATGAAGCATGAATATAGTCCAGACAGAAAGAACAGACTGTGCAAAGAAATCAAGAAAAGAGATGAGGTGTCATATACAGGAAATAAGAAATAAGATGGTTTTCCTAGAATATAAAATACATAAAGGGAGAATAATATGCAATAGGTCTGGAAGGCCTGGCTGTAGCCAGATTATATAGGGCTTTAAATGCCAAAGGAGGTCGTATTTTATCCAAAGCCTCTGGAAGCAAATGGAGCTTTCCAAGCAGTAGGATGGCACTGGTAGACCTATAGCCAAAGAAAAGCAATTTGGCATCTCTGAAAAATGAATTCAAAGAAGTGACTTGGGACAAAAAGAGCAATAAGACGCTATTGGAACAGTTCTAAGTGAGAGATGATGAGGGTTTGCACTAAGGTGGTAAAAATAACAAGCTATCTTTTTGTTTTACTCTCAGAATCAAAAAATCTCAGAGGCCTGTTAGTGAAATTCTCTTTATAATGTAATAAAGTGATCACCCAACTGTAAAAAGGATTGAAAGGTAGAATAGGATCAAGATTATAGAGCTAGAAATGCCAAAGAGAAGAGCTATATTAATTATTAATTCTAGAAGTAAGAGGGAGCTCCTGGAGTTTACTAGGTACTAGGTTGTATGGAGTGTTCAGAAAGACCAGTACCTTTGGTGCAGGGACTGCTGAGCTCTTTTCAGGGTTATTTATCCACCTTTGATGTCCATCTTCACTCAATTCTCATCTGTAGCACCAAGAAGCTGTAGCATACCCCACAGTCCTTGGAAAACCATCTAAATCAATGAACACAATCAATTTGAGAGTAATTGGTGGCGCCTCAAACCCATTATGAGTTAGGGGAAAAAGTGAAGCATCCCACAAATGTTAAGATTTCCCTAGCAAAATAGATGGATATGAATAATTTAGTCCAATGGGTCACAAAGGTAGCTGAACCAGGTGCTATACAGTGCTTAAAAGTTTTGTCACACATCAAAGATGCCATAGTCATCCACTGTATTCCAGTCCATTGCCAGTGATTTTGACTTTCATTTTACCATAGGACTCTAACACTCTGGAAGAGAGAGTAAGGCTGGCAAATTTCTGAGCAACTCTGCTGCACTTAAATCCAAATCATATGTGAGTCAAAAGACATCATGTAACTATTTAGAGACATAAAATTTTGCCTAAGAACTGCTTTGGCTGCAATCCATAGGTTTTGATATGTTGTCTCATTATTGTCATTCTCTTGGATGAAATTATCAATTGTTTTTATGATTCGTTGTTTGTCTCACTCATTCTTTAAAATTAGATCATTTTAAAGGCATCATTTCCAAAATATATAGAGAATTGACTCTAATTTATAAGAAATCAAGCCATTCTCCAACTGATAAATGGTCAAAGGATATGAACAATTTTCAGATGATGAAATTAAAACTATTACCACTCATATGAAAGAGTGTTCCAAATCACTATTGATCAGAGAAATGCAAATTAAGACAACTCTGAGATACCATTACATACCTGTCACATTGGCTAAGATGACAGAAAAAAATAATGATGACTGTTGGAGGGTGTTGGAATCCTTACAAAGTGATAAGTCAGTTGCCTAATTTAGCATGGTACTTAGCAAATTCTCTAACTCACTAATGTATTTAAGTACTCATTGGAATTCACAAGTATGGGAGAGTCACAAAGTTAACTTTGTAACTTTGTGAATTCACACCTCCCTTAATCCCTCCCTCAGAGGAGGAGTCAGTCTTTGGGAGATCATATATAAAGAAGCTCTTAGAGTTTCAGGTCAGTGAGTTAATTTGAAAGATTGACAGAGAGGTGAGCACTCTGGGAGGAAGCCCACCAGCCCACTCTCGGAGGTGGAGTCAGATTCATTCCATTTTCCACCTTTGTGCTGCTGGAGCTGAAGGACTAGAAGGAGAAAATAAAAGTTTGAACTTTTATCACCTGGCTGCCTTTGGAGTGATTATTACTTTTAACTGAAACTAAGGCTGCCTCCAGAAAACCTCCCCAAGAAATCTGCTCAGAGAGAACCATTATATTTTAAAGAAAAGAACACTACAGGAGGGGATGTGGGAAAACTGGGACACTGATGCATTGTTGGTGGAGTTGTGAACAAATCAATCTGGAATTATGCCCAAAAAGTTATCAAACTGTGCATACCCTTTGATCCAGCAGTGTTTCTACTGGGCTTATACCCCAAAGAGATACTAAAGAAGGGAAAGGGACCTGTATGTGCCAAAATGTTTGTGGCAGCCCTGTTTGTAGTGGCTAGAAGCTGGAAAATGAATGGATGCCCATCAATTGGAGAATGGTTGAGTAAACTGTGGTATATGAATGTTATGGAATATTATTGTTCTATAAGGAATGACCAGCAGGATGAATACAGAGAGGACTGGCGAGACTTACATGAACTGATGCTAAGTGAAATGAGCAGAACCAGGAGATCATTATATACCTCAACAACAATACTGTATGAGGATGTATTCTGATGGAAGTGGATTTCTTTGACAAAGAGAAGATCTAACTCAGTTTCAATTGATCAATGATGGACAGAATCAGCTACACCCAGAGAAGGAACTCTGGGAAATGAATGTGGACTACTTGCATTTTTGTTTTTTTTTCCCAAGTTATTTTTACCTTCTGAATCCAATTCTTCCTGTGCAACAAGAGAACTGTATGGTTCTGCACACATATATTGTATCTAGGATATATTACAACATATTTAGCATGTATAAGATGGCCTGCCATCTAGGGAAGGGAATGGAGGTAGGGAAGGGAAAAGTTGGAACAGAAGTGAGTACAAGGGATAATGTGGCAAAAAAAAAAAAAAAAAAGATCCATTATTCTGTCAATAAAAAGTTAAAAAAATAAAATAAAATAAAATTAGATCATTTAATTTCTTATTTGTTTTTAGCCTATTTTTTGCTGCTCCTTTATTGAAGAATATAATTTTTGTTGCAATGTAGTCTGAAAAAGCATTTACTATATGTCTTTCTGCACTTGATTGTGAGGTTTTTATGCCCTAATACAATCAGTTTTTGTGTAGGGGCCATGTATTGCTGAAAAAAAGGGTATATTCTTTTCTGTCCTTATTCAATTTTCTCCAGAGGTCTAAGTTTTCTAGGATCCTATTAACCTCCCTAATTTCTTTTTTTTTTGTTGTTTTTGTGGTTAGATCTATCTAATTCTGAGAAAGGGAAATAAAATTGTGCTGTCTATGTCTTCCTATAACTGACTTAAATTCTTCTCTGAGAATTTGTATGTTCTACCAATTGGCGCATACACATTCTGTGTCAATACTACTTCATTGTTGATGGTACCCTTTAACAAAATGTAATTTTCTCCCTTCTTTTTTTTTTATCAAATGCTTTTTCTGCATCTATTGAGATGATCATATGGTTTTTGTTAATTTGATTATTAATATGGCCAATTATACTGATAGTTTTCCTAATATTGAACCAGCCCTGCATTCCTGGTATAAATCCTACTTGATCGTGGTGTATTATCCTGGGTATGATTTTCTGTAGTCATTTTGCTAATATCTTATTTAAGATTTTAGCATCAATATTCATTAGGGAGATTGGTCTATAATTTTCTTTCTCTGTTTTCAACCTACCTGGTTTAGGTATCAGTACCATGTCTGTGTCATAAAAGGAATTTGGTAGGACTCCTTCATTCCCTATTTTTTCAAATAGTTTATAAAGCATTGGGGCTAATTGTTCTTTGAATGTTTGGTAGAATTCACATGTAAATCCATCTGGTCCCCGGGGATTTTTTTTTTAGGGAGTTGATTAATAGCTTGTTCTATTTCTTTTTCTGAAATGAGACTATTTAAGCAATTTACTTCCTCCTCTGATAATCTGGGAAGCCTATATTTTTGGAGGTAGTCATCCATTTCACTTAGGTTATCAAATTTATTAGCATAAAGTTGGGCAAAGTAACCCTTTATTATTTCTTTAATTGCCTCTTCGTTGGTGGAAAGTTCTCCCTTTTCATTTTTAAGACTACTAATTTGATTTCCCTCTCACCTTTTTCTAATCAGATTTACCAAAGGTTTATCAATTTTATAGGTTTTTTCATAAAACCAACTCTTAGTGTTATTTATTAGTTCAATAGTTTTTTTACTTTCTATATTATTAATTTCTCCTTTTAATTTTAGAATTTCAAGTTTAGTAATTGATTGGGGGTTTTTAATTTGGTCTTTTTCTAGCTTTTTAAGTTGCAGGCCCAATTCATTGATCTTCTCTTTCTCTATTTTATTCAAGTAAGCCTCTAAGGATATTTCTTCCTTACTTCTTTTAATTAGATCTATTTTTATTTTTGTATTATCTGAGATCAGAATTACTACTCCTGCTTTTTTTTTTTTTTTTTGCTTCAGCTAAAGTATAAAATTCTGCTATAGCCTTTCCCCTTTATTCTATATGTATCCCTCTGTTTCAAATGTGTTTCCTGTAAATAATATATTGTAGGATTCTGTTTTTTTTAATCTCATCTACTATACACTTCCATTTTATGGGAGAGTTCATTCCATTCACCTTCACAGTTTTGATAACCAGTTCTGTATTTCCCTCCATCCTATTTTCTTCCCTGTATATACTTTTGTTCTCTCTTTCCAATATGTCCTTCCTTAGTAATGTTTCATTTCTAATCCAACCCACCCTCTACTTGTCCTCCCTTCTATCACCCCCTCTCTCTTCTCTTATCCCTTTCTCCTGGTGTTTCTGCCTTCCCTTCTATTCAGCCCTTCCCTTTTCTTCCCCCTTTTTCCTCCTACTTCTTTATAGATAAATAAATAAGATGAATTTCTATACCTGAGTGATTATGTTATTCCTTCTGTCAATCAAAACTGATGAGATTAAGCTTCAGACAATGCTCATTCCCCTTCTTTCTTTTCCTCTATTGCAATAGGTTTTTTGTGCTTCTTAATGTGATCTAATTTGTCCCATTTTACCGTCCCTTTGCTCTTTTTCCAGTACAATCCTTTTTCCACCCCTTAATGTTTTTTCTTTGATATTATCACATTAGAGTCCACTCCTATCCACACCCTCTATCCATGTATGCTCCCTCTAACTGCTCCATAACAGATACAGTTCTCAAGAGTTATAGATATCATTTTCCTATCTAGGAATGTAAACAGCTTAACCTTTTTTTTTTTTTAAGTAGGTTTTTATTTTCAAAATACATGCAAAGATATTTTTCAACATTCCCCCTTGAAAAACCTTGTGTTCCAAATTTTTCTCCCTCCTTTCCCTTCACCAGCCAACCAAGTGGAAAATATTTTAGAATGAATCACTCTTCACTGGCTTATATATGACTCTTCTGAGAGAATAGGACTATGGGTTTTCTCCCATAGTGCTCTCTGGCCCTAAGAGCTTCAAGGGAGGTGTGAATTTAGATATCTCATACTAAACCCTGAAATTTCCCAAACGTGTGAACTCCAATGAGTAAAGGTGGAAACACAAGCATTGTATCAATTAGTTCTATTTAGTACCTTGTTTCAGGTTCTGGCCCAAAACATCTTCTTGTAAGATCAGATCAATAATCTATCAACTCTAATGAGTTAGCAGTTTGTAAAGATCCCAACAGAGAGAGACCTGAAATAGGAAGAATACTATGAAAAGAAAAAAATTAGGGAATTATTTCAAAACTCCAACTAAGAAATGAGGAAAGCCTGAATAACTGAGCATAAAGTAGATTCTAGGAATGTTGTAGAGGGAAAAAAGAAAAAGCAAGATTTTAAGATTTTGAAATAGGAGAAAAGTGAGAAGTTGAGGATATCAAGATTATAAACTAGGAGACTAGATAAATGGAAACAGAAAACCATATATATAGTTTTTCTTTCTGTTTAATATCTCAGTTTTAGATGAGCTTCTAGGTGATACAGTGCATAGAATATAAGGTCTGGAGTCAAGAAGTCCTGAATTCAAGTCCAATTTCAGACATTTACCAACTATGTGACCTAGACAGTCAGTCACTTACCCCTATTTGCTTTAGTTTCCTCATCTGTAAAATTAGCTGGAGAAGGAAATGGAGAACTATTCCATTGTCTGTCAAGAAAATCCCAAATGTCATCATGAAGAGTTATATGTGACTGAACAACAAATCCTTTTAGTTATCACTTCAATAGATTTTTTTTTTGCCTTCAAATTTTATTTTGATTTTGATTTTCAGAAACTCTATATTTCTATTGAGTTTTTTTTTTAATTTACCTTTTTTCCTTCTCATTTTTGTTGAAAATATTTAGTTTTAGAAATTTAACTTGTTGGAGTTTTTTTTCAGGCTGTTTTGGTTGCAATGTATAACTTTGAGTATGTTTTCTCAATTGTTATCACTTCATCATCATATAATACTTTCCAATTTTTAGGATCTATAAAAATATGGAAATTTGGAGGAGGGATGGACTTGGGGGAAAATATAATGATTTATGTTTTGGTTTCCTTTAAGTTGAGATGTCTCTAGGACATCAGTTTTGAAATATGCAGCAGATGATTCAGGACTAAAGTTCAAGGGAAGGGCTAAGACTAAATATGTAGATTTATGAGTCATTTGCATTGAGATTATAATTAAACCCTAGGGCATTGTTAAATTTGCTGAAAGAATAGAGGAAGAATACAGAGGAAACTCAGGTAGAGCCCTAGGAAATACATTTTTCACTTTACTAAGTGGACCCTTCTGCAAACCTCAAAGTAAAATGTTTACATAATGATACCTATGTTCCCATGGAAATAGGATGAAGTATTTATATATCAAAGTCACAGTAAAACTGGATAGGTGGTTCTTATTGGACTTATGTATCACAAGAGAAGATCATGGAACTTCAGATTTAGAAGTCAAATCCAACAACCTCATTTTTTTTTGTCTTTTTTTAATAATAGCTTTTCATTTTCTAAATACCTGCAAAGATAGTTTTTAATATTCACCCTTGCAAAACCTTGTATTCCAAAAATTTTTCCCTCCCTTCCTCCTCTCCCTCTCCCTAGACAGCAAGTAAACTAATATATGTTAAACATGAGCAGTTCCACATTTATCATGTTACACAAGAAAAAATCAGATCAAAAAGGGAAAAAAATGAGAAAAAAAGCAAGCAAACAACAACAAAGGTGAAAATACTATGTTGTGATCTATATTCAGTCCTCACAGTCCTCTCTCTGAATTCAGGTGGCTCTCTCCTTCATAGGTCCATTGGAACTGGCCTGAATCACCTCATTTTACAAATGAGGATATTGGTCTAGAGTTGATGTGACTATCCAGAGTAGATATCTGAAGCAATTTTTGAACATCCTGGCTCTAAGATGAGAGGAAAAAAGTTTGATAAAAGATGATGAGATTGATTTAATCAAATATGTAAGGCAAGGGGAAGTTTTCAGTGCTTTACAGCAAGTGCTCTCTGAGTTTCTTCCAGAACCAAAAAATAACTATTTGCAGTTTGATCTCCATCTAGGAGAAAAGGAAAACAGTGGAATGGAAATAACCATTTTTACTCAGCAAGTTAGCAAGGATAATGAAAAATTCTATAAAAGAATCAAAGAAAGAGTGGAAGAAAAAAGGAAGAAAGAAGTAATAGGGATACTTCAAGACACCCTTAATTGGCTCAAGCAAACAGGCCAGCAAATCAAGTCAACAGAAATTTATTTAACACTTATTATGTGCTAGGCATTGTATTGAGCATTTGAAATAAACAGTTCCTATTCTCAAGGACTTTACTTTTTAATGGGGGAAGGCAGCACATAAAAGAACTGAAGAGGGGATGGGGTAAAGAGAGAACAAAGTTATCATGAAAAGTCAAAATGGAGAAACAGTCTAGGAAATTGTGGACTGAGTGAGGTTTGAAGTAAGCAAAGAACTTTCCTGAGAGTTTCCTCAAAAATGAGCTTCAGCGAGAATCCACTAACCAAAATATGGGTCCAAAAAGATGGAGGTATCTTCCAAGGTGAGAATGTCACAGAGGAAGTCATTTTCTAGGGCAAGAAATAAAGAAGAGAAATACAAAGAGATGAGATGTTGGGACGGGAGTAAAGAAGTAAATATAATGCTGGCTTCCAAATAGAAGTTATGGGAGAAATTTTTCCATCAGGGGCATCTTCCAAGAAAGGAAAACTCTGCAGGTCAGAGCTCTTTCACCACTTTCAGTAGGTCATATAGACTCTTGCTCAGTCCAGGAGTTCCTAGCATTTTGGAGATTAGTAATAACTCTCAGATTTGATGGGAGGATAAAGTCAGACAATATTTGTAAATTATTTTGCAAACCTTAATCTCTTAGTCCCTAAGTGGGCCGAAGGAGAAGGTAGACTTCAAAGAGAGAGATATTTGCTCTCACTCTTCTTCCTCTCTTCAATAGTCCTCTCTATTGGATTTCGCATGGGTTTAAGGGAGAAGGTCCCCTTTTTAGTCGTGGTTACTTGCATTTGTCAGCTAGTGGTTGTGTTGCCTAATCAAACCAGACCCTAGATCTTAAATTTCTAGCTATCTCTTCTGCTTTCTGTTACCTTGATAACCAAAAAGCCATCATAAATGGTAAGCTTTGAGAGGTGGATATCTCTGGTTCCTAGAGTCTCCAGACTCTCTGCATGTGGTACTTTGCTGATTCAGATCCAGTTGGAATCTATCTCCTTCTCTTGACCTGATTCCTAATCAGAATTTGGTTTTACTCCCCACATTGGCCCTAACAAGCTCCAGGATAATATTGTAGACCACACTCGTCTCAGGTCTACTGAACAGTGTCCTGGCACTGGCAACCAGGGATTGAGTTGACCTTGTTTCCTGCTATGTCTCTCAAGATAAGTGAACCACTGTTCCTTGTTCCCCTGTTTAATAACCATCAGAGACTGATTCTGTCCTCTACTTCAGTTCTGGCAGGTAGGGAACTAGATTTGAGTCTCTCATAACTGGCATTTGTGTTAGTTACACTGTGTTTGAGGCTCTGGTTAGCTTTGAATCCATTTTTTCTGGTGCTCACTGAAATTGCTCCTCTCCTTGCCTGAGGCAATTTCCAATCCATTTAGTTGGTGGTCTCCCACTGGCTTCCATAGTGTGACCTCTTTACCCACCTCTGAAGTTTTCTGGCCATTTTTAGGCAGCTCTGAATTTACTACAGCAACCTTCTTCTGTTTCTTTTTAGTCTTCCTTGTCATAGACTTTTCTGAGGTCCTTTTCAGATAATTGCTGGGGTTTTGTGTGGGTAGAAGAGCTGGGCTTCTCTACAATATTTCACACTACTACATAATTTCACACTAGGAAATTATGGTTTCAAGCCAGTATTTTTAAGCATTGTAACATTTTTTGGATGTGTTTAATGGTTGCTCAAATTCCAAAATCTCTCCTTTAGTCACAAAGAGTTTTGAAGGAATGTTTTTCTCTTGGGATACCTTCCTATCTTTTCTTAGAGTTGAGGTCCTAAGACGCCTGAGTTTTAAAGCATTATTATCTTCCTCTTTAATAGAATATTAGAAATTTAGCAGCTGATATAATTCTTTCTCCACAGCTGGCTGCTGTGAGGGAATTTTTCTGACATGCTCCAAAGAGCATGGCCTATGTCCATCTGTACCTGGGACCACAAACAGGCAGCAGCAGATCTCTCCACAGAGACTTGCTATGAAGCTATTTATTTTCATAGTCCAGCTATGACTGCAGTGGATAAAAGTGCTGATTATAAAGTCAGGAAGAGCCAAGTTCAAATCCCCGTAGCTGGGTGACATAGGCAAATGTTACTTAACTGCTGTCTGCTTCATTTTCCTCCTGTAAAATGGAGATTAATAATAACTCCCAGATTTGATGGAAGGATAAAGTATGATAATATTTGTAAATCACTTTGTAAACCTTAAATCACTAAATAAATGCTGTTATCATTTACTATTGCTGACAATAGCCTAGATTAATTGAGCAAACAGACTTAGCTGGCAATTCCTGAAGGGCTCAGATAAATGTTTGGGAGTGTATGTACATCAAAATTTATTTAAATCTAAATGGATCTGAACAGATCTGAGATCTATTTAGAGCAAACTTCAGTGTTCTATTCTTTTCCTCTGTGAAAAGAAACAGTAGATAGTCACCTACAGAGCTAAGTAGGACACTGAAGTTTACCCCTTGCTGGGTTTTTCCCCCTTCATTTTGGCCTTTCTCAATATCTTTATATCCATCTCAGGTGGAGACAATCCTGTTCTCCTCTTCATGGGTTTCTATATCATGGTCTTTTGAAATCCTTCAAAAACTGTCTCCAACTCATCTTTCCAATCTTAGTAATCATTATTTCCCTTCACAAACATCATATTTTTGCCAAATTGATTTTCTTACTGTTCTTCAAATTGGACATCCCACTTCTTACCTTCTGTCTTTACATTGTCTTCCCTATGTCTAGAATACAAACCTACTTCATTTCATGTCTATGAATGCCTAGTTTTTCTTCAAGGATTAATTCAAATACTATCTTTTAAAAAAGCCTTTCCTAATCTCCCTCAGCTATTAATGCCTTCCCCCTCTCCAAAAAATGTTCTTGCATCTATTTTGAACATTCCTGTGGGAAATTGGGTCCAGGAAAACATTTTGTCTCTCAAAAAGAACTTGAGTTCTTTACTGCAGTTCTTTACTCTTTCTACAGAGTTCTTTACTCTTTGTCTCCTTATCACCTAGCAGAGTTCCATACGTGTGTGTGTGTGTATATATATATATATATATATATATATAAACATATATATAGTATATATACATATGCATTCCCTTCAAAATATAAATGTTTTTAAGTAAGGTCAACCCAGGATCTATGTATAGTTTTATTCTTTCTATTATGTTGATTTTAAGAGAAAAAAAAAGAAGGAAAAAAGAATATACAAGAAAGAAATGAAGAAAGGAGAGTGTGAGAAAAAGAATAAACAAATATGGAGGAAAGAGTGAGAGATATAGGCATCTCATGATCTCACCCTTAATTGAAACAGAAAAAGGAGGATTGAAAACACATTCATTCTCCCTCCTTCTTCCTCCCCCCTTTGTCTCTCTGTTTCTCTCTGTGTCTCTCTCTGTGTTACTCTCTCTCTCTCTCTCTCTCTCTCTCTCTCTGTTGCTGGGAACATTAGAAACAGGGAAACATTAGAAAAAAAGAGGAAGAAAATAAATGGGAGAATAAATTCAGGAAGGGAATAGTAATAAGCAAAACAAATTCCAGTTTCAAAGGACTAACCATAAAGGATAATTAAAGAGAAAAATAGAATGTGAGAACCAGAGATAAGAATCGAGTTGGTGAAGAAAGAAGGGTCAGAGAGTAGGAACAGAACATTTCAATTAGAGATAGAATTCATCACATTACTTCTTTTTCTCCACCCACTTCAGCTTTGAAAAGAGGGATCTAAAAAGATCCCTCTTTGGGGAAAGTATAAGTTATAATGGATGGAAATGCACAATTAATAATCATAACCATGAACCTGAATGGAATAAACATAAAACAAAAAGACAGAAAAATGGATTTAAAAGCAGAATACATTATGTAACTTGTTGACAAGAAACACATTTGAAATAAAAAAAGATTCAGAGTTTTAAAAAGGGCTTCAAAAGGCTTCAAAAAAGTAGGAGAAATAATCACAATTTCAAATAATGAGACAATAAAAATAAATATGCTCAGATAAGCAATGAAAATACAATATGCTTAAAGGCATAATAATGAAATAATGTCAATATTTAATACAGAGCCACTGAATAGTATAACATCTATGTTTTAAAAGGAAAATATTATTGAATTATAGGGAGAAATTGACAACAAACTCTGTTAGGGACCTTGATGTGTCCTGTTTCAAACTAGACAAATCTCAAAGAAAGATAAATCATTTTATTTTAAAAACAACAAATAAAATATTTTGGATGAAGTCAAAGAAGTTGGGAAGAGGAAAGGGATGTATATCTCTAAAACAAAAAGAAGAAAAAAAACTAACTAAATTCCAAAATAATAATTCTAAACACCAAAATTAATAAAAATTAGGTCATGAATGCTCCACAAATGTTCTTCCCACCAGTCAATAAACTCAATCTTTATAAAGAATATTTACTAAATGATATGACAAAAACAATAGTTAAACAGTATTTCCTGTAAAACTTGTAGGGCACGCTCTTCCACAAATATAGGCAGAGTCCGTGGGAGGAAGAGTGGGTACAAACTTATAGTACAATAATAGTGAGGAACATGCATAGTTAATACTTGTTACCAAGGAAATTTGCAACTCTGGGACTATACAATCTTCATGCCCTTTCTTTCTCCCTTTTTAGAAGGCAAGAAATAATTTTTAAAGTACAAATATGAAATCATGCAAAGGAAATTTTCACATTAGCCATGCTCCAACTCCCAAAGAAGAAAAAATTATAAAAAATCAAATGTTTGCTTGCATTTTGTTTTCTTTCTCATTTTTTCCCTTTTTTGATCTGATTTTTCTTGTGCACCATGAGAACTGTGGAAATATGTATAAAAGAACATATTAGATTACTTGCCATCTAGTAAAGAGGGTAGGGAGAAGGGAAGGGAAAAGGTGAATGCTGAAAATTATTTGTGCATCTGTTTTGCAAATAAAAAGCTGCAATCAAAAAAAAAGGAAAATAAAGGAAAAAATAGATAGATGAATGGCTGAGGGAAAAGGAATGAAAGTCTAGGAGCAAATTCATTGTGTGCACTTCTTTTCTAATGAAACCCATACCTTTTGGGGGGTATGTAGGGCTCCCTTAACA
Source organism: Antechinus flavipes (assembly GCF_016432865.1). NCBI lineage: Eukaryota > Metazoa > Chordata > Mammalia > Dasyuromorphia > Dasyuridae > Antechinus > Antechinus flavipes. The sequence goes on from NC_067400.1 coordinate 253,523,980, forward strand.
TTTAAAAAAGCTTTCTCTTTCTATTTTAATAAATCTTTCTTTTGTCCCTTCCAGCTTTCAGCTTTACATAGATCCCTAGGATTGTAGCTTAGCAAAATGCAGAGGACATAAATTTGTAGTGTTTTCTGTCAATTTTGTTATTCTCTAGCAGTGCTAAAAGGCTCTGGATAGAAAGTAGAGTCAAAGATTTCTTAGGATTTGGATATAGGTCCAGGATGACAAGTCAGGCAGTTTGGAAAGATAACCAAGCCATTAGTTTATTTCATTTCACTTAAAAATCATAAAGTGCTTTGAGGTCTCTTTACAAGAAGGGTGCTATATGAGAGCAAGATTATTATCTTCAATCAGAGAGCTTTATGGAAACCATGCAGTCTCAGACTTGTTTGTAACCCAGAGACTGAGAGTCCACTCTGCATAAACCTCACATCCAGCATTGTCCATGTAACAATGCACTCTTGTCTCTTCTCTTCACAATGAAATAGTGTTAGGGTGAAATGTGAAGAAAGAACAATGTTCCTTTACTAGTGTGCTGGGGAAATGGCTTGCAATTCAGATGCAATAGCCAGATATCCTGGCTTCTTCCCAGCAGCTTCCAAAATTATTTGAGTGATCTGGAGATCTGGTTTTGCTTTAGTCATCTGATATTTGCTAATCTTTTTGTTGGATTGGGGAAAGAAGGGGAATTGATTGGATCTGTGAAGGATAGTAGAATTATTGTCTTGCTTTATTCCTCCTGCTATTTGTATTCAGTCTATTTTCCTAGTCCTGTCGCAGCTTTAAAAAAAAAAAATCCAATCTTGACCATTACCTAGGAATTTTCTAGTTGCCAAAACATTAATTCCCCTTTTATAAACAGAATATCTCCTGCCTGTATACATTTGGAGCCAAATTGTGCTTTCTTAAAGTTTCCTTTTCAGGGGGGGGGGGTTGTGGAGAGGGGAAGGAAGAATACTGGTAATTGAAACCCATTAAATTATCATGCTGACCTCTTGAATGCCTTGTACTATGTTCTGCCTTTTTTTTGTGATTGAATATAGTGTCCATTTTACCTAGAGAAACAGACACTCTCTACCCCTCCCAGAGTCTACAGTTAGGTTAGGAGAACAACAGTTACAGTTATTACAAAATGAGATAAAATCTAGTGTTACAGAGAGAGCTCTAGGCCTTTTGAATTTCTTTTTTAATTAGGAAGTTAACAAATATCAATGAAATTAATATTTTAATGTAGAAAGAACAGAGAGAATTGTACATGAAACTGTGATTTTCTGTTATTTATTTCAAGTTTATATTAAATTTAACATAAAAGCAACACAATTATCCTGTCTGTCTGTGTTCCCTCCGGAACTTCTTTCTGCTCTATTCTGTGTATTTTTAAAAAATCTTTAATTTGATAGATTTTTATTTTTTTTCTCCATTACTACCACTGCTTATCAACTTTCCTTCCCCCCCAAAAGATTCCCTTATAGCAAATAAATATTGTTAAACAAAATAAATTAATACATGAAAATGTGTGATTCATTCTGCACTGGTCATTCACCCCTTTTTATTTCCAGACCTTTCAAGAAAGTTCTCTTTACCTTTACCTCATACACACCAATAGGAGAGCAAGATAGCCCAAGTTTTAAGATCAGAATACCAAGCTATAGCATTCATGGAATCTTATGATCATAGCTCAAGAGCTGGAAGGATCTTAGAATGATCCAGTTCAATCTTTTCATTTTCAGATGAGCAAATTGAAATGTAAAAAGGAAATGGCTTGCCCTGAGTCTTTCAGAGCTCTCAGTTGGCAGGACCAGAGCTAAAATCCAGTGCTTTAAAACTAATGATCTAGTGACTTTTACACAGTGTCTTTTTTAAGCAACCAGGCTTGATTTTTAAGGTAGTCGGGTCTAAGTTCCCTTATTCTGAATCAAGACTGATTCAAATCCTGGAAGTTTCCCACCTTCCAGATTGAATTTGCCTCTTTTGATGAGACTGTGATTTATTCTATTTCCTTACCACTTTATTGAGTCTCCCATGGTACAAAGAGCTAACCCTTGAGACCAGACTCCCTTTCAAGCAGTCATTTTACAGGATACAGAATGGAAATAATGAAAAGATAATAAAAATGGGTATAGTTAACATAGAGGAATGTTGGTCTTATTGCTAATAAAGTTCAAGTCTACCTTCTAATATTTAATGTCTATATGATCCTGGGCAAATCAGTTAATGTCTTTGTACTTTATCCATCTCTCTAAGACTATATGTTTCAGAGCAGGTACCAATGTACTTTGGTAAAGGGAATTTTTTATTAAAAGTTCTCTGTATGCAACCCAAAAGAGATTAAGGGAAAAAAAGGAAAAGGATACAAAAATATTTATACATATACAAAAATATTTATAGCGGTTCTTCTTTGGTGACCAAGAATTGGAAATTGAGAGGACACCCATCACTTGGGGAATGGCTGAACAAACTGTGGTATGTGGTTATAATGGAATACTATTGTGCTATAAAAAATGATGAGCAAGATGCTTTCAGAAAAACCTTTCAAGAACTGATGCAATGTGAAATGTGTTGTGTAGAAAGTAACAGCAATATTGTAAAATGATCAGCTATGAATGACTTAGCTACTTTTAGCAATACAATAGTCCTAGACAATTCTGAAATATTTATGATAAAAAATACAATTTATACCTGGAGAAAGAACTGATTGTATATGAATACAAATTGAAGCATACTTTAAAAAAAACTTTCCTTATTTTTCTTGAGGTTTTTTGTTTTGTTTTGGGTTTTTTTCGTATGTTTCCTTTTAAAACATGTCTACTATGGAATTGTTTTGCCTAACTACACAGGTATAACCTGCATCAAATTACTTGCCTTCTCAAAGAGGGAAATGGGAAGGGATGAAGGGAGAGAATTTGGAACTTAAAAGTTTTTAAAATGTTACATTCACAGTTACATGTGAAAAAATAAAATACTAGATAAAAGAGTTCCCTGTAAGCATAAAAGCATAAATCTAATTTTAAAAAATGTTGCCAGGAACTATGTTAAGCACTGGGAATGCAAGACCAAAGTAAGAACTTACATGGGGGTAGGGGAATGATACATACACAAACTAAAAAAATGCAAAATATATAGAAATTAAATGCAAAATAATTTCATGGGGAGAAAGGCAGCTTTTAGAAGCTGATACTTGAGCATAGCTTTAGGTCCAAGAGATAGAGATAAGCAGAGAGCACATGACAGCCCATTCAGGCTATCCTGAAGAAGGAGTTGAAATATCATTTAGAGGGACTAAGAAGAAGTACAGTTTGGCAGAAGGGAGAGTTTGTAGAAAATGATAATTATTATAGTAATTATTGATTATCATATAATCAATCATATTTAATCATTTTAGATAATAGCAATAATTAAAAACTAACATTTATATAATATTTTAAAGCTTGTCAAGTACTTTACACAGATTACCTCTATAAGGTATGTGTATTGCCCATGTAGATTATTTGTGTTTGCATGAGTTTGTCTAAAAGTAGCTTACAGGGAGGCATGATGATATCTCCAGGAAGACTTCAATTCCTGCCAGAAAGAAGAAAGGCACTGGGTCTATGATGGGGAGATATTCTATTCCTTTCAGACAAGATGGTTACCAGGCTAGAATTGTAGTTATCTATACCCCTCTCTCACAAATATTTCTGCTCTATGGGAAATTATTATTTAGATTCAAGCTGTGATCCTGGTTCCCATCCCTGAATACAGAAGGAATGGGGACAGCTGGGTAGCACAGCAGATAGACCATAGGCCTTGGTCAGGAGGAACTGAGTTAAAATTCAGTCTCAGACACATAATAGCTATGTGACTCTAGGCACTTAACCCCTGATTGCTTAAAAATACCCAGCAACATCCAAACCCAAAATCAAAACCCAGAAAGAATATCCCAAGCTAAATCCAAAGACTTGATTCCTCACAAAATGTCAATTATACAAAGGCCATAACATAAAGTGAATAGCAACTAACTCATTTATCAAAGCTGAAAGCAAACAAGAATCAGAAATTAATCAATTAAGAATATACTAAACAAAACAGAGGGAATGAATTCTCCCATTGGAAGCAAGATAGCTCAACAAAGTCTCTGATCTCAGCCAAGGGAATATTCCCCAAAATCTCTTTCATGTGGAAAACTAGGTATGGGGAGATGATATAGTCATCTGCAGCCTCTGCAAAACTTCCTCTAAATTGCCATTTAATTTTTATGCTGACCTACAATATATCAAAACTGTAATACGAAAGCAGCAACATGAAAGGCATAAATATATATATTTTTTTTCTCTTTGACAACTCTCTCATTCCCCCCAAAAATGGAGGATTCCTAATAGGCAAGTAAATACCTACTGGTCCTAAAGACCAATTTAATTACAGAAACGCCTCTTTTCATAAAAAAAAAAAAAATGCAACAATGATTGAGCAGGCTGCTGCCTGAAGGCCAGATGCATAACTGTGTAAACCCTCTCCCAGCATTCTCTTGCACTCTTAAGGGATTTAGGGTATCTAGACTCTTTGTTAGTGGCTCCAAGCACCATACTAAAGGTGCTCCCTCAATTGTTCTAGTCATTTTGCTATCAGTTCAGAGGTCATTCCAGCTTTCATTGAAATTGTCCTTTTCATATCATGTAGCATAATAATATCCATTTACATTCATTTGCCATAGTTGCTTCAGTCATTCCTCTATTAATGGATATCTCCTTACTTCTCAGTTCTCCACCATTACAATAAGAGCCTCTATAAATATTATAAATATTTTTGAACAATTAGTTTTTTTTCCTTTTCTTTCATCTTTTTGAAGTATAAGCCTAGCAGTGCTATGGTTGGCTGGATCAAAGGGCATGCACAATTTAGTAACTTTTGGGTCATAGTTCCACATTGTTTTCTAGAATGGCTAGACTGATTCACAGCTTTACCACCCATGATTTATTAATGTGCCTACTTTCCAGTAACCCTTCCAACATTTGTCATTTTCCTCTTTTGTAAACTTTGCCAATCTGATAAGTATGAAATAGAAAATCTGAGTTGTTTAAATTTGCATTTCTTTATCAGCATTTTGGAACATTTTGTCACATGGCTATTAATAGTTTAAGTCTCTTCCTTAGAAAACTGACTGTTGACATTCTTTGACCATTTATCAATTGAAAAATGGCTTACTCTTAGATTTTAATCAATTCCTTGAAAATAAAACCCTTTAGCAAAATTAATGAAAAGGTATTTTGCTTGTTTCCTGTTTCTTTTCCAATTTTGGTTGTATTGATTTTGTGTAAAACACTTTAAATTTCATGTAACAAAAATTGTCCATTTTATCTCTGTCATCTTCTTTACTCATTGTTTGGTTATGTATTCTTTCCCTATCCATAGATCTGAAAGATAAAAAAACCTTCCTTGTTCCTTTCACTTGTTGCCCTTTATGTCTAGGCTGTTTATTCATTTGGAATTTATCTTATATAAGATGTCCATAACTAATTTCTGCACTCTTCCAGTTTTTCCAGCAGTTTTTGTATATTATTGGTTCTTATCCCAGGAGTATAGCTTTTAGATTTATCCAACAATAGATTATCAGGTTTATATATTTTGGTACACTATGCCATTCATTATCTCCAACTGTTCATAGAAACTTGTGTCCCTCCAAAAGGTACATCATAATTGTCTAAGCTCTTTAGGACATGATACTTCTCTTACGTACTTCCTATTGTTGGTCCTTAGTTCTGGAAAAGGACCAATGAAATCAGGAGGGTGATGTCTTGATTTGCAAGTAAATTGCATTTAAGTGACACAGGACTGTGCAAAGTCATCACTCTCAGGCTTTCCTCCAGAGCCAAGTGGGTCTAGTGGCAAGCTATGTGGATCAGAACAACTGGAGAAAGCCCTGGATGCAACAAGAGACCTTGATCTTCTTAAATTAAGGTTTTTACCAAATCGGTTTGTCTGAAGCAACACCCAATCAGTGTTTAAGGCTAGGTAAGAAATAAGGAAAAAGATGGTCTCTTTTACCTCTAAATAAAAAAAAATCTGGGAGGGGAAGACCCTCAGAGTTTCTGAACGAACAAAAACAGTTACTATTTCACTAACTCCAAGCTATCAAAACCCAAAGACCAAATGAGATTTGAGCTGGGTCCTATAGTTGGCCAATCAGTTAGATAGATCCAGAGTGATATGGCCCAGTAGTTCCATTTGTTTACTCGAAGTAAAGCACTGGAAAAAAACAAGTTTTGACATATTTCTTTTTTTTAATAATAGCTTTTAATTGTTATAAAGCTTTTTATTTTCAAAATGTATGCAGTTTTCAACATCCACCTTTGCAAAATCTTGTATTCCAATTTTTTCTCCCTCCCTTTTCCATACATTCCCTCCCCTTTCCACACATCCCTCCCCTAGATGTCAAGTAATCTAATATATATTAAACATGTGCAATTCTTCTATATCTATTTCCACATTTATCATACTGCACAAGAAAAATTAGATCAAAAAGGGAAAAATGAAAAAGAAAACAAAAAACAAACAACAATAAAAAGGTGAAAATACTATCTTGTGATCCATATTCAGTTCCCATAGTCCTCTTTCTCTCCATCACAAGTCTACTGGAATTGACCTGAATCATCTCATTGTTGAAAACAGCCAAGTCCATCATAGTTGATCATTTGATATATATTTCTACACATTGGACCAAGACACTGAATATTTATATTGTGATCCTCAAAGTTATTTCCAGATCCTCTCTAGCTTCTATCATCCAGCAATCTCTTCTCTTCTGAAGTACACTTTATGGGGGCAGTTGGATGGCACAGTGGTTAGAGTACTGGCCCTGGAGTCAGGAGGACCTGAGTTCAAATCCAGCCTCAGACACTTAACGCTTATGAATAAATATAGATGATCATAAAACCAATAGTTTGACTATATTTGCAATTAACTATGTAGCTTAGTGAACAGGAAGGTAGATCATCATATAGATCTACGCAAGTCACTTAGCCCCAATTAACCTCTTTTAAAATAAAGCAAAAGAAAAAAACTAAGTGGGAAACCTTTAACAGAACAAATTAAAACACACACACACACACACACACACACACACACACACACACACTCACACACACACAATGAAGTACACTTTATCCATTTATACCATCCTGTTCATTTTTTATCCTTTTTGTCAGAGGTTCTTAACCTCTTTTGGGTCATGGATTTCTTTGACAGTCTGCTGAAGTCTTTGGACCCCTTCTCAGAATAATGTTCAAAAATGCATAAAATAAAGCACATAGGATTAAAAAAGAAACCAATTATATTTAAGTATAATTATCAAGATAGTTTAAAAAATGAATCCACATTTTTACTTTTTTATTCAATTATTTTAAAAATTTTTTCTATTGAAGCTTTTTATTTTCAAAACATATGCAAGAATTATTTTTCAACATTGACCCTTGTAAAACCTTGTGTTCCAATTCCCCTCTCCCTTTTCCCCACCCTCTCCCCTAAATGGCAAATAATCCAATATATGTTAAACATGGTAAAAATATATGTAATTCCAATATAGGATTTATTTATATTATACCATCATTTATACAATTATCTTCCTGCACAAGAAAAGTCAGATCAAAAAGGGAAAAAAATGAGAAAGAAAATAAAATTCAAGCAAACAACAAAAGACACAAAGCTGCTATCTTGTGGTCCACACTCTGGGTATAGATGGCTCTCATCATCACAAGACCATTGGAACTGGTCTGAATCATCTCACTGTTGAAGAGAGCCACATCCATCAGAAATGATCAGCATATAATCTTCTTGTTGCTGTGTATAATGATCTTCTGGTTCTGCTCATTTCACTTAGCATCAGTTCATATAAGTCTCTCCAAGCCTCTCTGAAATCATCCTGTAGGTCGTTTCTTATAGAACAATAATATTCCATAACATTCATATACCATAATTTATTCAGACATTCTCCAATTGATGAGTATCCACTCAGTTTTCAGTTTCTTGCCACTACAAAGAGGGCTGCCAGAAACGTTTTTGCACATATGGGTTCCTTTCCCTCCCTTAAGATCTCTTTGGGATATAAGCCCAGTAGAGACACTGATGGATCAAAAGGTATGCACAATTTGATAGCCCTTTGGACATAGTTCCAAATTGCTCTCCTGAATGGCTGGATCTGTTCACAGTTCCACCAACAATGTATCAGTGTCCCACATCTCCTCCAACATTCGTCATTATCTTTTCCTGTCATCTTAGCCAATCTGACAGGTGTGTAGTGGTATCTCAGAGTTATCTTAATTTGCATTTCTCTGATCAATAGTGATTTAGAGCACCTTTTCATATGACTAGAAATGATTTCAATTTCTTCATCTGAAAATTGTCTGTTCATATCCTTTGACCATTTATCAATTGGAGAATGGCTTGATGAATCCATATTTTAAAAATGTAATTGGGAAATATTTAAGAAAATAAATGTAAACATACACACAAACACACAAATAATGAATTCACAAACTCCAAGGTAAACACTCTTGCTGTAGGTCATTCACTCTTTTTTCTGAGTTTCTGGCTCTCCATACCAAGCTAGAATTTCATATTTGAGGATGTATGTGTTTTTATTCCCTCAAGAACTTTACCAGTTTATCAATATTCCCAAGTCTGATGATCTACCTACCTCTCTGTTCACCAAGCTTCAAAGTTAATTGCAAAGATAATCAAACCATTGATTTTATGATCATCCATAATTATTTTAACAGATACTGATCTCTCTGAAATTTCTCATCACTGGAAGGTTGGGGGGCAGGATGAAGCGTGAAAATGACCTTGTGAGACTTTGGTAAAAGCCAAAGTTCTAAAGAAGCTAAAAGTCTGAGACAGAAAGATAACAGAGAAAACCTTCAGATACAAAATATACATTCCCTATCTAAAAAAGGAAAGAAAGCTTGATATAATATAATATCCCATAAATATGATTTAAAAGGACTATAGGAAGTGAAAAAGCTGAAATGTGAAATTGTAAACAAATTTGTAATGGTTTACTGACAGAAGAGCTTTATAGACAGAATTTGCTAATAGGAGGAGAACTTCTCCCATCTCTTGCTAGGAAATAACCAACAAATTTAGAGCCAAGGGAACTCGAAGGAAGAAGCTTTTTCTTATCTTAAGCCAATGGCCACTGCCCTAACTGAAGGAGTTTTGTAGCTTTCCAGATTTAAAGAGCACTCTGAGAGTGCATGCAACACCATTTAGCTTAGCCAATAGCTGAAGATGAATAAAGACTTCAGTTGTATATATGAATAAATTAAAGAGGATGGTGGTCTCCTGAGTAAGCCCAGTAGTCCAGCCTTCCAGCATCTACTCCATTACAGAATAAGACTGCCCAGCCCCTACTGTCAGTCAATATCTAACAGCTTCTTGGTAATAACTGGTCCAGCAATAGTGGAGCCCAGAAGGAGCCAGCAAAGCCAAGTGATAACACTTGAGCCAATCTGGCAGCAGATTAGCCCAGGCAACAGAAATATCACATTCTGGGAAGAGAAAGCCTCAGCAGATATTCTGAAATGCCTTTAAAAGGGTCAGTCCAGCAGAACAGTGGAGTAAATTGTAGCAACCTTTGTGATGGCCTTCTGGAGAAAGAAAGGGCATCAAGATCCTGAAATTCCAGAGTTTTGAGGTGTGTTGGCCACGTGTGCCTCAATAACATAACACTTCATTGGGGAAATACTCTGTAATTATTGTTCTTATAATGGCATTTGAATAAATGTCTTCAATAAAGACCTGAATTTACTGTATAATTGTTAAAGGGAAGCACACAAATGGAAGCTCATGAGCTAGTGTTTAATAGGGCATCAATCCATAGGGTTAGCCTGCTAGAATCATCCAAGTAATTACAGATATCTTTTGGGGGGACCAAATGAAAAGTGGTAATATGAGGTGGGTGAAAGAGGTCCTAGTGTGTGTTACACAGTGGAGTTCATTGATGACATATTTGGATGTCCACTGCCTTTTTAAGGACTCCTACAGACTGGAAATCTTTCTGGATGCTCTAGTTGTGCAGGAATCTACTAGAGAGTATTAATTTTTTTCCTCATTTGCTATAGATAGCCAACTAATAGGCTAAAAACAACCTTGATAAGAGGAAATACTTACAAAAATATAAACATACAAAAATAAAAAAACATCTATAGTAAGAAAAGGAAAACTAGACTATTTAGGTAACAATATAAAAAAAAATAAAAGAAGACATATATGAACTCCCAAGAGAATTGGGACTGGCAGAAAAGCAGGAATCTATAAGGACTGGAAAGATTTAGAAGTGAATGCTTTCAAATATTCCAAAACCAATGAATTCCAAAATTACATAAATTATTTGCAATAATTTAAAAAAGGCATCACTTTGATCTCTTTATACAATATAAAGTCTTGATACCTAAATCAGGAAGAGACAAAACAGAGGCAGAAAATTGCAGGTGAATATTCTAATGTAAAAATTCTAAATAAAATATTAGTAAGTAGCCTACAAGTACATATTAGAAAGATTATACACTATGGCCATATTAGGTTTATACCAGGAAGTTTCAATGTAAGCAATGCCATAAATATGATAAACCATATGAGAGAGCAGTTAGACTAGAGGTAAAAAACTAATGCTAAAAATGCTAGCTTGTAACAATTAGATAAGAAAGAGAAATGGAGGAGATATCTAGGAATTATAGGAAATCAACTAGAAAATACTCTTTGAAGAAATAAATAACTGCAGAAACATTAATTGCTCTTAAATAGCTAATTCCATTATAATAAAAATGACAGTGATACTTTATTTATTCAGTACTATACTAACCAAAGAAATGGTTTATAGAATTAGGAAAAAAATAAGAAAATTCATATGGAGGTATGAAAGGTCAAAGAGCATAAAGGTAATAATGAAAAGCAATGGGAAGGAAAGGAGTCTATTAGTGGTAGATCTCAAATTGTAATATAAAGCAATAATCATCAAAACAACTCAAGTACTATCAAAATCTGATATTATTTGATACAATCTGATAAATATAAGGTAGAATATCAAAGTTGTCAAAATGTACAAATTCTAATCAGGAGAATCAATCAAGTGGAACAGATTAGGTATATAATATAACTAAACAAATAAACATACTGGCAAAGTGTTTGATAAACCCAAAGACCAGGAAAAGAGTCAATATTTGATTTAAAAAAAAAAAAACTAACAAAAAAAAAAGTTCTGGGAAAACTACATAGCAAGTAATATGCAAGAAATCAGATTTAGAGCAACACTTCACACTACATACCAAGAAAAGCTCCAAATGGATCTATGACTTAGACATAAAAGACCACAACAAAAACAAATTAGGGGAACAAAGAAGAATTTGCCTTTCAGATCTATGAATGGGGAAAATGTCCTAATTAAAAAATAAAGAGAATTGCACAAGATAAAATGACAATTTTGATTATTTCAAGTTTTTTTAAAAAGTGCACAAATCTAAGAAATTAAAATTTAAATAGGAAAAAAATATTTTTTCCTCATAAGGATCTCAAATCCAAAAAAGGAATTAATTCAAATTTATAGTAAGAGCAATTGCCTAGTTTTTAAAGACAGAATTCTAAGCATTCAATGACCAAATAAAACAATGCTCTAAAACACTGATGATTAGAAAAATGTAAATTATAGCAACTTTGATATTCTACCTCACATTCATCAAATTGTCAAAGCTGACAATGATCAAATCATGATAAATTAAAATAATGGAGTATCATTGCACCATAATATATTATAAAATGGCGATAAAATCAAAATGGCAGATTTAGGGGCAGCCACTCAACTGAAGTCTGTATTACCCTCCAAACAACTTTAAAACCTCATCTTAAATCAAATTTTGGAGCACTAGAGTCAAAAAGTTGGCTTGAGATATTTTTCTAAAGAGGTAGGCTGTAACTCTGGAGGTAGAGGTCTGGTACAAGTCTGTCTGAAGCTCATATATGCAACTGTGGCAACAAGTCACAACTTTAGGAGCTCTCAGCTCACTGGACAGGGAGTCAGAAAACTGATCAGAAAGAAATTATAGTGGACCCTTTACAGATACAAGGCATGGCTGGCACTGAATGGCAACTCTATATTGCTCATACATAGTTCTGCATAACAGTTCCAGGGAGAATAGTGCTGATAGTCACAAAGGAGCAAGGGCCTTGATCACAGTACTAAAGCAAGAGAAATAATAGTTCATGCAGCTACAAAGGACTAGGGACTTTTCTTGGGTAAAGACCAGATTGCAGACCAGGAAAGTAGTGACCATACCTCTTCTAGAATCATACTAATTTGGAAGCACCCAAAATTTGCAAATCCCCAGAACTGGCTCTGAAAACAACAGCAGAAAAATAAGCAGAAGCTTGGGACAGTGCCTTCCCACCCCAAGAACCCAATTTTAATATAAAATTCAAAGTCAAGAAATGGTAGAGTTGCGAACTAAGGCAGCCATTCTGGAGAGCAATTTGGAATTACACCCAAAGGGCAAAAAGGAAAAGGGCCTATATGTACAAAAATATTTATAGCAATTCTTTTTATGATAGCAAAGAACTAGAAACTGAAGCAATGCCTATTAATTAGTATTGAATTTGCCTTCATCCTCAATAAATGGTAAAGTTATATATATATCAAAGAATTATTTTAAAATAAACTTTTTATTATTTGTTATCAGTATATGTTTGATTTGCATACCTATTTTACATATCTATATACCTTGGGTCACATAAAAATTTCTCAGGTGAAAAGGGATAATGAATATTAATATATTAAGCCCTGCCTTAGTTAACACTGACTTTAGCTCCCTCATATTACAGAAGACTGAGTTTGAAATGTGTTAAATGATTCAACCAAAAATCACAAAGCAAATAAAGAGTATGAGACAAGATTTGAACTGGGGTATTCCTGGCTCCAAACCCCAAATTTTCTACTAACTGTGTCATCTCGCTGTCAAGTAGAGTTACCAAGCAAGGATTCAGCAATGTGGAATTAGGAATTGATATCATTACTATAATTTCAGTATCACCTACACAGACAGAGAAGTGATATGGCATTGTATAGAGAGCTGGAATGAGAGATGAGATCTGGGTTCAAATCTTGTCTCTGACATTAAGCAAAATACTTCTTAGCACTCTAGACAACTTTCTTAAGACTTTAATTTGCAGAAAAAGCAATAAAATCTATAAAAGGTAGAAGTAGTTTTTTTATCTGGGACATCTCTGTATTAATGAAATTATAGATCTCATTCTTATTCCAGTCTAATGGTAACAAATGAATCCATGGATTCTAAAGACACCACTGGAAGGATTTACAGAGAGAGCCAGTATAGAGCCTTAGGATATACCTTGGGATATACCATAGTTTGAGGGACAGGTCACAGATATAACAACAACCTATACAGATAGGTATACACACACACACACACACACACACACACACACACACACACACACACATACACACACACATACACACATAGTCACACACAGAAATAGGTCTATATATATACACAGATATGATACAGATAATAATGATCCAATGAGGTCAAGAAGGAATATACATGTTATATTTCCCCAATAGAATTTAAGCTCAGAGCACTTAATGTTTAATTGAATTTCTCTCTATTCCCTTGGAGAGCCAACACACTAAGCATTTAGCCTATGTAAGTTTGTTTAATTAGTTCTCTTTTTCAAACAGCTGAGACCAGGCTATTGACAAAAAGGGAGTATTTTTGGAGTGGGTAGAAGAGGAAAGAATGGGTAATTTTCCAACATGAAGCACAGAAAGAGGATACATAATTAAAATTTTGTTTCCTCATGCCCCCCACCCCATCCCTAAACTTCCACTTCCGTTTTCAAATGGGGAAGTTGTGGTATCCCATAGTTATAGCCAAGAGTTTTCTGACTCTCTTGCTAAGCTAATTTCACCTAATATAACAATGGGTAATTTTCTATACTACAGAGCTAGGTAAAATCAAGTATCCTGATACTATCCAGCAGTTTAAAAAAGCTTTTAAAAATGAATCAGAAACCATGAATACACAATAATCTTTTCCTATTTATAAGGATGTGAAGAGATCATTCCTTCCTTGTTCCCTTTAGACTTAGCCTCCTGTTCATAAATATCTACCTACCACTTGGTTCTTCACCACGCTAAGTCTCTTCACTTTTACCCTGAGGACTAACAAAGTTCTAAGAAATCAAATTCTATCACTGAGTCCACATCTCTAACCAGTATGTGTTTATTATTGATGTAACCAAGTCTTTTATTTATCCTGATTGACAAGGACATACAAAAGCAAAGCTTGGAGAATGATAGCAAGAAAGACAAATGCAAAGTTTCTTTCTCAATAAGGTCAGAAGAATCAAAAGCGAGGGAATCAAAGAAATGACTAGTCATTGGTTAAGCATGTATTAAGCACCTATAACATACCAGGCACTGACTGGGCTGGCATTAGAGATGTAAGAACAAAAACTAAAGACAAATCCTAATTGCAAGAAATGTATTGGGGGAAGACAAAGTGAATATGGAGAAGTTTATACAAAATGAAATAATTATAATTAAATACAAAGAGACTTGATACAGAGGAATCTGGGGAGAATTAAAAGCGTCACAATTAGGTTGACATTTGAAGGAAAAGGATGATTCTGGGGACTAAAATGATGAGAGAGTATTTTCCAGACCCAATAGGAGTCACTACAAAGGTAAGGATAGAGTGTAGTGAAGAACAGAGAGAAGGTCAACTCAATTGTTGGTGGAGTTGTGAATGGATCCAACCATTCTGAAAAGCAATTTGGAACTATACTCAACAAGTTATCAAACTGTGCAAACCCTTTGTTCCAGCAGTGTTACTACTGGGCTTATATCCTAGACATCTTTTTTTTTTTTTTTTAAATAACTTTTTATTGATAGAACCCATGCCAGGGTAATTTTTTACAGCATTATCCCTTGCATTCACTTCTGTTCCGATTTTTCCCCTCCCTCCCTCCACCCCCTCCCCCAGATGGCAAGCAGTCCTTTACATGTTGAATAGGATACAGTATATCCTAGTTACAATATATGTGTGCAGAACCGAACAGTTCTCTTGTTGCACAGGGAGAATTGAATTCAGAAGGTAGAAATAACCCGGGAAGAAAAATAAAAATGCAAACAGTTTACATTCATCTCCCAGTGTTCTTTCTTTGGGTGTAGCTGCTTCTGTCCATCTTTGATCAATTGAAACTGAATTAGCTCTCTTTATCGAAGAGATCCACTTCCATCAGAATACATCCTCATACAGTATCGTTGTTGAGGTATATAATGATCTCCTGGTTCTGCTCATTTCACTCAGCATCAGTTCATGTAAGTCTTGCCAAGCCTCTCTGTATTCATCCTGCTGGTCATTTCTTACAGAACAATAATATTCCATAACATTCATATACCACAATTTACCCAACCATTCTCCAATTGATGGGCATCCATTCATTTTCCAGCTTCTAGCCACTTTAAACAGGGCTGCTACAAACATTTTGGCACATACAGGTCCCTTTCCCTTCTTTAGTATCTCTTTGGGGTATAAGCCCATAAGTAACACTGCTGGATCAAAGGGTATGCACAGTTTGATAGCTTTTTGAGCATAGTTCCAAATTCCTCTCCAGAATGGCTGGATGTATTCACAATTCCATCAACAATGTATCAGTGTCCCTGTTCTCCCACATCCCCTCCAACATTCCACATTATCTTTTCTTGTCATTCTAGCCAATCTGACAGGTATGTAATAGTATCTCAGAGTTGTCTCAATTTGTATTTCTCTGATTAATAATGATTTGGAGCATATTTTCATATGTCTATAAATAGTTTCAATTTCTTCATCTGAGAATTGTCTGTTCATATCCTTTGACCATTTATCAATTGGAGAATGGTTTGATTTCTTATAGAGTCAATTCTCTATATATTTTGGAAATGAGGCCTTTATCAGAACCTTTGATTGTAAAAATGTTTTCCCAGTTTATTGTTTCCCTTCTAATTTTGTCTGCATTTGTTTTGTTTGTACAAAAACTTTTCAATTTGATATAATCAAATTTTTCTATTTTGTGGTCAATAGTGATCTCTAGTCCTTCTTTGGTCATAAATTCCTCCCTCTTCCACAGGTCTGAGAGGTAAACTATCCTATGCTCTTCCAATTTATTTATCATCTCATTCTTTATGCCTAGGTCATGAACCCATTTTGACCTTATCTTGGTGTACGGTGTTAAGTGTGGGTCAATGCCTAGTTTCTGCCATACTAATTTCCAATTTTCCCAGCAATTTTTGTCAAATAATGCATTCTTATCCCAGAAACTGGGGTCTTTGGGTTTGTCAAACACTATATTATTAAAGTTATTGGCTGTTTTGTCCTTTGAACCTAACCTATTCCATTGATCAACTAGTCTATTTCTTAGCCAATACCAGATGGTTTTAGTAACTGCTGCTTTATAATATAATTTTAGATCTGGTACAGCTAGGCCACCTTCATTTGATTTTTTTTTTCATTAATTCCCTTGAAATTCTTGACCTTTTGTTTTTCCATATGAACTTTGTTGTTATTTTTTCTAGTTCATCAAAGTAGTTTTTTGGGAGTCTGCTTGGTATAGCACTAAATAAATAGATTAATTTAGGTAGTATTGTCATCTTTATTATATTATATATATAGTCCAATCCAAGAGCATTTAATATTTTTCCAGCTGGTTAGAGCAGACTTAATTTGTGTGAAAAGTGTTTTGTAGTTTTGCTCATAAAGTTTCTGATTTTCCTTTGGCAGATAGATTCCTAAATATTTTATACAATCAGTAATTACTTTAAATGGAATTTCTTTTTGTAACTCTAACTGTTGGGTTTTGTTAGTTATATGTAAGAATGCTGATGACTTATATGGGTTTATTTTGTATCCTGCAACTTTGCTGAAGGTGTGGATTGTTTCTAATAACTTTTTAGTAGCGTCTCTGGGGGTTCTCTAAGTATACCATCATAGCATCAGCAAAGAGTGATAATTTGGTTTCCTCATTGCCTATTCTTATTCCTTTAATCTCTTTCTCAACTCTTATTGCCAAATCTAGCATTTCTAATACAATATTAAATAGTAACGGTGATAGTGGGCTATCCTAGAAATCTTAAAGAAGGGAAAGGGACCTGTATGTGCAAGAATGTTTGTAGCAGCCCTCTTTGTAGTGGCAAGAAACTGGAAATTCAGTGGATGTCCATCAATTGGAAAATGGTTGGGTAAGTTGTGGTATATGAATGTTATGGACTATTATTGTTCCATAAGAAATGACCAGCAGGATGATTTCAGAGAGGCCTGGAGAGACTTATATGAACTGATGCTGAGTGAAATGAAAATTGAAAAAATGAAAAATTACCCATGCATATGTTTTGTATATAAAAAGCTATAATTTTTTTTTTTTAAAGAGAGAGAGGCCAGCTCAGCTGAAATCATAATATGGGAAGGGAGTCATGTACAATGAAGTTGGGGCTAGGCAGTTAAGACATTAGAAAATAAAGTGGTTCAGTGGGAGTCAGGAAGCCCAAAATTTGAATCTTGCTTCAGAAACTTCTGATTACTCATCAAAAAATGGGGATAATAATTAATCTTCACAGGGTTGTCTGAGGATCAAATGAAACAACATAGGCAAAGAACTTTTCAATCTTTAAAGTGCTTTATAGATGCTAGCTATTACTGTGAATGACTTAAAAATGTCAAGAGAGGAGGTCCTATTGTGGAAGGCAGCAAGTGCAGCTTATTGAGCAGGGAACCTCTGAGTGTTCACAGGCAGGTGGTGAATCAGTAGTTCAGAGGGCTTTCAGAGGCCAGTAATTGGCACACTGAATTGCTGTCCTACTTATTTATTTGTAAGCTTCCTTATGAGCTCTTTTCTAAATCATGCTACAAACCCGAGAATTTGCATAACCTGAAACAGATGCAGAGGCTCTGTCATATTCCCCATGCTATAGCAACTATACAGGAAAATTACCAAGTACCAATGATCCATCTCCACCTCCGGTGCAGGACAATTTGCCACAGAAATGTGCAGCTTCTTTTTTACCTAAGATAGTACTGGCATTATCCTTGTTGCTCTGCATGGGATTAGGGAAGTGGAACAGGCAATGCTCTAAATGGGACGATGTTGGGACCCCAGGGACTGACCATTCAATAGACATAAGGCTTTGGAGTAAGGCTGAAGACTGACTGGGTGTTCATTTCAGTTTTACTCTACATGTTCTTAAAAACTTACTTTGGAAGACTCCATTTCTCTCTAATGCCAGTTAAATCAAAGGCTGAATTTGCTATTTGTATTTCCTGGTAACAGGGTTGAATTGCTTGTTTAAGGCTGTATATACCTTTCAACAGTTTAGGGAAACTCAGGCTTCACAAAACAAATTATTCCTATTATCTCTGCCCCTTTCCCCAAAAAGAGATAAGCAGAAAAATGATGGAGGCATAAACCATCATGTTTGCTCAGCTCAGGCCACCCTTTTCCTCTCTGTGCCTGAAATAGTCTCCTCCTTTCCCACCATTGTTGCCTGATGACTTCTTTTAAGACCCCGCTCCCCAATTCAACACAGAAAGAAGTAAGCTCTATCTCCTCAAATCTCTCATAATCACTTCACTGAGTATGTTTTTCTTGTGCATTCATAATATTCCATTTGTATAATTATTGTATCCCCAAGAAATATGATTCTGTTTGGCACTATGGAAAATATGCCCAATTTGATACTGGGATACCTAGATTCTAGTTCATTATTTCCTCCATGAGCAAAGGCAAGTTACTGGTGAGCCTTAAACTCCTAATCAGTAAAATGGGGACAAGAATAGTTACACCATTCTCTTCACAGTATAGTTGTAAGGATCAAATGTGAATGTGTAGAAAGTACTATTTCAGAGTAAGCTACTATTATCATTGTATTCTATGGTTCCTATACAGAAAACACAATATCTGTTGAATTTAACTGAACTTTTGGTGGGCTGGTTCTTGTCTTTTTAAAAAATGGCCAGGAAATCTGCTAAAAGTTAAGTAAAACATAACTTACCTTTTTCTGCATTTCTCCCTACCTGACACACACAGTTCTCTGAATTTTGATAAGTCTGGATCCCGTGCCAAGAAACAATCAAAATTCAGCCATTCTAAAGAAGTTATGTTGAGAGAATGTGAAGAAATTCATAAAGTATCCTCCTTGACCTTAATTTTTAAAATCACTTAAACCCTGTTCTCAAAAGGAATTTGTATTAATATCAATCAGTATTAAATATAAATTTATTCTTGATTACAGTATGATTATGACTGGCTAGAAATAAGGTCCCTAAGCAGCTCAAAGCAGGTTCAATGTATCTGTCCTGATGATACCATTCACTTTCAGTTTTCAATAATTATTGCAATTTTGACGCTACAATTTAAAGTCTTTTCTCTCTTTTTTTTAAAAGAAAAAAATACTTTTAAAAACTGATATTATGGCCTCACCTAACTGTGAGCAACTTTCCTTATTTCCTTTTCCTCTGAGAAGAGGTACACAAAGTTGCTTTATTATTATATCAATTTTATTATTATATTAACTTTTGACAATTAAAAGTACACTTGCCATTTGTTTCCAAAGTTCTTATACAATTAAGAGTCAAGATGAGTGAATTGATAATAAATGATGCATTTTTGTCAGTGAAATAGAAATAAGACTGAAACCAGCCACATCTTCTATTTATTTCTTCTTGGAATATAATTTATCTTCAAGAGGAACAGGAACGATGCCTTCACACTCTTTCACTGCTAAGGTTTGTGGGTGTTTCACAATATTCGGTCTGATCACATCAATGTCTCGATTTAAGTGTCCCATTATGCTTTCAACAGCTGTTGTTGGTGCATAAAAATCCACCAAGAAATACCTGCAACAAAATAACCAAAGTTTCAATTCATTCATTCATCCAACCACCATTTATTTATTACTTTCTTTGTGTTAGGTTTTAGCAATACAAAGTTTAGCTTCAAAATTATTGTGTTAGATTTTACTACTTGGCCAATTTCCTTCCTAAAATCCTCTCCAAAGACAGATATCTGCTCCATTCTCCACCCCCCCCCCAAAGAAATTGCTGACCCTAGAAATCATCAGAATATCCATAATTAGAGAATTTTTGTCTTAAAACAACAACAACAATAACCCTTCTAAGTTTAGGCTCAGTATTCTACTGTCTTTCTACAACAGAAATTCTATGGAAATGTTTCCAGGTGAATATTTGCACTTATGAGCTGTAGCGTAATATAATATATACAATATAGACTTCAAATAAGTGGGTTTATTCTATCTACTTGACTCTATGGGTCAATAGTTCATATTCTTTGAAGGTCAGAGAAGTTTAATAGCTAGGATTGCATCAATTAAGGAAGCAGGGTGTGATTCCAAACCAAATCCTCCAACTCCAAATTCCACTTTCTTTCCATTACATTAAGATGCTGTCTCCCTTGTTTCCATGACACTTCCTTTTCCTGGTTCTATCCCAGGGATTTCTCCTTTTGACTTTCTGGCTGGCTAATTCTCCTCTTTTTGTGATTTTATCTACTCCCAGGACTTCAACAATCACTTGAATGAAAACAATGCCTAATTCTCTAGTTCCAATCTCAGACTTTCCCTAGATTTATCTTTTCCTGAATACTCTGAATTTCTGAATACACCTTGAATTCATGTTTAAAATTGAATATGTAATGCCATAAACCTTTCCCTTACAATTATTTGGAGTCATCTTTAAATCTTCCCCGCCACCTCCCCTTGATCCCACTGCCAGTATACAAATCTCTCTCAAACCTTGTTCCTCTCTTCTCCATTCAGATTGAACCACAGATGTTGCAAATTCTTAAGTCTTCTTGCAGTGATCTGCAGATCCTTTAAATGGCCAACACCAAGCAGCGAAAAAGCTGATCTTCCTAATACATGTGTATGTATTAATTCATAAATTTTATATACATCCTTACACACATGCATGTGTATGTGTAAGGATGTATATAAACAAATATACACACACACACAGACACACAGATCCTTAAGGGTTAATCCTGAACAGTCTATTTCTCAATGATTCTCTTTTCAAACTCTGATACTCTGCCTAAATTCATTTTTCAATAAATAACTTCCCCTTCCCCTCCTTTATTTTTATTAAGCCAATAATTCTGAATCCTCCACTACCAAAGTACAAAATCCAAATTCCCATCTCTTTAACTCAATCTATTATACTATCTCCTCCTCAACCCTGTAAGGTTTTGTACCAGATCTGTATGCCTCTTCCATTTCCAGAATACTTGTCCCACAATTAACAAATTAAACCTCTTCCTTTCTTACTCTTTCCATCTTCTGACACATTGTGAGACCTGGCTCCTTTCTGAAGATACGATCTTCTTTGTTCACCTTTTCCAGGAATGGCTTAGATTTCCTCTCATTCCCTTGACTCACAAACTGTGGGAGGAGAGTCAAAAGAATGCCTACTTGCTCTCACTGCCATTTCTAGACTCTCCCTCTATCACTAACACTGCACAATTAATTATTTTTTGAGATTCATCCTAACTAAATATCACTGGTCACTATCCTGAGGAACAGCCATTGAATCTTGGGACATTTGCCTTCTTTCTTCAATGACCTCAAATTATACGAAGATGTCCCTTCAAATATCTGAACTTCTTAGTTCCTTAAAATCACTCAATTCACAGAACATACTCCTCCCTCCACTCCAATTAACTTACCACAAAAATGGTCATAAAACTCTGGACTTTGCCATACCTAGAAGTGCTCTTCTTCCAGGTTTGTGAACCCTGAAATTCTTCTCTGATAATGTTTGCTAATCTATTTTTCTTTATGCCTTACAATCCCTAAGCTTATTCTCCCTGTAACTTCCATTTCCTTCAGCCCTCAGCTCTTTCATCACCAGTACAATGGCTACACTATTTCCTCTTCCCTATGTTAACCCCTTGGTGAACCAGGTCATTTCTACTGACCTCCACTATCAAATGCCTTATCCTATTATAGATCACACCTTGCTAAATTTTAATCTTTGATTACACCACCATCTATCTCCTTGGTTGCTAAAATGAGTTGGTGGAAATCATAAAACTGTGTTAACTGGGTTCACTACAAATCTGCATCCTCTAATTTGAATTGGGCTTTTGTTGCATCATTGTACTTCTTCCTAATCTACCTTGTTCACCACAAAGAGGTTTACAATGGATAAAGCACTAGACTTTACTCAGTAAGAAAAAGCCACGTTCAACTGTGTGATTCTAGGTAAGTCCTTTGACCTCTATCTACCTCACTTTCTTCATCTACAAACCAGAAATGATGCCTTCATACTCATCTCACAATATTGTTGAGAAAATCCAATGAGATGTAAAAACACTGTAAGTGTCTAAAAGATATATAAATACTGGCTAGCTGTTAATATCATTCCAAATCTCTTCTCTCAAGTCTCCCAAAACATCCCTCCTACCCCCACTCTCTCTGTGGAGAACCTCACAAAAGCTATTAGTTTCTTTTTCTTCAGCTTTCCTCATTCCCTACTAATTGTTTCATTCCAATCTTTCATGAAGAGATTTCATAATCTTACTTCTTACCAAGGGTACTGCAACACTTCTATATACTTAAGTTAACAGTTTCTCCAAAGTGGGTCAAAATAAAACAAAATAAAAACTCAAAGCAAGCTGATAATAAGCCTATCTGAACTTAGTTCAGCTGGTCTTTGAATGAAAGACATACATTACTGGGCCTATACAGAAGTCTCTTTAGCCTTCTCTCCACTGATACAGCCTTCAAGAAGACAGGGTTAGTTTCAGGAGCCTTTCCAGGAGGATTATTTTGTTGCCTTGAAAAAAACCAATTCATTTTCACATCTTTTTGAGTGTTGCTGGGGAAAGGAGGTGGGTAGGCAGGGGGTGTTCTGACTCATATACTCCAGGTGGTGATGGTAGAAGGCTAGAAAAGTGGTAAAAAGTGAATAATTTGGTCTAGAACCCTAGGAAAAGTCAGAAATCCCTGATTAATTCTGGAATTAGCCCAATCTCTGCAGCCTCAAAAACCTTAGAGTTTGGGGGGCAAGCTTCATGGAATAATTCAAGACCAAATCAGACCCTCTTGAATAGGGAGAGTCAAGAGTAGATCCCTACATCATCCATGAAGCCCAGTAAGATAGTTATAGTGGAAAGAGTGCAGACCTAGAATCAGAAAAACTGAATTCAAATTCAGACTCAAGTATTTACTGTGGGGTCACATTGCTTAAGTGCTGTGTGACCCAGTTTCCTCAATTGCTAAATAGGAACTATAATAGCACCTATTTCACAGGGCTGTGTGAGGATCAACTGAGATAATTTTTATAAAAATGCTTGCACAGGATCTAATACACAGTAGGTGCCATACCCTATGGATGGCAGATCAGGACTCCAAATGACTTGGTATGTCTGTAATTAGAGCTCAGATTAGTGGCAAAACCCAAGGTTAGAATACATGTGATACACACACAAGTATGTGCATATATGTATGTATAAATGTGTATGTATATGTGTGTATCTTGCTCCTCAATCAGTTCTATCTTGTTATCCATTTTCTACCATGGATACTATTTCAGCCAAACTAAAATGGGGGTTCTCAGGAACCAAGATCACTGGCTAACATGCAAATAAATCTGTGCCACAGCCAAAAGTTATTATACTCATTCAGTGCTTATCATCCAGCTGATCTTAATCTGGGTCTCCTTTGGGCAAAAACTTGATTCTTTTTTTCAACTCTGGAAATTTCCACAAGGAGTGGGGTTAGTGCTGAGAGAGAGATGGCACTGCATTCACACTCTAGCTAAAAGCAGAACCCTCCCTTCATTGTGGGTAAAAGGGAGCTGAGAAGAGGAGAGACAGTAAATAGCAAGCTCTATCTGCAGCAGGACCAGGAAAGGATTGGCACCATTTCAACAGATGATCATGTTCAATGGTTCCTCGACTTATTGATTAAGGTCCAGGGCAGCAATTTGTCCTATACAGATCAAGTACTTAACAAACAACTGTAATATTTCCTAAGCTCTTTTTTGGGGGTTGGGGGATAAACTTATCAATAAATGAATGAATTAATCAATTTATTTAGCCCTTGCTGGTATACATGCAAACTAAATAAATGCAAGGCACTATACTAAGTGCTTTTGTGAAGACTAGGGAGAATGAGATTTTTAAAAAGCATAAGAAATGGACCCTCATATTTCAATGAATTTATAATCAACTTGGGAAGATAACATTTATACATTTTTAAAATTAAAAATACCAGGAAAAATGTATTTTTGTACATTCTGAACATAACCCTCTAGAATAAAATTGAATGAACAATTATCTGCTTGTATCCCCCACAGAATACAAGTTCCTTGAGAGCAGGGATTGTTTCTTTCTTTGTTTTTGTATCATTAGTGCATAGCACAGTGACTGACATATAGTAAATGCTTAATAAATACTTGTTGATTAAAAATTATCTAACTAGAAAATGAGAATGTCAGGGAAAGTCAATAAACATTTATGTGCCAGGCACTGTGCTAAACATTACGGATACCAAAAAAAAAAAAAAAAAAGTATAAGACAAAATGTCTTTTCCTCTGTCCACAAATCTTCTGGAATAAAATATATGAGAGTCCATCATGATCTAGTTTCGTCCTTCCTTTCCTGACTTAAACATGATTCCCCTTCATGAATTCACTTCTCATCACAGTTCTGCCACACATAACATCCCATTTCCTGTCTTTGTAGCTTTGCTTGAGCTGACCCTCTACTTTCCCCCATGCATAATGTATTGACTATTTGCCTTGGAGAATATCTAGCTTCCTTCAAAGTTCAATTCAAGCCTCATATGAGGTCTTCCTTCATTTCCCAGCTGTCTCCTCTCTCAAATTACCTTGTACTTAATTACATTTATTTTATTTTTTTATGGATACAAATTATTTTAATAGCATTTTATTTTTTCCCAATTATATGTCAATTTTTAGCATTCATTTTTACAAGATTTTTGAGTTCCAAATTTTTCTTCCTTTGTCCCTCCTTCCCTCCTCTCCCTTCTTCCTAAAATAGATATAGGTTACATATGTGCAATTATGTAAAATATATTTCCATATTCATCACAGTTGTGAAAAAATAAACAGATCAAAAGTAAAAAAAAAAAAAAAAAGTGGAAAAGGTATGAAGTCCATCAGTTCCCTATCTAGACTGGATAGCATTTTCCATCATAAGTTCTTTGTACTTGTCTTGGATTCCTGTGTTTCTGAGAAGAGCTATGTCATTCATAGTTGATAATCATATATGTTATTGATACTATATATAATGTTTTCCAGGTTCTGTCCATTTCACTTTTGTATATGTCTTTCCAGATTTTTCTGAAATCTACTCATTGTTTCTCATTGCACAACAATATTCCATTACATTCATTTACTATAGCTTATTCAGCCATTTCTGACATTATATTTATTTTACATTCATGTACATTTTTTCCACAGATAGAATATAACTTCCTTCAGGGCAGACAGCTTTATTTTTGTCTTTCTCAGTAAAAACACAATATCTGCCACAAAAGTAACAAAATAAACATTTTTTGATTGATTTGGAAATGAAGAGAGTCTTAGAGGCCAACTATTAAAAATAAAGAAACTGAGGTCCAGAGAGGCGAGTTGCCATAAGTTACACTGAAATTGAGTAGCAGAACACAAACTGGAAATCATATCCTCTGACTACAAATCCAGAGCTTTCTCCCACCAATCTACTAACTGGAGATGCCAGAATGATAGCCAGTTAGAGACAAATGGGCAAAAGTTATTGATATGAAACAGGAATTCTAGAGAAAAATGATAGCTAGTGACATTTCCTAGGTAGATTAGTCTAGTCATTATTACACCACACTACCGACATGGATAATGATGTTCTTGAAACTTGATTGGTCTAGGGGACTAAGGCCATAAAAGAAACCAGTCAGAAGTCAGTGCCCCTCAGATTAAGTAGATGTCCATAGCTGTGCAAGTCCCTATTTCCCACATGACAGAACTTGTATCTATATGAAAAAATAGAAGAAAAGGCAGCAGTACAATATCCTTGTTTAATATTCTAAGAAAGGCCCTGAGACTTGATAATTAAAAGACGACTGATCTTTAAGGATATAATTTCAGAAGAGTAGTGAGGTCAGAAGTGGTGAGGAAGTGAAGATTAGAAATTACAGACAATTTAAGTGTTTGACAATGAAAAAGAAGCTATTTCAGGAGAATGACAGTCACAGGAAGGCTTATCAAGGAGAGTGGGACATATTTGTCTAAGAAAAGTGCAGTGGACACAGGGAGAGACTGAAAACAAAAGGGAGGGGATGATGGATGAGAAAGTCAAGAGAGGATAGGATTAGAGAGACAAGTAGAGGGGTTGGATTTAACAACAAAATGTACTACATCTTCAACAGTCTACAGAAAATGATGGATGAAGGTAAGAGGAAGTGTTCTGAAGTAATAGCAGAGAGAAGAGAGTGCTTACAATACATGTTCTCAATTTTCTCAGTAGAAGAGCAGGCATATTCTATACAATTTGGGAACACAGTATGGGAAGACACAGGGAAAATGAGGTATGAAGAGAAAATCTAGAGCAGATAGCTATTGGGACAGGATGGAGATAGAGGGTCATTTAGGGAAGAAACAAAGGACTGCCATATAGCCATGAGGGCAAAGACTGAAATAAGACACCATGAATTTGTAGTGACCTCAAATTGAAGAGTTGCATAACAAGTTTTGTGGAAATGCTGAGAATGTTGGATAAAACCTTAATAGGCTTTCTTTAAGAAAAAAAAAATCAAATTACTGTTTCAATGAATGATTTGGGGAAAAAAAAATACTGATTTTGGAAAAATCTAAGTTCCAAAACTTAGACATTTTGAATTCTAAGAATGCCCTAAGAAATTAGTCAGTGGCTAGACCAACATGATTCTAGTTTTGTATGACAGACAAAATTACATTGCACATTTGCACAGTGATTATAAGTAATAGCCTTACCATAGAGAGTCATTCAAAAGGTACAAATTATGACTCTCTCATAATTCACTCAAGCCATGGTCAGTTCATTTTCTCTTAGTCTCAATATCTTCATTTGCAGAATGGAGGATTTAGATTCAATGATTCTTTTCAATTCTAAATTCTATGATTTTTTTTTTTTTTTTTGGGCTGAAGCAACTGGGATTAAGTGACTTGCCCAGGGTCACACATCCAGAAAATGCTAAGTGTCTGAGGCCAAATTTGAACTCAGGTCCTCCTGACTTCAGGGCTGGTGCTCTATCACTACACCAATTAGCTATTCCCTAAATTCTATGATTTTTATACATACTTCTAAGGATGTTTTAACAGGAGTGATTACTGATTACACATACTTAATTCTCTACAAAGATCTGATTTCTCCCATTTTATCTAATTCTGAACGTACATCTAACTCACCATTTTGGAATTTACTATCAGGGTTCCCAAGCTAATTGAAATCTGTGTGAAGAACATGAGAGAGTGCCACTGTTCATGAATGTGATCATTTGCATGACATCTGGTCCCATTACATTAATATACTTCCTATCACAAATTCCAATATTCACAATAACTTTTTAAAAATCCCAATTTTCCAATGTCAAGGAGAAAGAAAATGAACTTCCAGACAGAAACTCAGCACACAAATTTCTCAGGAAGAATAGTCATTTGATTTATAAACACTCAACCCCCTCCACAAGTCTTTCCACTAGAAAGACCACTGAATCATAAGACACTCGAAGTCACAGCATCCCAAAGATAAAGCCCCAGGTAAATAACAAAATCTCCACAGCAACCTAAATGTAGGAAAATCACAGCACCAAATAAAGTAAGCTCAGTTCTCAAGCCATCTTACTCTGGAGAAGAGTGGGAGAGGAAAATTTTAAAAGCATTTTCTTAAGAATCAAAAAAAAAAAGTACTATTTGCTTTTTGTGCTATTCCTTTGAGGATATGTTAGCACATACATTAACATAATTAATACTATAGAATATATATGCAAAAAACACATAATTAGCTCATAGGAAAAACAAAGGATTACAGTAACATACATACATATTTACAAATGTGTGCGTAAATAGATGTCATTTTAACCTACACTTTTAATAGCATAACTTAATTCCTTTGCTAAATACAAATTCTGTATTCACCATTTAGTGACAACTATCTGCAAGACACTTGCAATAGTCAATCCATGAGAAAGGGCCAGTTGAAATTTACATGTTTCTGTCTGCCTCCCTAGCTCTGCCCTTGAGCAGACAGTGGAAATTTCCACTGATAACACTTGCTCATCAAAGACGGGGGAAGGGCTGCAGGGAAAGATGTACTGCCCTGAAGCACCTTCAAGCCCTTTCCCAGAACAAAAATCTTTTTCGTACTAGTTACTAGAGAAACAGAATAGCTTGAACTCTACAGCACCTACACTTTATCTGTTGCCCTTTCTTGTTATATATTTCAGAGAGAAAATGATTACACTGATTTTAAAACTGGAGGAGCAAATGGCATTGAAACATTCATATGTTTTGTGTGTTGTTTCAGTTACATTTTAAAATGACTGCAAATTTCTGATCATTACAAATAAACCTGCTCCTCTACAATTATCAGACACTGGGCAAAGATTGGATTAATAATAATAGCTGCTATTTATATAGAACTAGGTTTGCAAAGAAAGATATTATATATATGAACATGGTAATAACTCTGTGAGGTAAGTACTAAAGATATTACTATTCCCATTTTACAGATAAGGAAACAGAACCCTATTGAGGTTAAGTGACTCACCCACAGTAACAAAACTAATTAAGTATCAGAGGCAGGCAAGTGAACCTAATCCTCTCCAGATTCCCTTCCCCCTACACTACGCAGTTCACTTCACAATCTGAAAACAAACTGGTGCTACTGCTGAGGAAGTAACTGGAAATATTAACTAATTAGGAAAATAGAAATGAGAATTAATTTCCTTTGTAAAGTATAGCTATAACACTATGTGCCAGATTGTGTTGACTGAGCAGATCCATCAGGAGAGTGATATAGTAAAACTTCCCTTATTTTCTAGAGTACCATTTATGTTGCATTTCTTCCTCAACATGAATAAAAAGGTGGCAGGCCCTTTTTATGTCTTCTTATCAAAACTGTTTTTAACAGAGGGGAAGTGGAAGGCAAAAGATTTTTTTTAAGGCCCTTTTATAGAACATGGATGTATACAGTGAAACCATGGAGATACAGACTTAAATTACCACGGTCAGCTATACCTAAGCAAATTAAATGTCATCTTCTCAATAAATCAACAGAATGAGGAAGCAAAAAGGGGGATCTTTCACACATGAACAAACACAGTTCTAATGGACTGTGCTATCTGTTTCCACCAGAGCATGGCAGGCAGCAATAAGATATAAAGCTGCATCATTTCAGTTCCATCCATAAGCTGACATTTATTAAGGACCTACTATGTTCCAGTCATTGATCATATCAAGGCAAAAGCAAAATATTCCTTATCCTAGGGGGAAGAAAATATGCAAGTATATTAGTTTGTAGGCATTTACAAATATATATCAACACAAAACAACCTTGGTACTAGCTGATGGAGGAAACTATGAAATGCCTCCTGAAGGAGACTAAAGGAAACAGGAATTTCTAAGACTCAGAGTTGAGAAGGGAAAGCATTCCAGGCCTATGAGTCATTGTATTGTAAAATTTGTGAGGAATAGTAATTGAGCCAGTATAACTAGACAGCAGAATACATCAGGTCATGAAGATCTTTGAATGTCAGGAGTCACTAAGTAACGAGTACCTGCTCAGAACTACATTTTAGGAAAAATCACTAGTAGCTATATGAAGCAAGGATTGGAACATGAAGACTTGAAGACACATCAGAAAAGGAGGTTAATGAAATGATATGGATAAAAAGGTAATGAATGACCTGAGCTAAAATGGTGGCTTGTGCATGCAAAGAAAGGGGCAAATACAAATTTCTATCTGGTATGAAAAGATTAACTTGGAAGAGAGAAATAAAAGAGCAAATAGGAAAGAGAATTTGCTGCTGATTTGGTTAGTTCTGAACAACGATTAAAGACTATTACTACCATTATCAATATTAATAATAATTGATATTGATATATTTATTAATAATTGACATAATAATTATTGACATATAATTGATATTAATAATAATTGACATTAATATTACATTTTAATATTTGAGAAGCACTTTCTAAACACTGTCTTTTTTGATTTGCACAAGAATCTGTGAGGCAGAGTCTATCTAGAGTATTATACTAAAAAATCAAGGTTCCAAGAGATTAAAGGGGTTTTGCTGTATATGTGTGTGTGTAAATAATGGAGACTAATTAAGCAAGTTCCAAAAGTAGGATTTTAATTTATATTCCTGATTCCATGTGTACTTCTTTTTTCTTATCTATCATACCACCTTCTCAAGGAAATTAAGCATACTTGGAAAACTTGGGCTTTTCATAAAGAAAATCTAAATTCCAGTACTACTTATACTGCTATATTCTTTTCTTGGTATGGAATGCTTCCCTTTAAATCAAAAAACTGTCAAAAAACAAAAACCAGCTCTCCTGTTTTTCTTACAAATAATCTTCAGTGAGTACCTACTGGCAGATAATACTAATAGTGGATAACTATAGGCAGTCAGGTAGGCAAAGCAATGACAGCATTTTGTTATCAGAGACACTTTAGGGGCCAAAAGCAAAGCAAGATTACAGAACCATATATGTATTCCTGGGCTTTTTGACTCATTCTCTGGAGCTCTACTGTAAGAACTAAAAAACACATGAACCATTGGTGCTCAAAGTCCTTCCAGAAAACTTACATATTAAGTCCAGAAAACTGTCATAGTTTAATAGGTTCCCAACTCAAGTCTGGGGGAAAGCTAGACTGCCAAGACCGAACTCTGTAAGACTTATTGTCCTGAGTTCAAATATGGCCCCAGAAACTTCCTAGCTGGGTGACTGAAGGAGAGTCACTCAGTCATCTCATCTGCAAAATGAACTGGAGAAGAAATGGGCAAACTACTTTAGTATTTTTGCCAAGAAAAGCCCAAATGTGAAAAATCAGACACAGCTGAAAACAACTAAACAATAAAAACTTATGTTTTTATATGACATAGAGAGCTATGCCTCTCTATGGAATCCTATCATACTACAAACTGCTCTTTGTTTTCACAATACTTGAGGAGTTAGTTGCCTATTTCTATGTAAATACAGGACAGGTCCTTTCTCGTATGTAACAGTAGAGTAGTAACATGTTATTTATATTTAAGAATATTCATTTTATGACCTCTTTGCTGAGGAAACTGCTTCTTCCATGTTCACACTCAAGCTCAGGGCCTAAGGAAATTTGGTTCTTCATGTTAAAGAGAAAAGACCTAACAAGCATCTGTTCCCCTGCTAAAAACAATGTTATAAATGGTTAGAATTTTGTTTGTTTGTTTTTGCTGAGGCAATTGGGGCTAAGTGACTTGCCTAATGTCACACAGCTAGGAAGTATTAAGTGTCTGAGATCAAATTTTAACTCAGGTTCTCCTGACTTCAGGACTGGTGCTCTATCCACTGCGCCACCTAGCTGCCTGTGATTAGGTATTTTTTGAAATAGTACTATTCCACAGGCAAAAAACCAAACAAACAAACAAACAAACAAACAAAAAAAGTTCCTTAAGGCCAGGGAACTTTTTGTTTCCCAGAATCCAGCAGTTTTTTGGTCCATAGCTGGCATTTAATAAGATTGGTGCTGCTGTGGGTCTAAGCTATGAGTAAGATTTCCTCAATACCCACATTACAATCCAAAAAGGAAGGTGTCCCAAGGGAAAGTGATCCTGCAACCCTAGTGGAGACTGAGTCTTGCATTTCATCTGCCAATCATTAACACTCCTCCATGTACAAAATACTTAGAATATATACCAATTTTACTATCACTTCTTTCTGAGAAGGTAAAATTCTTGTATCTATGCATCTTCTCTCACTAGGCTGACTCAAAATCAAAAGAAAATGAACTGAATTGGTTTTCCCACCTTTAGTAAACTGTCAATTGAGTTTTATATTTCACTTCTCTTCTGACTTTTTGAAATTTTGCATTTCTTCTTCAGCTGCCTTTTCACCTTTAGCTTTTGTGGTCCTTCTTCCAATTGAGGAATTCTTAAAACAACTTCCATTTGAGAAAATGCCCTAGATCAACTATACCCACTTTTCTCCCATTTCTGCTCATGACTCTTCTGATTGTTACACCTTGGGGTCATGAAAATATCTTTCTCACCTCCATCCCCAATTTTCATTTCTTTATATGTGTTATCTTTCCCTTCTGCTCCTGTCCCCTGTTAGAATTCCGTAAGGATAGAAAATGTCTTTCTTATTGCTTGTACTTATATTCTCAGAACTTGTCTGGCACTAAACAAGCAAGTGCTTCTAACTCCCCGTTATTGCCCTGTTCTTTTGTGGATTTTTTTAATTCTTCAATTTTTAAGAATGGAGATTATTACAGGGAAATATGTAAAAGTCGGAGCTATTCAATTTGAAACTTTACCCAAAGAGATCACAAAGGAAAGAAAAGAACCCATGTTATAAAAATGTTTGTAAGTAACCCTTTTTTGTAATGGCAAGGAACTGGAAACTAAATGGATGTCCATCAATTGGGGAATGGCTGAATAAGTTATGGCATATAAATGTAATATTATATTATCGTTCTATAAGAAATGATGAACAAGCTGATTTTAGAAAGGCCTGGAGAGACTTATATGAACTGATGCTGAGTGAATTGAGCAGAATGAAGAGAACATTGCACATAGTAACAATAAGATTATGTGATGATCAATTGATGAACATGGCTCTTCTCAACAACATAATAATTCAAAGCAATTCCAATAGACTTGAGATGGAAAATACCATCCACATCCAGAGAGATACTATGGAGACTGAATATGGATTGAAGCATAGTATTTTCCCTTTTTTTGTTCTTTGCTTTTTTCTTTCTCATGGTTTTTTCCCTTTTGGTCTGATTTTTCTTACACAACATAACAAATATGGAAATATACTGAAAAGAACTATACATATTTTACTTATATTAGATTATTTGCTGTCTTGGGAATGGGGCAAATAAGGGAAGAAGGGAGAAAAATTTGGAAAACAAAGTCTTACAAAAACAAATGCTGAAAACTATCTTTACATGTATTTAGGGAAATAAAATACTATTGAAATTTTTTTTAGAAGAAAATTGTAGCTCTTAAAAATCATACTTCAATTTATATGTCCTGATGCAAAGTGAAGTGAGTAGAACCAGGAGTACAATATACACAGCAATAGCAATATTGTAATGATGATAAACTGTGAAAAGTTTTAACAACTCTGATCCACACAAAGATCTAAGGCAATTCCAAAGAACTCAAGATGAAAAATGCTATCTACTTTTAGAGAGAGAACGAATAAGCTCTGAATGTAAACCAAAGCATATTTTTTCTTTATTTTTCTCCAAACATGGCTAATATGGAAATGATACACGTGCCTTCATATGTATGAGGAATATAATATGTAAATATATGTTATATCACACATTTGAATGGAGAAGATATAGAGGGAGACAAACTTTGGAACTTATATCAAAAACAATATAAATTTAAAAAAAATTTAAGTACACTTCAATATTGCAGCAACTAATGAGGGCAAGAATTAGAAAGATCATTCTTATCCTCAATGAAAATAGATTTTATACCAAAGTGCAATTGAAAATTAAAACTAATTATGATAAACTAATTAATCCTCAAAAAATAGCAAATACTTTCCAAAGAACCTAGCAACTGGAAGAATTGTTAATAATTTCCCTGTAACGTGAAAAAAGTTTCTTTAAATTAGAAGACCATTGCTATGAAGAAAGCATGCTTGTTATAAATGAGACAACAGAAAAAGCTAGAGTACTGGACTGAAAAAAGTTAACTTTTATTGATGAAACTTATTTCATTTAAGGCCATATAACAAAACTCTTGTCATAAGAAGTCCAAGTGAACTAGTAATAGCTATATTGTCACAAAACTGTAAAAAAATGCATCAAACTTGTCAAGACTTATTTTCACTGAGTCTTGTACATATTACCAGGATGATGAACTCTGATATGCACATTGATAGAAGAAGAAATAGAATTTAAACTACCTATGAGTTATAATCAAATCCAGATATGATACCTTTAATATAAAATGGTTTTTAAGTGTGATTTTATGATGAATTAAGGAGTGTATATTAAAATATTGTTTTTAAAATATAAAATAAGTGATTGTAGCAAAAAAAACACATTTAAAATGTTTTAAAGATGTAAAAAAATAAGATCTGTCTTATGTCGTAATGAATTAACTTTAACCCAAGTAATTTACATACCAATGTACACTCTATAATAGTCATGAAAATAGCTAACATTTATATAATGATTTAAGTTATATAAAACTATTTACAAATATTTTCTTCTGTTACTCTCACAACAGGTCTGGAAGGTAGGTACTATTATTATCTCCATTTTTTCAGATGAGAAAACTGAAATAGATGTTAAATGATTTGTCCAGGATGATAGAGCTAACAAATGTCTGAAACATCAGGGCCAGTACTCTTACTGATTATACCACATATTTCTTTATTACTTAATCATTGGCTACTTAAGAGTAACTTGTCCCCAAATCTTAGTTCCACATTCTTGCATCCTAATCCTTCTCAACCCTACTCCACATGTCACTCTAATTCTGTCCCCTTCCAGTGTGCCCTTTGAAATTTCTTTCATAATGAACAAACCTCCTTTCATTTTGGATAGTGTCCTCCAATACTCCTTTTATCCATTTACATTGAAACCTGACTATCCCCTGATGACACGGAGTCCCTGATACTCCTCTCTAGCACAATCTGCACCTATTCTCAAATACCTTCATTCATTGATCCTAAAGAATCTGAATACCCCTGCTTTCCTACACTGACACTTTCAGATTCTCCCTTTGCAGTCACTGCTCGGCAACTTTTCTTCTGAAGTTCATTCTTATTTTTCCTCTCCTGTGCAATTCTTGTCCTTACACTAAAGGATTTCGACACTCATGCTGGTGACTAAACATCCTCAAATCCTCTGAAATCGTCCCCTTCCTCTTTCTCTAATCTATCGTCCAAAATTGCCAGACAGATTCTCCTTGAGCACTGATCTTACCAGGTTCCTCTTCTATTAATAAACTATAATATCTCCCTATTATCTTCTAGGATCACTTATAAACTCCTCTGGTTTAGAACTTAAATTTCTTAACATTTGGTCCCAGATCTTTTCAGCCTCAAAATACATGATTCATTTTCTGCACTCCACAGTCCAGACAAATTGGCCATTCTTCATGCCTGATATGTACTCCATGCTCTGTCCCATATCATACAGTATTCTTTCTTCAATATTCTTCATAAAGTTTTCCTGACTGCCTTAATTTTAGTTTCTCCCTTTGAAAACTACCTTATATTAAATTATGCTGTCTGCATATACTTATAGAACTATATCCCTTAACTCTATATATACTCTTATGAAAAGAAAGATTGGAAACAATGAAGTGTAAGTTTCTTCAAAATAAAGATTGTTACATTTTTCTTATAAATCCAGCACTAGGACAGTGCCTGTTACATAGTAGGTGACTAATAAATGCTTATTGACTGAGCAAGCCTGAGAACATAATCATCATAAATACATTTTTATATAAGGAAATGAGTTCTGAGTTTCAGACAATTAGCTTATGAACAAATTATCTGTAACATGGAAATTGTAGTGGTGTATAAAACATAATGCCGACATTTTTGTTTTAGACATAAATCAATCATTTGTTATATTTAATTAACATCAGAGACTATCAATTGAAGACAGAGTAGATAGAAGGAATTTGAAATCAGGAAGATCAAGTTTGGAATCCCACTTCTGATACTTATTATTATTGTGGCTCTAAGAAAGTCTCTTAACTTTCCTAAACCTTAGTGTTCTCAATCACAAAAATGAGGGGGTTAAATTAGATGGGATCTGGAGTTCTTTACAACTCAAAATCTATGATCCTATGCTGTTCAATCCCAAAGATTCCAAAGGCCAAAGAACAAAAATTTAGTCTAAAAGTCTTCCCAATTTTTTATAAAAATTGAAAATCCACTTATCAAAAACAAAATCACTTTCTTTTCCTCTTCCTCTTTCTTCTTTTCTGAATATCTGTTTCTATCTGTCTCATACACTCACTATACACACACACACACACCCCTTCTTTATATTACATATGGTTTCTGGTTTGACAACTGTCTGGCCTCAGCAGGTAATACCATTCTATTGAAACAAAATAAAATGCTCATTCAAGACTTCTTCTCCCTTAAAAAATGATCATTCTAAAGCTAAATTATTTTGGGGAAGGAAATAGGGTTCCTGAATGCACATTCTCTGAGTCTAAATTTTTGTTATGTGTAAAATGGAGATAATATCTATCACTATATAGAAGAACATAGAGGAATGTTGTAAGAAAATGAGATGACAAGTCAGAAAGGGCTTCAAAACAAGACATGAAACACCTTTAGTACTGAGATTTTTCTCTGAAGTGCCTGGATTTTAAAGGAATTTTTTAGTAAGTAGATAGTCTAGTTAAAAAAAAAAAAAAAAAAAAAACAAAAAAAAAAAAAAAAAAAAAAAACCTTCCTCTTCTACCCCACTGCCTTCAGACTTAGAAAACACAGGCATGAAAAGCAGTTGAGTACAGACAATATGCACAAAATGGAGACCTAAGCAACACCTCCATCTGGTTTTTCATCTCAGATGCTGGCAGGAATCTGAGATAGGAATAATCTCTGAAGAAATTTGCCTCTTGTAGTAAGATGAGGCCACATTAACACTGAGACTCATGACCCTTTAATGTGTCTCAGATAGCACTCCTTTATGACAGGATGGATCCGCCATCAAGGAATGAAGCCAAGTCTAAAAATGAGGTGAGTCAGAATCATGCCATAATATTTAAACACCTGGGGCAGCCGTAACAGCACTCAATCCACATTATCGGAGAATGATGGAAATGAGGTTGTCTCTACTGTATATATAACAGAGGTGGATTTAGGCAGAGATTATTTAATGATTCTATGATCCAACATTTGAAAGTGCTTGTCTTTGCTTTAGGATAAATGGTGAAAAAGGTTTACATCCTTACTATCAAAACCAATCCAGTTTATGGGTGGTGGTTGTTTTGCTTATTTGTTTGTTTGCTTTTAACAGAAACAAACAAACAAAAAACCTTTTATTGTTATTTTGATTGTCACAAGATAGGATAGCCTCTGTGCATTACAAGTTGCCTAGCAACATCTCTCAGACCTTACTAAGCACCAGAATTCATTTCAGAGTTGCTTGAGGAGTTCAACACCAGCATTTTACTGCTTAACAAGGTTAAACAACCAGAAGATGGAATTTACAATATCTGTCTGTGACTGAGCTTTATACATACATATACTACAAAAACTCAATCCAGTGCCTCATTCTGTGTCATCAATTCTCCAGCTTTCCTTTTGGGAAGGATTTTCCTTTTGAGAAGGATCATCTTTTCCACATTTTGGCACATGGAGAGAAGGAAAATGTTTCATACATCATATACACAGCTTCAATCCCACAAGAAGTACAGCTTGGTATAACACATGCCATAGGCAGTCTTAACATCTGATCTATATTATCTCCCATGTCTCCCTATCCCCATCTACAGAACATTCAGGTTTATCCTCAGATGACTAAGAATGGGATATATGAAAAAGGGATATATGCCATCAGACATGCGATAAATTACAGAAACATTAAGACAGCCATTTAAACCTAATGTATTGCTGCTAAGAGACTCAACACTATGGCATCAAATCTTTAATACCTGCTTCAGAAAAGTGGTAAATGAATTAATGCAGCAAAAAGAGGGCAGAATCCCAATTTATAAAAACAAGAATCACATTGTGAAAACAATGTTGAAAGACTTCAGAACTCTGATAAACTCAATGAACAATCACAAAATTGTGTCTGGGCTGATGAAGTCCCAATACATATCCTAATACAGAGATGATGTATTCAGTGTACAGAGTAAGACATATTCTTTGAAAATAACCAATATAAAAATTTGTTTTGCTCAATTACAGAAATAAATGATACAGATATGAAGAGATATATATGAGAGAAAGAATAGACTTTTGTTCATTGAAAAAAATTAAATGTAACTATAAAAAGGAAGTTAGTATTTGTTGTTGGGAAGCAAACAATAAATTGGATTAGATAGTAGCTATTTTCTATTATGTGGGTAAGCTCTACAAACCAGTCAATTACTCTTAGACAATACATTTCAGTAATTACTGTAATCCATACATTTAGAAATAATTCAACTAGTATACTGCCAAAACATTGCTAATGGGGATGTTCAAAAGACAAGAGAAAAGAGTTAAGCTCTTAGATATAAAAAAGAAGAGTTTTATACTCTGGTTTCTCTTCAAATCATATAAATGTTTTGCCTTTTTAAAAAAAGAAGAATTTTATTGTTATTTTTTCATCAATAGTAGAGGATGGATAACTGGATTGGGCAGCAGCATTTCAGAATTAGAAGTCACATTGAAAATAATTAGGTACAAACCACATCTAAACAATAAACAACAAATTAAGGGAGCTGAACCAAAATTATGACTCAGGTATTTACTACCTGTGAGACTCTTGTCATGTCATTTCTATGGGTCTCAGTTCCCTCATCCCTAACATGAGAATTAGACTAAGTAATCTCAAAGGTCCCTTTTAATTCTAAATCTTAAAAAAAAAAGGGGGGGGGGCAGGGAGAAGGAGTGTTAGTGGTGATTTACATGACAATTTTAAAAGGAAAAGCAAGTTACAAATAATAGATTTGCAATTTAAAGTGAAATCCCATAAATTAAATCATGTTACAAATATAGATCAGATATAGATCCAAAATTAAAAATAAATCCTATAAATTATAATTTTAATTTAAAAAATTAAATCTCTATTCTATAGTTCTAGCTAATTCCAACTCCCAACATGACCTATTTTTGTATTTTTTTGAGCAGCAGTGTGGCATGATGCACAGGGAGCTGGACATGGAAACAGTGAAACATGGATTACTTTTTAAGTCCTACTTCCTCTCTGCCTGCTCCCTTTAACACACAATACAGACTTTATGACAAGTCTCTTAACTTAACTTTCTAAGACTTTAAGTTGCAAGATAGTGTCTATCAGGGTTAAAAAAAAAAAAAAAAAAAAAAAAAGGACTCTCACCAGGAATTCTCTTATCAATGAATTTATAAGTCATATAAAAAGACACTCCAGACAAAAGAATTTTTTGGATGTATTTTACTATACTGACCTGCAATGGAACTCCATATACTAGAAATTAAATTATTATAATAAATTCATTATAATGCATACATTAACAGGAATCTCTCTATATTGAATTAAACAATGCTATCTTTTGAGTTAGCTTATACTAAAGATGTTTCACAAGTGATATAGGAAGAACCTACCATCCTCTGTGATGGCGTTGATTATGTATGGAGATCTTATATGGAAGTGCCCTTTCACCCAGGTTTTCCAAATTTCGCACTATTGCGCCTTTATCCAACAGAGCTTGTAAGGTGCGCTTCAGGGCAGTGGCAGTCTCAGGCTATTAAGTTTTAGAAGGAAACAAAAACACAGTTTACCATTTCAATCAGAAATAACAAAAGAACTATCTTAAATACAGAGATATCCATCCCAATAGATTCATATACCAATGGATATCATCCCAATGAAACAATATAAAGTTTGAGTTATGACAAAATAAAACAGAGAATGTGAAAAATCCAGAGCATGAAGGAATTATTCTTGAATTTTTCTAATGAAATTTGTGTCTGTATTACCAAAGAAAAATGATTCACTTAAACATCTGAAATCTTTCTTTCCACAAATCCTAATGAAAAACTGCTAATGTATTCAGAAAATATGTTGAATCTGGAGAAATATGAGGATGTCCCACCAAAAAATTTATTTTTATTATGTTTTAATAAGCTGGCAACTTTAAAAATATCCAAAAAAGTATCATTTTTGATAGATCACAGTGTAATTCCAAATAACTCTACACTAAAAGACATGCAAATTATAGATAAATCAAAAATGATTGACTAAGATGACAATAATTCTGATTGACCACAGCCCCTTGGTTTGGTAGCTATGCTACACATTTGGGTTTCAGTTTTGTCTAACAAAAAAGCATTTCCCTGTGGTAACTCTAACTGAAGCATTTCCAGCAATAAACTTGGAATATTCTTTGTACAAATCACACTTTTTAAAAAAATTTTATTTTATCTAGATTTATGATCATATAATCCTATGATCTTTATCTGAAAAGGAGGAAAAAAGATATTTAATAGCACCAAAAACAAGAAAATGACCAAAATATATTTTCTTGTTTAATATTCTAAATATAAAAGTTAAATCAAGGATTAATACACTTTCATGGCACAACTGGTATCCTCAACTGGACACCCATATTATAATATAAAGTATAAACATAAATAAAGTATAAAAAGAAAAGTCTTGTAAAGAGATTTTTAAAAAATATTATCAGAAAACTTAGTAAGGAAGGAAGGAAAGAAGGAAAAAAGGAAGGAAGGGAAGAAGAGAGGAAGGGAGGAAGGGAGAAAGAGAAAGAAAGAAAACAGTCTAGGATATATGACAATTTGAAATGTTAAACAGGCACACCATATGGTCAATGCCAAGATTCTGGAGAATGGTCTGACAATTAAAAGGGAAGAAAAAGAACTGCTAAAAAAAATTAGTTGCTAAAAAAACAAACACTCAAAATAAGAGAACACAAAGAGAGGAAATTCATGTTACAAAAAGTAACCTTATTATACAGGAGACAGTACAAGTATCATTACTTCCATTTTACAAGGGAACTGAGCCTTGAGAAGTGAAATGACCTACTCAAAGCCAGAAAAGTAGTTGCTAGAGCCAATATTTGAGTTTAGATATTATCATTCTAAGTCTAGATCTTGATTCTACTATATCTCCACAACTTTCATTAAAATTTTCTTGGTAGTCTAGAGAACAATTTGGAGTTATCCCCAAAGGGTATAAAACTGTACATACCCTTTCATACAACAATACCACTGCTAAGTATATATCCCAAAGTGATCTTTGAAAAAGGTAGGATTGGAGGAGTAAGGAGCTACTTGAACAAAAATATTTATAGCAGCTCTTTTTGTGGTGGCTAGGAATTGGAAATTGAGGAGATACCATCAACTGGAGAATGGCTGAATAAGTTGTGATATATCACTATGATGGAATATTGTACGACAAGAAAAGACAAGCAGGATAATTTCAGAAAAAAACTGGAAAGACTTACATGAACTGATACAGAGTGAAGTAAGCAGAACCAGAAAACACTATACACAGTAACTGTGATACTATGAGATGAAGAATTGTAAATAACTATTCTCAGCAATACAACGTTACAAGACAATCCTGAAGGATTCAGGATGAAGAATGCTATCCAACTCCAGAGAAAGAATTGGTCTTATCTGAATACAGTCCGAAGCATACTATTGTTCTCTTTTCTTTCTTTCATTTGTTCTTTCTTCCTCTTTCCTTCCTTTTTTTTTTTTTTTTTGGTCTTCTTGTACAAAATGATTAATATGGAAATGTTTTACATGATTGAACATGTGTAATCATGTATAACTTCTATCAAACTGCTTACCATCTTACAGAGGGGTATGGGAAAGGAGGGAGAAGTGACAGAATTTGGAAGTCAAACTTTTTTTAAAATGTTAAAAATTGTTTTAATATGTAATTGGGAGAATATACAATATTACAAATTACAAATAATAGTTTAAAAAATTTTTTTGGTTGACTGTCTTGGGGCTAACAATTTATTTGCAATTAAACCATATCAGAATTGGTTGACAGAACTGGTAATATTTATTTATTCATTTACCTATTTATATCAATTACTTTTTTCTTCTTTTAAAAAATTTTGGTAATAGCTTTTTATTTTGCCAAATAGATGCAAAGAGTTTTCAACAGTCACCTTTGCAAAACCTTGTGTTCCAAATTTTTCTTTCTTCTCCCTTTCCTCCCCCCACCCCATCCCTAGACAGCAAGCAATCCAATATAGATTAAACATGTGCAACAAACTCCCATATTCATCATGCTGTACAAGAAAAATCAGATCAAAAGAGAGGGGAAAAAAAGATAAGAAAGAAAAAAAATAGCAAACTGTTATGGGCCAGAACTCTGAACTTGAAACAAAGGATTCTTAAAAGGTACTAAGTCAGTGGAATTGATAGAGACAATAGTTATCTAATTTAGCATGGTTCAGTATGACTGATTTAATTATACCAGGAGATGTTATGGGCCAGAACTTAAAACAAGGCACTAAGTAGAATTGAGGAGAAAATGGTTATAACTAGTTTAGCACTGATTTAATCCTACAACAAATAATGGTTCCTTAGTGATATAATGATTGGTTTGTACTCAGTGTACAGCATATAAGCAAGAAGCTATCAGGGCCAGAAAGACAAACACACTAGAAGCTCTTGGAGCCTCAGCCAGGATTCAGTGGGGGAGATTCAGAAGCCAGAGAAGACAGGCAGGAACTCAAGCTTTTGGAACCAAGACCAGACCAGAAGGCCTCCAGAAAAACTAGCTGAGCCCCAAGTGAAAGAGACAAGACTTTGAAAGAGACAATAAAAGATTTGGACTTTAACCCCTGGCTGTACTGAACTGAAAGAAAGGCTGATCCCAGAGACCCCCAAAGAAAAAGAAACAGAGAACATTACATTTTAGAGAGAATATTACAGCAAACAAACAAACATGGTGAAAAATACTATGCTTTTGATCCTTATTCAGTCTCTATAGTTCTCTCTCTGGATGCAGATGGCTCTTTCCATCACAAGTCTATTGAAATTATCTTGATTCACTTCATTGTTGAAAAGAGCCAATCCATTAGAGGTGATCATCATATAACCTTGTTGCTATGCTTAATGTTCTCTTGGTTCTACTCATTTCACTTAGCATCAGTTTATGTGTCTCCAAGCCTCTTTGAAATCAGCCTGTGTGTCATTTCTTATAGAACAATAATATCCAATAACATTTGTATAGCACAACTTAATCAGCCATTCCCCAATTTCTAGTCACTACAAAAAGGGCTGCCACAAACATTTTTGCACATGTGGGTACTTTTCCCTCTTGTATGATCTCTTTGGGATACAGACTCAGTGGTGAGGCTGTTGGATCAAAGGGTATATTCAAAGTATTACAGCCCTTTGTGCACAGAGAACTGATAACATTTAATCTAGAAGATGAGGGCAAGAGGGAATAAGAAATATGATAGCTGGCTTCAAAAATGTAAAAGATGGTCATAAGGAAAAAGGATTAGATTTGTTCTCCTTGGCTCCACAATGTAAGATTAAGAGTAATGGATAGAAATTATAGAGTCATTTTCAGACTTAATAAAAGAACAAAATCCTTCCCAGTGAAAGCTAGTCAAAACTGGAATGGGATACTTTGGGTGCATTCCCTGTCGTGGAATTTTTCAATCAAAGACTGGTTAATCACTTGTCAGGGATGTCTTAAGAGGGGATTCTTGCTCAAATATGGTTCAGAATAAATGAGTGGTGTCTCAGATTCCATGACCATGTTCTTCACAAGCTCATTACTGTTTTAGTAGAGTAGAGGATGGAGACATTTAAGGAAAAATCCATTTATATGGTGGTACCGGACAAGATTCATGAAAGAGGAAGGTTGTGTGGAAGAAGTGAATTGGCATTTTCTCTGACTTCTCTGACTTCACATTGAGCACATTGAGTTTTGCCTTCTATTATATAAGAAGTTCATTGAAGACAAGAGACTGCCTTACTTTTTTTCATATTTGTATCCACAGCACTTTAGCACAGTGTCTGGAACACAATAGGCACTTAATAAATGTTGATTGATTATAGGCTACTGAAAGGGATTGTGAATTCCTGACACCATAAGTCTAAAAATACATAATCTTATACACCAATACATCCTGGATAATTCTTAAGTTTTAAATTGCCACATTTGGTAACAACCCAGAATATACCAACAGTTGGCTGAACATCTCAATGACTATATGTCTCTATGTAACAACGCCACACAGGGCTTCAAGATCCAAAGAATTTGCTTACTGAAATTATATAGTAAAAAAGATACTGGATTTGTAATTAGAGGAACAATGTTGGAATTTCAGCTAACACATTTAATTACTTAAAGCAACCTACAAGTGACTAGCCTTTATTTTTCTCATTCATAAAAATTAGGAATTGCAGTGGTTGACTTTTAAGGTCCATTTAAGCTCTAAATCTGTGATCTTATAATTCCAATATTTCTAGTTGCTTTATCTGGATCAGAAGTCCTTAAGCTGAGGTCTATGGAATTTTTTTCTTAAACAATAACTAGATTTCAATTATATATTTCACTTTATTAAATGAAAAACATTATTCTGAAAAGGGTTCGACAGGCTTCATTAGACTGCCAAAGAGTTCATGACACAAAGA
The DNA here is from genome assembly GCF_016432865.1 of Antechinus flavipes. NCBI lineage: Eukaryota > Metazoa > Chordata > Mammalia > Dasyuromorphia > Dasyuridae > Antechinus > Antechinus flavipes. Next base: position 253,568,586 of record NC_067400.1, read on the forward strand.
AGAACTCCTCGTCTAGATATCACCCTCAAACACTTACTCTTACTTTCCTTAATTGCAAATTAATGAGGGTGTAAATTTCTGCCTCAAAGTTTTCTGATTCCTGTGATTCAGAACTTTGCCACTGCTGTACATTTATATATTCCTTACTTCTCAAGGAAATTTCTAGCCTCACTTAACAACCTCTCATATTTACAGGTTCATTCCATTTGTCTGGCTTTTTGCAGTCACCAATTGATTCCCAACTCAATCCTCCTTCTTTCTCAATAAGTTCAGTATCTGGCTCCCAGTGTTCTTTTCCATCCCAACTCCTTCCCTCATATCAGAGGATTTAAAATATACATTTTAGAGATGAGATAGCTATTAAGTGATTTGCTCAAGGTTATAGGTGGAATTCAGGCCCCAGATACAATTTCCCAAGGTCCTTACTGTAAATCAACACACTTTCACTGTCTAACTGCCTTTCAGAAACATGCAATTTGGGATTTGAACTTGATCATCTTTTAAGATCTCTATTCTAAGGTCTAGTATATATCTAAATCTATGATACTATATCTTTGGTAAAGTCTCAAAAAAGAGGGGGGGATTTAACAACTACTTTTTCTTGGAATGTTTTTTAATGCCCACTTCTGGATCTGGCACTGCTTAATCATTGTTATCAAGAATTTGGATGACAGATTAAACAGAGCAGCCAATTATAGTGGCAACTCACTTGAGAATTAAGAATGGAGGAAAAAAAAATTCCTTGGCCAATTGGAGAAGCAATGAAATTAACCAAGGACAATAAGCCTCAATTGGGACATAACGTAAGAAGTTTATGGAAGAAATAAAAATAAGCAATCATGTCTGAGCATGCATTGTGTACCTAAAAACGTATTATGCTATCTTAAGTGTTGCTAGGTATCTGAGAAGATAACCAACCTTTGTACCCTTATAAAAATGTCAGCAGTAGACAGCTTTGTGTGAACTGAACTTCTATATGGGTGGGGAATGCTATAATCATTCTACAAGATTGTTTTATCAGGTCAGTTTTGCTTTGCTTAACTGCTTTTCTTTGTTATAAGGAAGGATTTCAATAGAGGAAGGATAGAGGGAAAACAACATTTTAAAAGGGAGCAATTTAAAAAAACTCCACTGCTATGCTATAATTAATGAATTATTTACCCCACAATTCAAATACTAATTAAAATGTAGATATCTCACACACACACACACACACGAGGAAAAGGCTAATAAAGCAAGGGAGAGGTTTTTGCAAAAGCCTTTTTATTGCACTTTTAAAATCCAAGAATTTCTTTTAAAAACTTTTTTTTCAATAATAGAGATGGGCTATACAATTGATTGGCAGATCAGATCTTTTAAACAAAGAGACTAAAAAGATATTAATTGAAATAGTTTAGGTCATTTCTACAATCCTAAATAAAAATAATTTTGTAAAAACTTTTCTAAATTCTCCTCTGAGAATCATTTTCTTTTCTTTTTTTTAAATAAAAAGATTTGTACACTCCTAACATACTGATAACTGAAGGGAGGGAAGAAAGAGAAATTTTGAGACTATTGTTTAAGTTCTGATGTTGTACATTTCTAATGTTAAGCCCTAAGAACTAAAGGCACAAAACTAGACACATTTCCCTTCTTATTTCATTTTATTTCCAAAACAATTATTTTAGGTTTGAAATGGAAGAAATCTTTGTGATTATATAACCCTAATTTCCTCATCTTATAAATGAGGAAACAAGCCCAGAAAGGTGAAGGCTTTTCCAATATCACATAAGTGAGTACACAGCAGAAAAGTGATTCAAACTCATGTTTGGACATCAAGTACAATGCTAAATCTTCCTCAAGGCTACTTTTTAAACTGGGGAGCTGGGAGGGGAAACAATAAACAACATCAGACTATCTGTTATCAAATGCCTCATTTTCTTGACTCACAAAGGTCAGTAATGTGACTTCTAATGATAATGCATGGAACAGAGATACAAACAAATCTTTTTTCCAGATTGGCAATGTAGCATACACTTGGAAAGAGTTTCTAACTTCCTCCCAGCATTAGTTCCCATTAGCTTCCAGCATTAGCATTGCTCCAAGCTTATGATTTATCCTATAATCTTAGCAAATACTCCAGACAATCTCTTCTACTTCCTGTTGATAACACTGCTTCCACACTTGGTCCTGATTTGCCTCCTTCCTAACCCTATTTATGATCTGCTGTATCTGCCCATTTCCAGACTATTTTGGACAGAGACAAATTCCTAGATCCCATCTCTACCTTAAGTCTCAGTAGGTGCCTGTGTGCCAATGGTATGATGCACCAGATGCTTTTGCAACCAGCTTATAAGATTAAACACTGTCCTTCCTACTAGATGGGATGAAGTCAGACAAGATACACATAGATTGTCTCCTCTAACCTTTCCAATATTTCAAATGGCCCAAGTTAAAATCTTGATGACATCTTTAATCTGTGAACCCCTTAAGAATAGGAACTATATCTTTTATTTCATCATTTCATGTTAAATGATGTCACTGTATAACCAGGAAAGGAGGTGAGCCAGTCACAAAGAAAGAAGAAAAACCAATGGACTACTCATCTAGTCAGCCAGTAACCACACAACATAAAATAAGAAATAAGATAAGAAGGTATTGATGGATTTGGGATATGTACCAGTACACTGGAGAGAGTATCCACCGAAGAAAACACTCACATATCCACTGAAGTATGAAAGCAATAATCCTTCATAAACCTAGTACAATGTCTTGCATAAAAATAGGAGTTTCGTCAATGCTCACTGAATTATTGCAATGAATTGTTGAATCTTTAAAGGACTTTAGGTTAGAGTACCTTATCTGGTTAAGAGTTTAGAAAAGAATTTTGGCAATAATCACAAATGCTTTATTATTAATATTAATATTCTTTAAACAAGAATGTATAAAAATTTATATTTTAATCCCAATAGGTTACAAGCAAGTGACATTATTGTATCCAACAAAGATTTAGGCATAGTACCTTTCTAAGATCTTTCCAAATTCAGCTCTTACTGGTAGATTTCCACTTATGTCCTCCCCCTCAAACATACGTAAGGCAGAAGAAGAAAAAAGGAAAGAAAAAGGGGAAGATTAGCAAGAGGCCTGGTTACTATGGTAGCAAGTAAATTAAATGCCAGAGCAAGTGAAACTGATAGGTGGAAGGAAAAAACAGGTAAATATCCCCAAAAAAGCTACCTTTCTGACTCATCATTCTCATCTAGTTTTGTTCCCGATTTCCTTGCAGCTCTACCCCCTAAATTCCAATCCCTTCATCCCCACATGCTTCCTATGAAGGAGAGAAACTATAAAGGGATTTTTCTTCTTGGTAGACATTAACTACAAGATTCTGATGACAGAATTGGCAATATAGATAAAAGGTTAAAAGAAAATCTGCCTCCACAAATATCTCAATGAAAATGTAAAATATGACTAATGGCAGTAAAAACAAATTGTGAGGTCAGGAAAACAGGGAATTGAAAGGCATAGGTTGATGAAAGGAGTAAAATATATACTTCAGTGAGATATTCAGATTTGAGTTTTTGTAGCAAAAAAGATCAAGGGGGAACATACCCCTCCTTGAGAGTGACAAGATATAGATCAGAGGAAGATTCGATGTGCTGCTCTCTACCCTACAAAAAGTCTACCCTAGGGGACACCAGAATTAGATTCTCAGAATTAAGAGTTTATTATATAGATAAAAGTAAAATTTATAACTGTTTACAACTTTAATTTATAACTTTTAGTGATAGGAGATGAAAAGTGTTAGAAGAGGATGAGATTTCTTGGAGAATGGTCTCAATTTTTCAGTGAAGTATGTATAATAGCTTTAGCTGAGAGGTTGTGACATGGGAAATAATGTGGAAGGATATAGTGCTTTGGAATAGCCATTATGATGAATAAGATATGTTTTGATTATGTTTTCATCTGATTGGAGCAAGACTCACATACACAAAAGTAACTGAACTTTCTGGATCTCCCTTCTCAGTTAGTGCTCTCCGAATATTACTTGCTTTGTGTAAAATTATCTACATCTATGTTGTATTTCCCAGTAGAAAGCAAGCAACTCCATGACTAGCACAGCTCACTGAAAACAGTAAGCATTCAATGTCTGTCAAACTACACTGAACACCTTCAATAGAGGGAGAGTATTCAACATTCTAAACTTGACATTACATTTTTATACATCTAGTGATCACGTCATATATTCCAGTTCAATGAATGACTTGTAAACACAGAGATCGAATACCAACTTACTTGGGACTAATTGCCAAACCTCAAAGGACATCAGTTACTTCCATTAATAGAAAAGAAAGGCTGAGAGAAGTCATGGGTATAAATTGCTAATCATATTCCATTGATAACTAGTACACAGAATTCCCAAGACAACATTGAGTTTAGTCAAGGAACCTAGGCACTAATCAATGTTAGATAAGTCATTTAAACCTTTCTGAGCCCAATTTTTCCTCATCTGGGATGTGAGGGAGTTAGAGAAGATGGTCTTAGAATTGCCTTTCCACCTGTACACACTATTCTACCAAAAAAAAAAAAAAATAGTAATATACTGGGAAAGGATAGGCAAGAATGTAGGTAAAAGGAAAGGAAGGGAAGGGCACCTTTAAAAATTCACATATTAGTTTGGATTATCTGAGCTCAAATAGAGCCATTCAATATAGTAGAGAAATTTATGAAATTTTTAATTCATCCATTATCATCTATGGCTCAAAATAAATTGAGAGTCAAATTAAGGAGCAGGAACCATCAAATAGAAAGGAACTTTAAAGGGTTGGGGGGATTATTATAGAGAGAAAAGGAGTACTGGGAATAAATGAATAGAAGGAAATGTGGATTGAGAATTACATTACAGATTTATGATAAATAATTTCAAATGTGCTCTCACCATAGCATCTTACAATTCCCTAATCAATTCTATCTTATTCATTATAATGGCTATTCCAAACCACTATATCCTTCTACAAATTTCTCAGATCAAACCCTCTCAGATGAAGCTATTACATCATAATTCACTGAAAAAATTGAGACAATTCTCTAAGAAAATTCATCCCCTTCTAACCCTTTTCATCTCCTAAGCCATCTTCCCTCATTCATTACTTTCACATGAAATGTCTTTAGTTTTCTTAGTAATCCAGGAAGTCTTCCCGAGTCCTCATTAATCTTAGTGCCTTCTCTTGCTATGTTTATACATAATTCTTTACATGCTGTCTTCCCTATTAGACTATAAGCTCCTTGAGAACAGGGATTTTTTTTTTTTGTTGTTGTTTTTAATTTTTTTTGGATTCCTTGCTCTTAGCACAGAACTTGGCAGAAATCAGGCACTGAAATGCTAATTAATTATATCCTCCTCTCATACTCTGCAAATATCCTTGTTCTCACCTAACCTGTCTTCTCAAAAAGATTCTTTTCTATAATCCACCCCCCCCCAAATCAACTTCAAACTTCAATTAATCTCTATTTGCTTCCTTGTAACCTACAAACATGCCTGTGTCTGTTTACCCTTAACACTTAGATGATTCTGACCACCCCTACTATCTTATGTCCTTCCTTCCCTTTGTGACTAAATCATTTAAGAAAGCCAGCTATGCCTGCCTCTTTTCTAAACTCTGGTTTTCAACTTGAAATTGCTCTCTCCAAAGTTACCCATCATGACTGGGTCTGTATTCCAAGGAAATCATAAAGGAGGGAAAAGGACTCATGTGTGCAAAAATGTTTGCAGCAACTCTTTTTTGGGTAACAAAGAATTGGAAAAGGAGTGGGATGCCTATTAATTGGGGAATGATGAACAAGGTGTGGCACATGAAACTAATGGAATATTATTTTTCTATAAAAAATTATGAATAAGCTGATTATAGAAAGGCCTGGAAAGATTTACAAGAACTGATGCTGAGCGAAACAAGCAGAACCAGGAATACATTGTACACAATAACATCAAGAATATATGATGATCAGGTATGAAAGACTTGGCTCTTCTCAGTAGTACAGTGATCCAAAAGGACTACAACAAACTTTGGACAGAAAATGCCATCTGCAACTAGAGAAAGAACTAGAAACTGAATGTAAATCAACACCTGCTATGTTCACTTCTTTTTTCTGTTTTTCTTTTTTATCTCTCCCATGGTTTTTCCCATTTGTTCTGATTTTTCTCTCCCAACACAATTCATAAAACAATGGGTATTAAAAATAAACTAAAAAAAACAAAAAGCAAAATAAAAACAAAAGTTAGCAATCATCTCATTTGCTAAATTTAATACTCTTTTCTTAATCCACCCATCGGACCTTTCCACATATACTCTCTTCTCTGCTTCTTTCTCCTCCCACTTATCTGATTGCTCCTTCTCCTTTGTTGTCTCCTCATTAATGTCAAAGCCACTTCTCTCTCATTATCATCTTCTCTCTTCTTCCTCCCTTCATCCCTATTGCTTCCATAATGTTTACAAACACAGCCAGGTTTTCCTTATTCCAGGAAAAACTCTCCCTAGACCTAGTCATTCCCACAATTATTGTGCTACATTTGTTTTCCTCTTTGTTGTTTAAACTCTCTAAGAAAGTTATATACACTCAGTGTCCTCCTCTCACTAAGTCTTCTGGGGCAATCTGATTTTTGGTTTTATCACAAGTAAAACTGTTCAAACCAGGAGATATTTGTACAGGGCAACAGCAATATTATACGAAGATCAATTCTGATAGACTTGATTCTTTCCAATAGTGAGATGATTGAGGCCAGTTTCATTGATCTTGTGATAAAGAGTGCCATATACACCCAGAGAGAACTATGGGAACTGAGTGTGGACACAACATAACATTCTTACTCTTTTTGTTACTGTTCATTTGCATTTTGTTTTCTTACTAATTTTCTTTCCTTTTTGATCTGATTTTTTTTATACAGTAAGATAAATGTATAAACATGTATAACCAAAAAAAAATATAAAGTATTGCTGTCAAAACAAAGGAAAAAAAAAAAAAAAACAAGCAAAACTGCTCTCTTTAGAATTATCCAATGCCCAATCTAATGAATGTTGTGGTGATCACTTATGAAAAACTTGGCTATTCTGAGCAATCTAACGAAACAAAACAATTCCAAAGGACTCATGATGAAAAAATGCTATCCACTCCAGAGAGAATTAATGAATCTGAATGCAATATGAAGCACTATTTTCTTGCTTTAAAAAAAAAATTTTTTTTGGCAATATGGCTAACAGGGAAATGTTTCACATGATTTCACCTGTATAATGGATATAATTTTTACTTGTCTTCTCAGTGGGTAGGAAAGGACAAAATTTGGAAATCAACTTGAAAATCATGTTATATAAAAATGGACATCCTTGCTTCTTATTAAAAAGTTTCCATCACATGTAATACTGACTCCTGACTTTAGATAAGTTTTGTTGCTGCTCAGCTGTTTTCATTTGTATCTGACTTTTCAAGACCCCCTTTGTGGTCAGCCACATCTGACTCTTTGTGATCCATTTTGGGGTTTTCCTGGCAAAGATAAATGGAGTAATTTGCCATTTCCTTCTACAACTTATTTTCTTTTCTTTTTAAAAAAAACAAATGAGTAACTGAGGGAAACAGGGTTAATTGACTTACCCAGAATCATCCCCTAGATATTAACTCAGAAAGAAGTCTTCCTAATTTCTGGCCCAGCATTCTTATTCACTATACCCCTTAGCTGCTCTACTCCTTATCATTTTAAAGAAATATGAGTACATTAATTTTTTTATAGCTTTTTATTTACAAGATATATGCATGGGTAATTTTTCAGCATTGACAATTGCAAACCTTGTTCCAATTTTTTCCCTCCTTCTCCCCGCCCCTTCCCCAGATGGCAGGTAGACCAATACATGTTAAATATATTAAAGTATATGTTAAATACAATATATGTATCCATGTCCATACAGTTATTTTGTTGCACAAGAAGAATCGGACTTTGAAATGATGTACAATTAACCTATGAAGGAAATCAAAAATGCAGGCAGACAAAAATAGAGGGATTGGGAATGCTATATAGTGGTTCACACTCATTTCCCAGAGTCTGTTGGGTGTAGCTGGTTCTATTCATTATCGAACAAATGGAACTAATTTGGTTCATCTCATTGTTGAAGAGAGTCACATCCATCAGAATTGATCAATATGAGTGTTTTTCACAGAAACAGGTGTTATATTTTTCAAAAGCTTTTTCTGCAAATTAACATGCAATTTGTGGTTCTACTATTAATAAGGCCAATAGTGTTTATGGTTTTCTTAATAACACCCAACCCTGTATTTCTGATATAAATTTAATCTAGCTAATCCAATTTGTGGTATCTTCTGAACACAGACCACTAGGACACTCCTCTTCTTTCTGTAGTTAGTTCAGTGCCTGGCTCAGTTTCCTTTCCAACTCCTCCCCTCATATTAGGGCATTTCAGCAAACATACCAATAATCCCTCTCACCCTACCCCCAGCCCCCCAACCCCCCGAATTCCTAAATTTACTCATTTCTCATGACCTATTCTATTTTCCCTAAACAAACAAAAAAAAGAGACTATTCACTAAGAGTTCCCTTTTCTTGCCCAACTTCTCATGCCATATCGCCAGGACAACATTATCTCCTCTTTCACCTGTCTCATATTGGGGGGGGGGGGGGGGGAAGAGGGGGAGGGTGGGCGCTTCTCACCAAGGCAAGCCACTTTGCACAAGTGATCCCAGTACATCCTGTCTCCTCCAGCAAGATTGCACCCTCTCTCATTCATCTGTAATTTCTTCATGCATATCTCTCTCCCATCTTCAAAAATCCTCAATTGATCCATCCATTCCTACTGTCCCATATGTCTCCTCCTCCCATTCATGATTAAACTTTTAAGAAGGTCATCTACAACAGGTATTTCTACTTTCTTTCTCTCACTCTCTTTTTAATCTTCTTCTCTATGACATTCATAGACAATGGCTTTATTCTCCTGCCTTTCTGAGCACTACTTCTTAGTTACTTTTACTGGATCTTTCTCCTGGTCTGTGGGTATCACTGTAGGATATGTTCAGGCATTTCTCTACTCCCTCTATACTATTTGACCTGGTAGAATTAGCTCCCATGGATTCAATTACCATCTATAGGCTGATGATTCTCAAATATACTATCTAGCCCCAACCTCTCCTCTGATCACCAGTGTCCCATTTCCAACTGAATACTGAACATCTTGAACTAAACATCTTAAACTCATTTTAAGTTTAAAAATCTTAAACTCATGACATCAAAAACTCAAAATGTCCAAAACTGAACTCATTATGTATATTTCCATCCTCAAACCTCCTTCTCTTCCTAACTTCCTGATTATTGTCAATCATCTCCTTATCAGTTTGATATATCTTTAGTAACTAGTATCTGTCCTTTCCAAATGAAGGTTTGAAATCTCTCCTTTTGCCTCTTATTTAGATGCTGGGTCCTTTCTAATAATTCTAATTTATGGTTACTAATCAAGTTTTCTTCTTTTTATGGTCAGATTACACTTATTCTCAAATCTGATATCCAGATTTTTATAATTATTAAACTAAAAAGTTCTCTAATCACTTTTTTATCTATACATCTCTGAAGCATAACATCTTTTCCATTTCCTCCAGTATTCAAATCAAAAGGTAGGTACATGAACTTTTTTGGACAGTTTCTGAGACAAAATAAGGTCACTACAATCTACTGTTCCAAAACTGTGATTATCCAAGCACATAGGATTTTTTCACTCATGTGGCTTCTTAGCATGTTTTTGTGTGTGTGCCCACTTTCCCTTACAAATATTATATACATTGGTGGAAAAGTGTGACCCAGTTTTATGTGTGGTCTGTAATTTGGTATTCCTTGATCTGTCTGATCTCAATGAGGGTTATTAGAGACAAAAAAGTGAAAGCTGGAAAAAAGAACAAATTATCAAAAAAGTATTTATTGAACTCTATTCCAGATATTAGAAATACCAAAAAAAAAAAAAAAAAAAAAGTTCTCAATGAGCTTACATTCTACAGTGGCGGGGAGAAAAGGAGAAGAAGGAAGAGGAAATACAAAATAAGTGTATAGAGAACATACAGAAATATAATGAAAGAAGGTAATACAAGGTAGTTAGAAAGAAAAGCACTAGAAGTTATGGAGAAGAAATCAGTTAAGATTTTAGGTTGAAAAGTAGAATTTGATGGAAGAGGAAAATTCTGATATGGAGAGAATATATTTCAGATACTGGGAAATAGCACAAAATCAAAAAGGCAGGAGTTAAAGCCCCACATTATGAGAAGCAGAAAAACTATCAAACTAGCTGAATCAGATTTCAGGAAGGAGGAGGAAACAAGCTTTTAGTAAAGTGCTAATATGTGTGAGGCGCAGGGCTAAGTGTTTTACAAATATTATTACATTTGATCCTCACAACCACCCTGTGAGGAAGGTGCTATTATTATCATCCCTAACTTACAGACAGTGAAATTGAAATAGAAGCATACCTAGTATCTGAAACTGAATATGAAGATTTTCTTGCTTCCAGGCTCAGAGGTATATCCACTGTGCCATCTTAGCTGAGGAGTATTAGTAATTAGACACTTAAAAGACAAGACAAAACAGAGTTTGTATTTGATACTAGAAGCATAAGGGAGCCACGCGTGACATTTATTGAGTAGGGTAATGAAACTGTCAGATCAACACTAAGAAAATCACTATGGCAGGTGTATGGATGAATGTTATGACATAGAAAAAGACTTGGGAGAAAATAGTTGAAATAATCTAAATTAAAATGAGGGCCCCCAAAAAGTTAGTGTCTGTATGAATAAGGGAAGAATAGGGCATGAACTAAAGTGGAAGTGAACTAATAAGGACAACTGAATGGCTATCAGCAGTAAGCAATGTGTAATATTGGAATGATGTGGCCTTTAATAGAAAGAGCCATTTATAAGTTTTGTTTTAAACATGCTGAGTTTAAGGTATCTATGGAACATCCAGTGTTCATACGGGCAGTTGGTCAAGTGGGACTAAAGCTTAGAGGGATTTAAGATGCACAAATCTGAATCATCTGCACTGAAATGCTAGAAAGGTTTCCAGAGAACATTATGCAATGTTTATTTATCTGTTTTTTATTTAGTGTTACTATATAGACTAAACATAGAGAATGCAAACAGAAAGCAAGAAAGTCCTGGCTTTCAAGTAGATTACACTCTAAAATGGGACAATATGTTTTCAGTCTTGGGGCAATTTGTACATCATTAGCAGAGAGCTGATATGGGGCACTGAGATATTATAATTATTCATGAATGTAGGTCTTTTTGAATATGAAGACCAGACTCCCAATTTTTAAAAATAAGAAAAATTCAGATATAACATTTCAGGCTTAGGATTGATATAATGTGGTTATAATTTAACTTCAGTTGCTTATTAAATATAACAATGACAAGAAATAAACCATAACTTTCCAAATGACGCAGAGCTAATTTCAATCTGGAAAACCTCTAGATAAAGGCAAAAATTAGATTTCATTCACTTCAAATTCCTCCACCTATCTTGAGATTAATTTTTCCTAATGTCCTATTGTACTTCAATTAAATACCACTCACTGAAAGTTACTGGTAACAAAATAATTGTAATTACTCATTCAACTTTCTCCTCAATTCAGTTTATAGAAATTTCTTTATGTATTTCTGAGATATAAGCTGTATAAAACAATGAAAGTAGGACAGGATAAGTTACAGTACTGTAAGTTTTCCTCTCAGCCTCAAACTCCCAAGGATTGTCACCTGGGTCTGTCAAAAAACTCAACATTCTGCTTGCATGTTGGTTAAAAAAATGAATAAATGAATAAAATGCTACAATTATAAAAACCTAAAGTGAGCTCCAAAATCTAGGAAAGGAGGAACATCTAAAATCAGCTACATTTTTAAGGGCACTATAAGCAGCACAGCATACAAATCTACTCTTGCTCTACTACTTCATCCAGGGAAATCACCCCCCTAATATTCAATTATCATCTCTATGCAGATGATTCTCAGATCTACTTATCTAGCCATAACTTTGAACTGCCAGTGTTCCATTTCCAACGGACTACTGATCATCTTGACCTCAATTCCTTACAGATGCCTTAAATTCCAACCTGTCCAAAACTGAACTCATCTTTCCTGGATTCATGTCTATCCACTCTATTCTGTCCTCTATTTAGTTGCCAGTAATCTTCTTAAAGCCTAGTCCAATGACTTCCTATTACTTTCAGAATTAAATGTAAAAACCTCCATTTGATTTTAAAGCCTTTCATAACTCTTCCTCTCTTTTCAATTCTCTCACATTTGACTCCCCAGGTAACTTACCATTTAGCAATACTCACTTTCTGTATGTTGCTCAAACATAATACTCCACATCTTTTTTTGCTGGCTTTCTCCAAACCTAGAATGCTCTTCCTCCTCATCTCTGCTTCCTACTTTCCTTTAAGCTTCTGCTCAAATTCTACCTTCTGGAAGAGGCTATTACCCTTACTCCCTCAGCAAGAGCTTTTCCTTTGAGATTATCTTCTTTCACTTTATCTTGTATACACATTTATTTAACACCTTGTCTTCCCCATGGAAACTTTAGGTACATGAGGGGAGAGACTGCTTTTACCTTTTATTGTATACTCACTATTTGGATAGTACACTTAATAAATGTTTTTTGACTTTTGGTTAAGCACAAATTGGAAGTCTGGCACTATTTGGGGCTCTAGCAGTCAAGCAGACTTTGTAAATGCTGGACATAGACAGTCGTATACAAGGCAATTTGAGGAGAGATGAGAAAGAGTGCATGGAGTAACATAGAGACTCCACCCCTACCTCCCAAGAGAGACTTTTACAAAAATAAAACTTGTTAATAAGAACTGGTCAAATCTGCACCCAGAGAGAAGACAGTGGGAACTGAATGTAGACCACAATATAGTATTTTCACTTTTTTTGTTGTTAGCTTAGCTTGCACTTTTTCCTCATTGTTTTCCTTTTTGATCTGATTTTTCTTGTCCAACATGATATTTGTGGAGTAGAGGAATTACACATTTTTTAACATTGGATCACTTGCCAACTGGGGAAGGAGATGAGGGAAAAGGAGAGGAAAAAATTAGAACACAGGGTTTTGTGGAAGTGAATGCTGAAAACTGTTGAATGTTAAAAAAAAAAAATGTATATTTTGAAAATAAAAAAGCTTTAAAAAAAAACTGGTCAAGAATTTCTTAGGGCAGAAATGAGAAACCTCACAAAGGTCCAATTGAAGGAGTAGGATTAGATAACATTATTTATTAAGCACTACGTACTAGATACTAGATACTGTACTAAGCAAACTTTGGCTAACCAAATATCATGTATGTGGCAAAAAGTGTATTATTTTTCAGATATGAGTTGTTTCTAATTGTCAATGAGGTCCTTTTCCAAGTCACAATTCTTGGAGGTCTCTTGGAGGAAAGTATTAGTAGTAGATTGGGAGTGGTCAGGTTCCCCAAATACTCATGTGGGTTTCTCTCTGAAGATTACAATCTCCTTCCTACTCCCCACCCCCCATTTCATCATCCAAATCAATCCAATTACCAGACCTTGATTCTCAAGGACATCCTAATCCTAAATAAGTTACTTTACTCTCTTCTATCTTCTTCTCTTCTCTCTCTCTTTCTCCCTTCCTCCCTCCCTCTCTCTAAATAAAATAACTTTCTTTCTCCTGAAAAATGACATTCTTAGTGAGAAAATTCAAAATATTGGTTAGGTTCTCTGCTTTTAGCTTTCTAGCAAAAACCTTTAGTGTTCCAGCCTGCCATCCATCTATAACCCTTTCTTGTACCAGTTATTCATTGACATATATCAGGAACTCATCATCCTGGTACATTATCTCCTTTGATCTACACCCAAATGTTCTCTAGTTGACTATCCTTATCCACCTCATTCTTGTGGATTTCTACATAGGTGTTTTTTAATGCTGCTTCACACTCCACACTCCCATTTCATCTGTACTTTCTGAACGGAGTGTTCCTTTTCATCACTATGTTTATCCCAAGTGTCATTTCACTAACTTTCATGGATACCAATGAGGTCACCATCCCTCTAGATAATAAGATCACAGGGTTTTTTTTTTGTTTTTTTTTTGGTAATTATTATCCATGCTTTGGTGTATGGACTTCAAAGCCTGAATACGATTTCCATTCCTTTTATCTATCATTGTTTTGGGTGAATTATGCATCTCTAGTGCTAGTCTTCCTGGATCATATCTACTTTTACCAGTGAAGGCTCTGTGAGGTCAGCAGCTGCAGATAATTTTTTTGTCCCCCTCTCCCTCTAGAACACATTTGACAATCTACAGATAATATGGTGATCCTAAACAACTTTAGATATAGACATCATCTCTGGTCAAGGAATTGTTATTTCAGTATTCTAAGCCATGTTTCAAAAAGTCAGTTGACAAATTTTTATTTCAGTGATTGCCAAATACTATGCACAGATAGCAGGGATATAAAAAAAGCCAGAAACATCTCCTGCCCTCTAAGAACACACTTTCTAACGGGAGGAAACAATATGCCAAAAAAAAAAAAAAAAAAAAAAAAACCATACATACAAAAATATGCAATCGAATGAGAGGCAATCTCAGAAGGAGAGCAGTTAGCAGTAGGAGGACACAAGAAAGAGCTCTGGCAAAAAGCAGGCTTTGAGCCGAGTCTTGAAGGAAGCCAGGAGATAAAGGTCAAAAAGTAACATTCCAGGCCTAAGGGACAGTTAGTAGAATGCCACATAAGTAGGGAGATAGAATGTAATAATGGACAAGGTCAAGATCACTTGAACAATACAGTAAGGAGAGAGAAAAGTGTAAAGATTGGAAAGTTACAAAAGGGCCAGGTTTTAAAGGGCTTTAAATGACAGTAGACATTATATGTGAGTTAATAGAAAACCCCTATTAATTGTAAGGGAGAGAGAGGACTAGAAGACAAGGAAATAAATGGTCAGACTTACACTTTAGGAAAATGATGACAGCTTAGTGAAAGATTGAAGTGAAAAAGAAGACCAATCAAAAGGCTGTTACTTCAATTGTCCAGGTATGAGATGATGAAGCCCTACACTAAAGTGGCAATTGCGAGTGGAGAAAAGGGAACTACATAAAATATATTGTGAAAGTAGAAAACAGATGTCTACTGACCTAAGTGATATACCTAGTCACTAAAAGCACATCTGCACAAAACCACTGAGAATCCCATTCTCCAGATCACAAAGCTAGTGGTTTCTTTAAATTACGATTAATTAGAAATATTATTTTTGCTATATTTCTACTTCTATTACCATATTCCATGGATTCAGTTCCAGAGCACTAAAATAAAGGCAATACTTAGGTACATAGAGCAGAAGATTCAATTTCACCTCAAAGTGTGTTGGACTCAACATTCCCCACTCTCAGTGGTAGCTGGATAAATGCCTGAAGTTTCAAATGAACATTATGACAGCAGAAACTACTAAAAATGTCTATCATTACCTATATCTGAAGAGCGGGGAAAATAATTAAGAGAGAGGGACATAATAAGCAGGAAAAGAAAGAGAAGGGAATCAATGAAGCATTTTTAAAGGTATACAGTAGGAAGTTCAGAGGAAACCCCAAAACCAAGGAAGCTCTGGAAATAACATGCTAATTTTTTTTTTTTTTAAGTAAAGCTTAACAGAAACTTGAAGTTCCATATATAATCTTTCTCTTCCGTTCTTTATATGAGGAAATGTTTAATTGTTGGTATTTATCAAGATCAGAATAAAAACTTATTTTAAAAAACTAAGCAAATTTTAAAAAGCAATAAAGAAGGGCAATGAAACACAGATCGAAGGACATGATTCATGATTCAAAGTCTTAAAAAATTCAATTACAACAAAGTGTCTAAATTTTCCATTTTTATTCAAAGTTGATACAGAAGTGCTAATGTGTCCATAAAATAATTATTATACATCAGGTACAGGACAAAATACCACAGAAAGGAATGTACTCTGCAAGAAATGTGGCTTATTTAAGGTATCCAAATACTTTTGAAGGCTATTGTAGCTGGCAAAGTCACACACACACAAAGTACACAAATAACATCTATTTTCATATTTTACAACAAGTCAATAATGGAAAACTGCCATTTTTTTTAGCAGATTCATTTTAATTTTTATAACACTTTTGAAAACACATCAAACTGGTATCACACAATATGTCTATAACTTTTAAAATCATATTTAATATACATTAGGTTAGAATAGTGAAATTAGTCAAGACTAGTTAATTTTAAATTATTCTTTCACTAAACCCCTTTCAATATTGGAATTAACCCGATTTACAAAAGTCTTCTGGGCATTAAACAAAATTGTACAATGACCTGAAACCAAACAAGTCCACTTTATTTTTCAAGAATTGGGAGAATCAATCAAAGGAAAATTGACCAACGATAAAAACATAAAATTAATTTTTCCACAACCTCATTTACAATAATTTTTGGTTTTTGGTGCACATGGCCAACAAATTAAAACAATACATATACATAAATACACGGGCCCCAGTGTATTAAATGGTCTCTCATAGAAAAGCTGCACAAGATAGCGGAATGGGCCAAGATAAAGAACAAGTCATTTATTACAGACATCTTTTAAAAATGCATTAATACTTACATATCAAAGTTACTAGATAAAAGCAGCAGTACTCTGCTGACATTTGGCTTAAAAGTAAAGGAATGAATGAAGAGATTTCACAGGATATTAGAAAAAGAATTTATTTCTTCTTGAAGAAGACTACTAACATTTTGCACAGCAACTATTTTTGATATCCACCTTATTAAAAAATAAAAGTATTGAGACACATAGCACATTTATATAGAATTGCCATATATGATAGTCAGCACTGATCTAAAACAGTAGGGATTCCAAAATGAGACTGGTTTCCTGTCCTTTTTCTAACTTTTGTTGACTAAAAAACTGATATGGTGTAAAAGAAAAAACACATACCACAAAAAAATGTAGCATATGTCCATAATTAAAACTGTAAAGAGCACTCACAGTTTAAAAGAATCTTCAAAACATTTCTTTAAATTATCACACAAACATTTTAACTTCAAAATAACAATAAGGGGTACAACAGGCATGCTGTAGTAAATAAAAGTGTTTTTTTGTTGCTTTATCATACACTGCCAAAAGTCAAACCCTTTCTTTACTTCAACTTTTGAGAAGTAATAATCACTATATACTATCTTTCTCTGTATCCTTGATATCTCTGTTTCTAAGGGGTCTCTTCTCCTTTATTGAATTACTTCCCAGCTTTTTAAGATCACACCTTCTAGTTTTTCTACTCTGTGCTGCTCTAACCTTCCCCAAAAGTCTTAAAGGAAACAGTTCAAAAATGTGGAAGTTTTATGGCTCCCTAATATCAGTAGTCTTTAGGCAGTAGTATCAAGAATTCTCCATAATTCCTCCCCTATGGGAATTTTATACATATACATATACATATATATGTATATATACAGATATATCGAATACAGTTAATCCCCCTACAAGATTCTGAATGAATAATGGTTTGAAGGGAAAACAAACAGAATAATACTAATTCTTTTAACAATTAATACCACCACATCACAGGTCAAGACAACAGAATGAGAAGATACACCTGTATAAGTAAGATGGTCCAATGTGTAGCTACTCTGAGAAGATGAAAGACAAGGTGACAATTGTTTTAAGTTTCAAATGCACTATTCCATTATCTAAATTTCATTCATGTTAGTTTAGGTCCTCCCCATTAAGAGAGGGGGGGAAAAAAAGTAACCCAGATCTCTCAAATAGAAGTGCATGTAGGAATGAATATAAAACATTCAGACTATTAAAATGTGAATCATATTTTTTTTTAAATCTATTGATTAGGAATATTTGTAGAATTCCTAATAATGGGCAATATTTTCCAAGCAACTTTACAATCAAAACAGACTTGGTAGCCTAAAGAAGACTGTTAATATACTACCAGTCCAGCAATAAGAAGTTCCAGTTTTGGTCCCCTGCCTAAGAGGCTGTAGGGAAAGAAGGCCAGGGAAGTTACAGATCATCAGACCCTACCTTCCTATATTGACGGTGAATATATTGGCAGTAGGTTTCGCTAATTGTATATTCTCACAATTGGGCTTCCCCTGTTCCCTCTATGACATCCAAAAACACACAGAATAACATACAGAAGTTATAATAATCTAGGATCCCTAATGAAATGAGTAGATAACCTATTATTTGGAATTTTCAATATCAGGCTCTCCATCTTTATGTGGAACAAAAAAGGAAATATTTTCGGTGGGGTTTAGAGTTGAAATTGAGGCAAACTGGAAATGTCATTTATGTTGTGCTTTGTGTGTGTGTATGTATATATACATATATTTTTATATACATATAAAAAGGATAAATCCTGGGCTTTCAATGCACTTGTAGCTCCCCGCCATAGAGAATTAAAAAAAAAAAAAATAAAGTTCTTTTAACATAAAGATTTTAGCAAACACCGCATCATAAAATTATACTAAACATAAAAGCAAAATAATAATAATAATAATAAAGCCTTACAGGAATTTGAAAGTAAACACATACATTTTTGTAAGGTTGCCAAAAATAAAAAAATAAAAAACTCCCCCTCCCCCCCAATACACACATGAACACTAAAATAAATATAATTCTAAGCTAAAACACAAATATATCACATTATGGATTCTTTTAGTCTAATAAAAAGTTGGCTATAGAGTGAGCTTATGTATATGTTGATTTGTTCTTTCTAGTTATTTTAAACTATACAATAAAAACTGCAAGAATTAGTATTTATACTACTATAGTTAAAAGGTAAAAGACCCAGAAAAGTCAAGATTGCTTACCTGAAGGCACTATATCAAATACAGATAATCTTAATTTTAAAAGCCTCACCACAAGTAACCCAGGAAATGTTGTATATTCCCATATAATGAGGAAGTCAAATAAATTTTGATTTCTACATTATTGGAAAATTTTAATCTTCTTACCTTAAAATACACAGGGTTACTTTTCTAAGGCATTCCTACCAAATCCTTAACCCAGACCAATATTTACAATTGAATAACTTATTTCTGAAACATGCTATTTCATTATATCTAGATAATGATTAAAAATTATCCAGATTTCCTGTCTAAAAGTTAAAAAAAAAAGGGGGGGGAAAAGAATAGGGTGCAGTAATGCCTCATTGACCCAAAACTAGTAGTTAAGTGGAATATACCATAAGTGGGTATCAAAATTGCTATTAAGTGGCAAGTTTTATTTTAAAACATTTTATAGAAGTATTCCTGTCATGTATTAGAAATATCCCTAACATTTTAACAATTATAATACAATATTCTTAACAACTGTGTCTGATCTATCTGACCATCAATAACTCTACCGTGTGGAAATGCCATGATGCCTAAAGGGGGCTACAGCTGTGTAGGAGATGTCCTATACTAAGCAGTCCCTAATGGTTATACAGCATTTACCTTGCATATTTCCTCCATTACTATACATTCGGTTACACATTTTCAAAAGGCTTATTGCTATCATGGTGCCTGCTTTTTTTTTTTTTTAATAGCCCTCCAAAAATTCATACAATCAAGATTCTCAGTAAAGTTAAGGATAATGGTTTAAGTCAAGAGGATCTAAGTAAGGGCTTCTTCTATAGAATAAAGTGCATGGGTATTTTTCTTCATTCATTCATTTAAAAACACATTGATTTATTAAGCACCTATTATTAACAAGGCACTGTGCTAAGTGCTAAAATGGCAGAGATAAATAAGTAGGCACAGTTCCTGTCCTCAAGGGGCTTTACAAGTGATATTTCAAACTAATTTTTTCTTAAATTTGATAAGCCTTTTAGGGTCATGGTTGTGTCCCATTTGCTGCAATTGCTAAAAGTCTAACAATTGGATGAGTGGGGTGGTGCTTAGTATATTTGACATGAACATGACAATCTGAAAATCTCAAAGTGCTTAAAAATAACCAAAAAAATTCATTTATCCTCACAGCATCTTCATTAGGTACATCAGTAGTTTAAATCTTATTCCCATTATTTGGGGAGAATTAAAAAAAAAAACTTACGATGAAATTATGGAGACATTTGGGCACTGTTATCTGTTTGAGCCTCCTACTATGTATGTTCCTACACAAGAGCAATAAGCCTGATCAAAGCTGCCAAATATTCTAGCTTGCTACAAAGGTAGTTAGGTAGTGTATGACTTCATGAATTTTGAACTGAGAGCTGAGGAGAGTAGGCTTTAGAATGAAGGGGGAGAAATTGAAATTAGAAATTTCTTCCATCATAATTTTTAAATTAAACCCCTTTTTATGAGGTTAGCAGTTTCAGAGGGTTCATGACACAAAAAAAGATTAAGAATCTTAAAAAAGAAAAAGGATGTGCAGTCAAGGATTACTATCTTTTGAATTTGGTTATATCTCAGGCCTACTAATAATATTCCAACAAGTGAGAAATGAAAAATTTAGGTCCATCTAGTATGTTATCTCTTCCCCTATCAGCCATCAGTTCCCATACCCTCCTTCACTAAAAATGGCTTTAAAAAAAAAAAAAACTACCTATAAATTATTTTTTGGCAGCACAGCATTACTCTTTTATTCTTTTTAGCTATTGCAATTATATGGAATTAACATGAACCCTGAATTGTAGCTTCCTCAAGTTTTTGTTGGTTTTGGTTTTTTTAAATAGAACAAAATATCAGGGAATTAAGTATTACTGGGTTAAGCTAGAGTTCACATTATTAGCTAAGAGGAATACTGAATAAAGCTGGGAAAAAGTTCTCATTTTCTAATGAAAAGCAGCAAGTGTTAAAAGTAAAATGTTTATTATTCTTGACTATTTTATATAACTAAACTAAGTGAGTCTTCTTTGGGATTGTAATTTGCAACACTAGAATAAAGCAGAGCTCTCATGCAATGACAAGTTTGAAATTACTTTAAGCTAACAAAACACTGACCAATTGAAATGTAAAAGGAAAAGAGGAAGAGTAGAAGATGGAAGGAAAATGATGTAAGGAAAAAAAAAAAGAGGAGTCACCTTTCTGTAGACAATATTATGCCTAAGATTCATTCTGTATTAACCAGACATCACACCAAACGAATATTAAAGTCTTTGGAAGCAAAAATTGAAATATTGTCTTAATAAATTATGACCAATAAAGATCAACCACCATCATTTCAATTATAAAGATTAACAGTCTATCCATCACAAAAATTTAAGCTGAAACCAGGCTTCCTTAATATGGTTAAACATCAACAACTGCCACATTCCTTTTTTTTTTTCCCCAATGTATGTTTGGAAGTTATTTATATCATTTAAATTTACTATATACAGAATCCTGTTATTTGCCTAGTATATTTTTTCCAAATGAATGTTCAAAAGAATTTATGAGTTTTAGTTATCTCTGAGATATTAGAAAATATTTTTGCTCCTGTGAGTACCAAAGTCCCATGAAAGAATATGTGGTCCTGTACCTTAAGCTTTATACCTTAGGATAACTACCTTCAGTTTTCCCATCCTTCTGTACTTGATAAGCAAGGGCAGAAGCAAGATTTTGGAGGTGAACTAGTCTTGATAGAATTAGTAGGGAAGAGGAAAAGATATTAAAAGCTGCCAATATATTCCAAAATGGAAAGGATCATGCTCATCCACAAGCAGCCATGAACACAGCTGGACCAAAGACATTGGTAGAAAAAGTGAACTACAAATAGCTGCTGATTCTTGGGAAATAAATATAAGTAGTATAGTATGGTAAGAAAAGAAACCTCACTGGAATGATTCTAGGCTTTTAAAGACAAGCCATTAAATTTCTTCCAGCTACCAACTATCTCAATTGAAGAATAAGAAAGCAAGTAGAAATGTAAGCTAGATCATGGCTACCATCCATTCTAGTTCTATAAAGTTAACATTTTAAGAGTAAGCTATGAAAAATGTGGGAACATCCTTAGAAACTGCAACCATGGGCCAATCTTGACTAACTAGGTTGCAACAACCCCTTTCACTGGGAAACTACAGACTCTGCAACAGAGAGATTGTATCATGGCAGCCAAATGCAAATGGGGTTTTGCTTATAAAATGGAATGGCCAAATGACACAATAAAACCATTGGTATTGCCAACAAGAATCATTCAGAACCCAAATTTCTCCTATCTAGCATAGAGGACTGATGAGTTGACTGGCAGGAGGAAAGGGCTGAGGTAGTCACTCCAGGGTAAGAGGTTACAAATCCTGCCCATTTGGGAATAAGGGCACCTATGGAGACAAACGCTTAAAAACATCAAAATAACTTGGATCATGTGTAGACAGCTAATAGAATTCTTTTCAATTCTGCACAACAAATTCATTGATGTCCCTCATTTTGATTCTTAGTAGCTTTGATCATTGTTACCATAAACCAAATATGAATCTTAACCTAAAATAACAAAAAATAATGTGCACACTAATGTCTATAAAGAGTACCTATTTGACATTATTGTTAAAAGTACTTTATTAAAAATAGTCCACACCTCTTTCCAAGTAATCCTGTGGAATATTTTAAGAAATTTTTGTCTGCAAAAGTCATAAATAACTATGAAACTGAAAGTTATTATTTGACTGATAACTGTCATGGTAATAAGGTTTTCGATTTAAACTAATAGTTTTAGTTGACCACAAATTTGAATTCCTGATTCATAAACATTAGCCCAGGTTTAAGATAGATATATATGTATGTATACACACACACATGCTATTATTTGTATAATAATCAATTAAGATAACTATAAGGGAATGAGAGAACCAATGGTTCTAAATTAATCAAAAAAATTTCTAAATCTTGTTTTAAAATTTGCTTTTAAATCAATGGGGTAAAATGCAGATGACACCAATAGCATGCAAATTAGCATACAAATGAATTCACATTGCAACACAATAAACTACCAAAGAAAATTAAATTAGAAGAAATTTTTACCTTACAACATTTCTTTAAAAGTTATCAGAAAACTCCTAACTTTTTAATCATACCTTTAAAGAGACACAGAATTTAGTCTTCAGAAAAGTGTATCTTAATGGGCAAAACACAAGTTGGGAGACCTGACCAACTTGGTATCTTAGATAAATAAGGTTGATCCCTTCTTATTTATCCCAGCAATATAAATATGTAGAATTAATTCAATAATGTTCACAAGGCACTCCATAAAGACATGCTATTAATACAAGAAATTATTATAAACCACAGACATCTTCTACAAAGTCCTTATGGGGATGGGAAGACATTTTGCTACCAGATAACTTTTAAAATTAATCGTGGTTGGATCAATTAGCAGTAATCCAACACAGTTAAGATTAACTTAGAGACAAAAATCTTTAATGGTTCATAATCTGAATGAAAGCCAGAAGTTGTAAGAATCTTGATATTTAATTTAAATCATTTTGGTAAAATCCAAAGGGAATAGAAGTGTTCCACTTCTTTTTTATTTTTGCAAAGATGTAGTGATTGAAAACCAATATAGTTATATAGAATTCAGTAAAGAGAAAGAGTAACTATGGATTTGCTCTTGTGTTTTTATGCCATCCTCCACCAGGGTAGCCATCTTGTGACTTCCCTACTAATGGGGTGAGACATGGAACTATGATCTCAGTTACTGAAGTTAGATAGGAGCCAGACCATGTCAACCAGCTTCTCCAAGGGGAGCATCTCCACTACCAGAAGAGGGGTCTCCTCCCAGCTTGCCATCACAGTTTTCCATCCTCTTCAGAGATGACGGCCAACCAACTTGTCAGCAGGACTTATGTTCTGAATTGTCTCAGTAATAGTGCTCATTTGTAAACCGTACCATTCACATTCTCTCACCCATTTTCCCTTAAGGAAAAAGCATAGTGACAATCTGCAAGAGCCCAGTATTTCGTATGGAAGAAAAGAGGAAAAGAAAGAAAAGAAAGTAGAACATGAACTCATTTTCAAAATCCTGTTATAATGGCTGATGCAAGAGAACACCTATAAGAAAATAGTTTTTCTTTCTTTTCACAAAGACTCTTGGCTTACAAATTCTGCCAGTAAAACTGACTAACTCATTATGATGGACTTACCACAGAATTCCAATAAACAGCTTTATAGCAAAATTTGATTGTGCAATAACAATCTTTTTTTCTTTTTTTTTTTAGAAAAATTGAATGGGGGTAGGGGAAACAGAGTTAAGAAGATGCAAGAGAATTACATTTTAATGCATCTTGTACTCTGAGGTGTGAAAAATCCTACCCAGACTTGGCAGCGTATACTATACATCTGTTCAAAGTATTGCAAAATAAATATATTTTGTTTTAAAGGTCCCCTTGGTAGCTGGTCTAAGTTCTCTCATAGTATAACATTAAGATAAAACAATTTTCTTTACTTTGGTATTGAAGGAAAAATTTAATTTCATTTGTACAACTGAGAAGACTAAAAAAAGTTTTGCTTCATTTAAACTGAAGAGTATTGTTTTTGTTCAACTCTGGGTAGATTAAAAAGTCTTGCAAATAGATGATTTTTTTTCTAAGTAAAATTTGGCTAAAACCTCAGCACAAACAATGCTTGAGAGATGCAACAGTTACAAATAAATCTTTTTTTCCCAAAGAAAGTATCCTCACAAGCTAGCGTCTCACCATCCCCTTAAAAGTTCACAGAGAAAAATAAACAAACATGAAGATTCCAAGTGAACAGACAGCGAAGAGTCCAATGTTTAGTATTAACTTAACTTTGGGAGTCTCTTCCAACATTTGCAAACAAAGAGCCTCCTCCTCCACCACATCTCTGAGGCTTCTTTTGTTTAGGCCCTTACTTTTAAAACCACAGAACCAGTCTATGAATTTCCAGTACTGATGTCTACTCTCAATCTCTTTCTCTTGTTGTCTCTCACCCATGAGAGCTGCCTGCCCATTGGAATAACAGTCTACTGGCGTCTCAGCCTCGGAATGACTTAATGAAGATACTGGATTGCTCTCTTCCCTGCACGGCATCAAGAGGTTGATATCTTCTGGCTGGATGGTCTTAAGGTTTTCTTCAGACTTTCCATTCGGAACAATGTGGTTGGTACCCTCAAGGTTCTCACTGCATTTCAGAATGCTCTTCTCCTGCATTTTGTATGGATCCTCTCGTGGGATGCTCTCTTTCCTGTCTGGGACTTTTACAGACCAGAAAGTGGTGGTATGGATCTGCTCCTTGGTAGGAGGTGGTGTGAGAAGGCTGACAATCACAGTAATAAGCCCTGTGACCCAAAACAAAGCTGTAGCCACATACATGTAATGAATATTTTTTATGAAAGCTGGCCTCTCGTCAGGTTGGTCACATTCTGGGGCACGGTAGGTAAATGCCAGGATCAAGCGAAGAGCTCCTAAAACAAAGCCAGCCATTCCACCATAAAATGCCCCTTGTTCATTGCAACGCTTCCAGAAAATGGCCAAAAGGAAAAGAGCCGCCACTGGGGGTGTCAGATAATCAGCCACTTCCTGAATATAAAGGTACATCTGGCCCCCTTGCATCTCCACAATGATTGGTACCCAAGCGATGCTGATCACTACCATGAAGGCCACAAAAACTCTCCCCACAATCATTAGCTCTCTTGAGCTTGCTGTTTTGCGAATGAGCTTGTACACATCAAGGGTGAATATAGTACTGGCACTGTTAAATATTGAGTCAAGATCACTCATCAGTGCTGCAATCATTACAGCCATCATCAGCCCCCGTAGGCCCACAGGTACCAATTTCATCACTAGACGTGGATAAGCGATATTGGAACATCCAGCTCGGCTGCCACAGACTTGCATACAATGCTCTGGGTTAATGCAAGCAATATCATCTGCAAATAGTATTCTTGAAATCATCCCTGGGACCACTATAATAAACATGGGCAGAAGCTTTAAAAAGCCAGCCATCAAAGTAGAGCCTTTGGCATGTGCAATATTTTTGGCAGCTAAGACCCTCTGCACAATAACTTGGTCAGCACACCAATACCACACTGAAGCTGGGGTCTGCCCAAGAATGAATCCAGGCCAAGGAACATCTTCATCTGTTGGCTCACGCAACATTTTCAAAGAATCTGGTTTTGGGTGGACATTACAAGAATTCGTGTTGGAAAGGTTGTAAGTCAACAAGATCGAGGTCACATTAGGTTTCGCCAACATGTACCTTTTCTTAACTTCCTCAAACCCACCAACCTTCATCATGCTGATAACCATAAGTGTAAGTGCCCCAACGATCATGAGCAAAGCTTGAAGTGTATCTGTATAGATGACAGCAACAAGGCCTCCAGTAACAGTCAGCAAAGCAGTCATTCCAATCAGCAGGATCACAGATAAGTAAAGGTTCCAACCCAAAGACTCCTGGATAAAGAGGGCACCTGAATACAGATCAACTGAAAGCTTGGTGAAAATATAAAGAAGTAAAGACAAGGCTGCAAAATAGACCTGAATCCTATGGCCACCAAAACGCTTCGATAAATATTCAGGCATGGTGTACACCCCTGACCGGATGTAGACTGGAATGAAAACCCATCCCAGAAGTTGCAAAAGCATTAAGGCGTTGAATTCCCATGCACCTACAGCAAATCCACTTGCAGCTCCGGATCCTGCCAGCCCAATGAAGTGTTCACTCCCAATATTGCTCACAAATAAAGAGGCACCAATAGCTACCCAGGTCATAGAGCGCCCTGCCAGGAAGTATCCGCTCACGGTGCTTCTATTGGATTTCCACATGGCAAAAAAACCAATGCACATGACCAGCACAAAGTACAGGGCCACAATGGCAATGTCTGCTGTCTCCAGCACAGCCCTCATTTTGGTAACTTTGTTAAGTCAACAGCTTCCAATGAGAGAGGTGTTCAACTTTACTTTTTGCTCCCCCCAGCCAAGTCTTTATGCCATACGTGGACTGGACTAAATATAGTAATATAGCAGGTCAAAGTCTTTGTCGTTTGATTTGCTGTCTTGATGGTGTTGGTTGTGACAAACTTTGAAGGAGACAGTTTTTAAAATTTTTCTCCGCTTCTTAATTGGAATTTTGAGAACTTAGCCCGAACTTTTAATCCACATTCCACAAGACCATCAGCCTTTACTCAGTTGTTGGAGGAGAAATTCTGAGTTGCAGCTAAGTCTAGTGAGGCCTACTGTACCAACCCTGCAAGGCAGCAAAGACAAAAGACAAAGATTGAATTAGAGAAGGATTTCACCAAACCACGAGGAAATTTTTTTTTAAGTCTGGCAAACAAATGGAGCAAGAAGACGGACTTTAAAAAAAAAAAAACTTTAAAATATAACTGGAGAATCATACAAAAATTCTGGTCAACAAAACACTTTAGTCAAGAATAAACTGCCATCTCATATCTGACGCAGAATACTTTTCATTTTGAAAAAAACAAAATTTGGGATAGGTACCTGTGTAAGGAATAAAAATTCAGCTAACAGTTAACACCAACCTACCAACAGTTAAGAATCATACACCATGAAACATTCTTATACAAGATTTTGTGAAGGGACAAAGGTACATAGCAAATCTCTAACTTTTCATAGAAATTAATTGAAAGCAAAACAAAAAAAAAAATCACTAACAATTTAAGGTGGAGATAATAAACTGCCAAGATACAATCACTGATGGTAACTAAGCTCCAAGAAGGTATTTTTTTTTTTTTGGCAGGGCCCCTAAAATTTCATTTTATCTTACACAAATGATATATTTCCATGCTTAGATGTTGCCTAACTTTACTACAAAAACTAGCAAGAGTAATAAGCAAAACATAGCCCTACTCTCCCTCACAAAAAAGTAATATATTATGTGAAAAAGATAAAACATTTTTTTAAAATTAATGTTGACTTTTCTAAAAAAGACAGCTTGACTTTGTTTTAACTCTATACACTGAGGGAGGAAATCACTGAACTTTTGATTTCACTGGTAAAGGGAATTCACTAAGAAAAGCTCTAACCAAACTTGGATAATAACTGCTCTATTTCTGTTTTTAGAACTGCCTGACAACCTAAGAGGTTCACTTACCAAGGTCACCCAGCTAAAGGATGTCAATAGGCAGGACTTGAATCCAGCCCTTCTTGACACCTAGGACAGTTCTTTCCCTACCTATGTCAGAATACTACATAAGGTTATTGTGACTATCTAATAATGTTATCTTTGCACTAATTTAAGCCATATTTAAATGGCTTAAAAATCATGTGTGATTCTGTTCTAGATATAAAAAGCATTAAGTTTTTTAAATATCCAGTTTAAAATTATTTTTATTTTCTCTCCCCCTACATAAATTTTTCACAATATGAGAGAGCAAGGGAAAGAAGGAGGAAAGTAGGAAAGGAAAAAGGGAAGAGAGGAAGAGAAACAGGAAGGGAGGGAAAAGAAATTTATTGTGGAACCAAAAACTCAATAGGTTCTAATAAATTTCACAAGTTAAACAAGACTACCTTACTTAATTCCCATGCTTCCCTTTTCTAGGCAGTTATGCATGTGTAAACACAACTGTACATTCACTTAAAACAAGCATTTATTCAATAATAGTTAAGGAATTGGCTCATAACCTTTTGGTCAAAATATTACTTTTTAGGTGGGATAGAGACTGCTAATTTATTAATAATTCTTTCATAATTGCAACAAAATATAAACACTGCTCATCAAACACTGATATTATTGCCATAATACCCACAGTCCCAGAATCCTACAAGAAACACATCTTTCATAAATAGGGAAAAGAGGAAAAGGAATCACACAATTATTTGTTAAGTAACTCTTATTTTGCCAGCTACTGTGTGCTGAGGATACAAGAGGGAGGGAAGAAAAAAGGAAAGGAGAGAAAGAGAGGGAGAGAGGGAAGGAGGGAGGAAGGAAAAAAATCTGTCTCAAAATTAGCTTACATTCTAATGGGAATAACAATCAAAAAAGAAGCAAACTAATGAATATGACCA
This sequence comes from Antechinus flavipes, assembly GCF_016432865.1. Taxonomy (NCBI): domain Eukaryota; kingdom Metazoa; phylum Chordata; class Mammalia; order Dasyuromorphia; family Dasyuridae; genus Antechinus; species Antechinus flavipes. The sequence continues at coordinate 253,597,522 of NC_067400.1, forward strand.
TAGTACCAAACTACCAGAAACCCTGAAAAGAAAAACTGGTTTTAGGAGAAAAAACACAAGCAGAATCATTTTTTTTTTACAAAAAAAAGTTATGGATTATAAAAAAGTAGAGAAAAATATGTAGAATTAAAAATATACTTAGACAACACCAACAGAAGCACCAGAAACAAAACTAGTTTTAATCAAGATATGACAAAATAATCAGTTCTTTAAAGGAAATAAAATGAGCCAAAATTATTACAAAACAAATAAAGCAATAAGAAAACCTTAGTAAACACAACGAAGCTAAATAGGTTAGGAATACCAGTGGAAAATATAAGACAACAAGCAGAACTATGAGACTGAATGAAAAGCAGAATGTATTTGAAATGTAAGAGGAAACAGAAAAATATGCCCATAAAATTACATAGCTAATAAAAGATTCAGAATTTCTATACACAAATCAATCTTCAGGACATGTCAATGTAAGCATTTTGAGACCTAGAGTTAGAAGGGATCTCAGAAGCCCTTGAATTCAACTCTTATTTTACAGATGAAAAAAATTATTGTTTTTCAGTTGTCAGATTCTTCTCTGATCCCATTTAGGTTTTTTTTGGTTTGTTTGTTTTTTGTTTTTTTAGCAAAGATCCCTTAATAGTTTGCCATTTCCTTCTCTGGCTCATTTTACAGATGGGGAGACTGAGGCAAATAGGGTCAATACTTGTCCTGAGTTACACAGCCAGTAAATATCTGAGGTCAGATTTGAACTCAGGAGGATGAACCTTTCCTGACTGTAAGCCCTGCTCTCCATCATCTACTGCACCACCTATCTGCTCCATACAGATGAGGAAACTGGGGACCACTTAGATTACATAACTTGCCAATGAGGACAGAAGGTAAACTATTAGAGTAAATATCAGGGAAGATGCTATGTTAATTATTGGACTTTATGAAAAGCAAGAACTTATTTCAACACAACAAATGCTCAAATGTATATTATGTGTAATGTGTTAGGTAGGCCCTGAACAGTCAGATTATTGTAATATCATCAATTTATAAGATGCCTCCAACAATGCAGTTCACAACCCATCCATACCTGCCCATGCCACATGACTCATCCATGTCCTTTCATAAATTCGCCAGGAAGCAGCCAACAAATGTGATGGGAGTCTGTCTCACTTTCTCTTGACATCACAAAGGTAACCAATGGAGTACTCTGGTAGGTCACTTGTCATTCCTTGCACTTGACATATGACTAGCTTATTTTTTCTTCCTAGCATAATTTCCTTGATCACAAATTTCATCAAGACAAAAATTAAATGATTCCTGATTTCATAGGAATTATAACAGCCTAGATTTAGAGCTGGAAGGCATCTCAAAGTTCATTTATTATCACCATCTCATTTATTTTATAGAAGAGGAATATGAGAGCTAAGATCACAAAGAACTTGGATGGGATTTGATCCGAGATCGTCCGATTCCACAGCAAGTCTCTCTAACTCTGCATTCTTATATTCCACTGGGAGAATGCACAAGTACAAGATAATTTGCGATGAAAGCCTTTTGCTGTTGCCTTACCTTCATCCCTCCTCCCTCAACCTAGAAGGTACAGCCAGATGGAACTCACACTGTTTGGACAAGGTAGGAATCATCAGTTACAAACTTTCTGATATGTCAGAAAATCAAGTGGTTTTACTTATATGCCCAGCTGCAACCCTTTCTAATCCCCTTAGGCACTGCTAATCTGACCTGCTGACCACCATCATAACCTCAGGGCCTTCCATCAGCCTTGCAGCTGAATTCATATTGTCTCAATAATTATAGTATTATCTCCAGGGCTACCAAACTATTTGTACTCCCAGCCCAAGGCAAACAAGGGGCACTTAATCTATTTCATTCATTCATGTTTCCCAAAATCATAAAGGAAAAGTTCCCAGAAATGTTATCTTTCTCACTCCACTCAAAAGCTTTCTCTTAAACTCCCCCCTCCCCCAACAGCTTAGAGGTTATCTGTTCTAATTACTTTATTTTTTAAATAAGAAAAAAAGATTAACAAAGAAACAGAGGATTTGAATTCAAGTCTTTTAACTCCAAATCCCAGACTCTTTACTGCATCAATCACTACTTTATATTTACTAACACTCCATAATACTTCTTCCCATCACTCTCTCAGGTGGGGTTCTCCCCTCTCTTCATCTTTTAGTACACAAGCCCTCAGTTCTATGATTAGCAATCATCTTCAATATAGTGATCTCAATATAAATACTCTTCTAATGTTCAGTTTTTCTATTATCTATTTCTTTTCTGCTATCAAAAGATCATGATTCTGTCTACCCCCACTCATTCCCCCTCATCCCCCCCAAATTCCCTACTATTATAAAGGATGTGACAATTCTTCCAACTATTCAACAGAAGCTTAGTGTTAACCCCAACTTTTCATCACTTACACAATCCCAGCAGTTACCGAATCTTACCCTTTCTATTTTTACATCAACAATCCCAGCAGTTACCGAATCTTACCCTTTCTATTTTTACATCACATTTCACATATGTCCCCTTCTCTCCATTCACCGAGTCACTTACTTTCTAGTTAAGATCCTCGTAAGTCCCCATCTGACAAGCAATGGTCCTTACTATTTGGTACCCATGATTTGTGTCTCTCCTTACTTCAATGTATCTCTCACATAATTGTGTAAAGTAATTTTCCTTAAGTTATCTATTCATGTCACATTCCTACTCCCTAATATCTCTATGACAAAATATAAAATCCTCTATATCTTTTAAAAGTTCTTTACATTCTGGTTCTAGCCTTTCTTTCCAAGTTCATCTTGTATTACTTCTCTTCTTGAACTCTATGGTCTAGCCAACTTGGCCTCTCTTGTTCCTTGTTTTATCTCCCTTCTCTATTATCTTTGCATTAACTATCATCCATGACTAAAATACACTCTTCCATTCATTCAATAGTCCTTCACTCCTCCTGACTTTTAATGCCTGGCTCTATATATTAGACGCTCACCTAGTCCATCACTTCTAGAGCTTTTCCTGATCCCTTCAACTTTGAATTTCCTCTCTAATTACTTTACATTTATATTTATTTCCTATATACTTCATACAAGCACATGTTTTATATGTTCTTAATGAACATATAATTATTTTTAAATTGTAGCTCCAACATCTAACATATAGTACATGTTTAATGAATGTTTGTTGATTTGATTGAATATCAACAAGTGCACTCTATCAAGTATAATTGGAACTTTCTAGCTTTCATCTCTTTATTTTATAGCAATTATCACTGTAATGATGAGGGATGAGGATACCGAAGAAGAGGTTAGGCAGGAATGGGTGAGGTTCTGCTCTCCAAGGCACAGGTTCTGGCAAAAGAATTTCGCTAAACCCAAAGGCTATGGTAAAAAAGCTTTATTTTTAAAGAAACACCAAGAGGGATTCTCTTGGCAGGCATATCATTCTCAAGAGAGAAGTGATCTGCAAAGAGTCATTTTCTGAAGACCCATTTCATGCATGAGTCTAAGGGAAGTCTTGAGTGGATGTGAAATCTTGCCAGGGGATTGTGAATTCCTCCAAGAAAGCTTATCTTGCTACAGAGGATGCAAGAGCATTTGGGTTTGTAGTTCAAAGGAGACATTTCTTGATTATTTTACATAATTTTACAGGACTACCTCAGATCAAGCAGAGTTTTACTCTCGTCATACATAGAAAAATGGTGGTAATACATCCATTTTTCTTTAAGAAACATGGATGGAAATAAACAAGTTCTTCTGCCAAAATATGTTTCCAATTTATGCTTTTATATTTATATTTAAGACTGGACTGACTTGACTGGACTGACTTTCAGGTTAACTCATTAAAAAGTCATAGGATAATTCAGAGCTATGAAAAGCAGGAAGAACTGGTTACTTCATAGCTTTCTTTGATTCTCCATAATTAAGAATAATTTTACATTCTTAAAAAAAGCACAATGATTACAATGACCTTGAAATGTATATATAAATGGTCTCACTGCATTTTTAATAATGCTTTCCCTCACAAATAGCTGTGAAACATGTTGTACATATGATAAAGATATCAAAGTTCTGAAACACTAAGTAAAATTAACTCCACAACTATAAGACTTTCAAATGGGATCTGAACTCAAGTCTCCTGGCTTGCTTCAGTTCTAGTCAGTCATGAAAAACTTTAGGATCATCTATTTAGAACAAAAAGAAATTTAAAAGATTATCTCATGAAACATTTTATTGGTAAGCAAAGTAAAGCCAAAAGAGGTTAAAAAAAAAAAAAAAACTAAAGTCACATGGCAGTTGGCTAGCAGAAAGATTCACAAGCCTCTCTTATCTAGTTAGAAAATTGGAAAAAATGTTAGGTCATCATTCCAAATCATACCCATACCGTACAGATATGTCAGAAAGGTACAGTTCTAGGAAAATGGGAAAAACAAAAAAACAGTGAATAAACCAAGTAGAACATTTTTTTGGTCAACTAAAAATCTCTTTTATTCATTTGTGATGCACAGAACTAATCTATTTGGAATCACCACTTACCCAACCAATGCACCCACAAGAAAGTATCTTCATTGGGCTTATTTCTTTTTTAGAGTTTGTTGCAAAGATTACTACATTCGTCACTTTTCATTTTAATCTTTTTCATTGAAGATCAATTCAACAAGCATCATCTTTCATGTGCCAGGCATGGGTTAGAAAGCTGAGAATGCAAAGTCAAAAAACAAAACAGTCCCTCACCTCAAGAAAATTACTTTCTACAGATGGGAAACAACATGTGTAATTTAAATTCAAAATATAAACAAACTTGGGAGGAGTATTAATAGGCAGAAGGTAAGGAATATGAGGAAAAGCCTTATATAAGAAATAGTGCTTGAGCTGAGCCTACAGGGGAGGGAGGGATTCCAACTGGGTGAAATCCTAGGAAAAGCAGAAAGCTGAGGGAAGGAGGGGAAGAAATCTTGTAAAAGCAAGAGATTCAATGACATTTGGATGGAATAGCATATAAAATAGTAAACAGCCTGGATATCTAAAAGATTTGTGAAAGGATTTTCTACATTTAATCGGAAAGTTTCTATTTTTTCCTAAAGATAAGAGGAGGAAACAACTGAAGATTTTTGAGTAGGAAGTAACAAGGTCAGATCTGCCACAGAAAGAGCTTTACAATATATGCCTTTAAGTTCTATTTAGTATAATTTCCACATGTGAAGAAATTGAAGCCCAGAGAAATGAGCAAGACCACAAGAATAGTAAATAGCAGTGTGAACTTGAACTCAGATCCATTACTCTAAATTCAGTTTTCTTTCATATATCTTTCACCATGGTATATCTTAAAAAAAAAAAAAAAAAAAAAAAAAAAAAGGAAAAAAAGAAGTCACCTGAATTTGTCTTGAGCCTTAACCTCAAACATTCATCATTATGTAAATAAGTGTGACTACTGCCACAAAGGAGAAAATTAAGAAATTTAAGAACTTACTTAAGAATGTGGGAAGATTTTGTACCTACTTCAAAAATTTCTTATCTCAAAAACTTAATTTTTTTAAAACCACTTTTCAGGACAAATGACATCAAAAAGACTAGACATTAAAAATAATTGTACATACGACCTATTTTTGCCTTAATTTTTTGATTCAAGGCGTATTAAGTTAAAACATAATAGCAGTACAAATAAGCTTTGAAAAAAAAAATTAGAAGAGCACTACATTTCTTATTTCAATTAAATTAGATAAAGACCCTTGCAAGACAGGCAACAAAAATTCAAATACAGGACAATCAAGCTATATCTATTAAGAGTTCATGGAAAAAGGGAAAAGGACCTAACACACCGAAAACATATATATACTTCTTTTTATGATGGTAAGAAATTAGAAACATCCATCACTTGGAGAATGGCTAAATACGCTGTGACAAATGGACATAATGGAATCCTATTGTACAACAAGAAACAATGAATGGAATGCTTTCAGAAACATCTGGAAAAACTTATATGAACTGATGCAAAGTAAAATGAGAACCGGGAGAACATTCAACATTTTAATAGCAACATGCTGTGATGACCAACTATGAATACCTTAGGTCTTCTCAGTAACATAATAATCCAAGACAATTTACAAGACTCATGATGAAAAATGCTATTCATATCCAAAGAAAGAATTGATGGTCTCTGAATGCAAATTTAAATCATACTATTTTTACTTCATTTTTTTCATGGTTTTATTCTTTTCATCTGTTTCTTCATCCATGAGTAACATGAAAATATTTTACATGATTGCACATAAATAATCTCTCTAAACTGCTTACCATTTCGGGAAGAGGAGAAGGGAAGAGAGGAGGGAGAACAATTTGGAACTCAAAATTTTGTAAAAACGAATGTTAAAAATTGTCTTTATATAATTGGAAAAAAAATATTATTTTAAAAGAAGAGTCATCAGAAGTAAAGAAAAGTGAATTTAGCAGAACCAGGTAAACAATATGAACAATACCTATAATTAAATGGAAGAAACAAAAATTTTAAAAAACCAATAACTGAATTAAAATTATGTTATCACTATAAGATATATAATTATAACTGTTAAACTTGTCTTTGTCAATGAAATGAAAAAAGTACTAGGACAAGAAACACTGGATACACTAGAGTGGCTCTCTAAGTAGGAAAAGGAGAGAGATATAATTAATATATATACACAGAAGTGAAAGTAATGTATATGCAGTGAGTGTGCTAGTAAATGTTTTAAAAACCAGTTCTCAAAAAAATATATACACATGAAACACTTAAGTTTAATCTCCATAATTAATTTTTCTCCATCACTTTCTTAAGTCTAGACAATCAACAAAACAATAAATCAAATCTACATATGTAGGTTTGCTAATTTTCAAGGTATAAATGCTCACATTTAAAAATTAATGAAGCATTTCACTTTTCTCTCACACACCTTTGTTAAGTAAAAGATAAAATATTCTTTAAATTTAAGAAATCAATACACATCCTAGGTGTCCTGTATGTGTTTCCTCAACTAAGTGACTTCAAATAACAAGGGACAAGTCATTTCTCTTCTCATAAAGTCTAATATTGGCAAAGGATTCATGAGATCAAATGATTTTTCCATAATCAAACAGCTAGGAAATATCAAAGGCAAGATTTGCATTCAAATCTTCTCCTTGGGTGGAGTCCAGTAGTCTCTCGCACCAAGCACCTGTTAAAGTATACAAGCTGAAAGAGAATGTTATTGTAAGCATCTGTTTCCTTTCTGGTATATGGAAGCAAATTTAATATTATTCCTCTAATCTACTAAAGAACTAATGATCAAAGTCACGTCAATAAAGCATGTTATTCAAGGACATCCACCAGGACAACCTTGGAGCTCATATTTCCATGTTCCTTCTACTCTACTCATACATTTTTCCCCAACAGGTTCCAACTTCACCTTCCCTGAAGGCACAACTCCACAAGGTTATCTTTCAGCTTTCCAACTGGAATCATGCCAGAAAATATAAAAAGCACCTTTTCTGGTGAACCAAAGACTTTCAGGTCTCAATTAGAGGATATTTAGCATCTTTGTTGAATGCTCTATAACTTGAGAGATGTTTCTTCCCTGAAATTTCTCAAGGTTGGAGAGGAAATGAATATCAATTTAGTTTCTTTCCAAGATTTTTGATGCCAAAAATGTCATGCTGTAATTAAATGAGCAATATAATAAAATCATCTGTTCATCTGCCAATACAACTATTGTGGACAAACAGAAACATCACCTAAATCAATCTATTTTGAAAGAAAAAAATTTTTTTTAATTAAATAGGGACAGGACTAAAAAGAATTCCATTGGTACTTTGTTACATGCTAAACACTAAAAATGCAAAGAAAGGCAAAAGATTATTTACCTGTTCTTGTTTAAAATCTAATGGGAAAGATAACATGCCAATAGCTATGTAGCAACAGGATAAACTGGAGATAATCAACAAAGGGAAAGCACATCAGCATGAAGAGGGACTGCAAAAGAAAGTAGGATTTTGGTTGGGACTTGAAAGAAGTCAAGTAAGGGAAGAAATTTCAGTTAAAAAAGGCTGTCAATGAGAATGCAGAGTTGGGAGACAGAGCCCCCAAAGAAGAACAGTGTCATGGATCCTGTAAGGCAGAAAATAAGGTTAAGAAGAATGAAAAAGCAGGCGGAGGCAGTCAGCTGATGAAAGGCTTCAAAATGTCCCAGGATTTTATGTGTAAACCTGGAGGCAATAGGAAGCTAACTAGAGTACAGGAAACTTCCAGGTGTGTCATCTCTATTAAGAGAGCCATCAGGATATAGCAATAATAGTTTTAAATAATCTCTCCCAATTCATACAACTAGGATGTATCAGTGATAGAATTTAAACTCAAGTCATCCTGATTCTGAAGCCAGGACAGAGCAAGTATAATGGTATAGAATATCAACCCAGACCTCTTGTGTAAATACACACATTTTGAGAATCCTGCTTCTAAATCAATTTAGAGTTGGTTTACCTGAAGTTTAGAGAAAATTACAAAACTGTTGGAAAATACCTCAGGAATTGCATAAATCCAACCACAGTCAAAAAAATCCCCATATTCAACAAACAACGGTATACCCTCTACTTGAAAACTGTTACAATGGAGAATCCACAGATTTTCAAATAAGCCATTCCACTATGAGATATTTAAATGGAAATTTTTTCCTGACATCAAGTCTGTTAGGGCTCAGCTTCTACCTTCCATTCTATCCTCTTAGAGAACAATCTCTTCTCCACATGACAAACCTTGAAGACGCTTCCATGCCCCCATTGAAAAAGAATCCTAAAATTAAATAATTGCGCAAATTAAACCACAGGACCACAAAACATTAATCAAACTTTATCTTAATACTGCTGCCCTGGTTAAATGCTTATAGTTTTCATCTAAAATGAATTTCCAAACTGATGATAGCATTTCCTTTTGAACAGTTTCAATGATATTAAGTCTAGGATCCATCCTGTAGAGTAGATTTATTACAAAATACAAAAGAAAGAATGCTGATGGTAACATGAATTATAACCTACCATGGAGGCTCACAATTAGTTACCTTAGGCAAATCACTTAATCTCTCAGTCTAAATTTTCCAATATTAAAACCAGGGAGTTTGAGTAGGGGATAGCTAGGATGCCTCCTAGACCTAAAATTGGTATCTTTAAGGTCTCTCCTCCACCCCCAATTTCTCTCCCATGCAATACCTTCATTGTACAGTTAGCTACAATTTGGTCACAGTGGCAGTCAGAATTTTAACTCATGCTCTTTAATAACAAATCCACTATTCTTTCCATTATGCCATGCAACTACTTTTTATAAAAAGCATTAATTGAATTTTTTAAAAAATCAAAAGCATTACGTATAAGATTATTTCAAAGAAGATTTCATATCTCAAACCAGGTCATAGAGGTCATAATAGTTAATTAGCTCTATGTCATTAAGGTTTGCAAAGAATATATGAACATTTTTTTCTGACACATAATTCTCTATACTATGCTTTCCCCAATACTGGTTTTTACTGTTTAAAAAAAAAAAAAAAGATGAGTTTTATAAAGCATGTAAAAGCAAATTGCTGCAATTAGATATTATTTGATTTGACCACATTTGAAGTTAAATTTGAGTTTTATGTATACAAAATTGCTAGTCTTCAAAAAGTAGTTAAGGATTACACCTGTAACTAGAGCCTTATAATCACTCTAAGAATGTGCTGATGTGGATAATTTAGAATTCAGAATTCTTCAGAAAATTATGCCCTTGTTGAAGGGATAGGGATCAGCTCTTTCTGTTTGACCGCCTCCATCTATAACAGCAATGAAATTTAAACATTAAACTAAGAATAATGAGTCAGCCCAAAAAAGAGGCATTCTTAAAGGCCAATAAAAAGTGAAAATGTTAAAACTACAAATGATCATTATATAATTTATAAGGAACATCCAGTAAAGCACCATGTTTATTTTAACAGGCTCTAGTAGACAAACTTCATAGCAATAAAAGACACTACAATGTCATTATTAATATATGGTAATTTATACACTCACAAACACAACTTGGAGGAAGGGAAGAACATCATTTTCTAAAGGAATTCTGCCTTAGCTAAAGATGGTATTCAAACTTCCAAAAGTATACAAAGGTATACATTAACTTGTAGTAATGGTTACTTGAAAATAAGCAATTATCTGGGTACAGAGAGGAAAAAAGTCTAATACCTATTTTTGATAATTTTTAGTCAAAAATATTTTATTTTAAGTTGTATTATGACTCAAATTACTCTTTGCGAAATTCTCTATAAACAGTCAGATTTATCTCTAATGGGTGACTTGCTTGGGTATAAGAAAACTTATGTCTGAAAAAAAGTTATTTGTTGCTTAAGCTATATTAAGTTAAATTCTATTTTATTTAAATTATTTAAGAAAAACACCCTTCAACATACTTTCAATTTGGTATGTTTTTATTATATATTAACTATTTGCTAGATATACAGATATAAAAAAAAAAAAAAGAAAAAATAAATAAAACTAATCTCTACCCTGAAGGAATTTACTACTATCATCTCAGGATATAACAATCTGAAAAAAAAAAAAAAAAAAAGACTTAAGGAATTTTTTTAAAGTCACTTTCCAAATGGGTTTATATCTATTCAAACACTGAGAATAACTTCTATGTTTTTTGGAGGACATATACTATTGTCTCTTTTAAGAGGCTCTCAAAGACTGCAATTAATTAATAACAAACATGTTCTCCTTATCATTCATTTAATTCACTTTGCCTAGAGGCCACTGACATGCCCAAGAACCCATGTAGTCAAGTTATTATTACTAACTACTGATTTTACATACTTACCAATTATTACCTGCAATTATTACCAAAAAATAAATAAATAAACAAGCAACAAAAACCACCAGAAAAGTGGTGGCATCAAAGACAAAAGGTAACAATAATTTAGCTACACATAGCAAAAAGTGACAGACCATGTTAAGCTAACCCATTCTACTCTGGTCACTTCAGAAGTATGATAAGCTTTCTTAAATAAGCCACATTTTTTCCCCAGAATTCATGCTTAAACATCCACCAGAACAGAGTAATTTCTTAACCTACTCTACTTATGAACTATTTTAAAAGTATTTTTATAATTGCATTTCAGTATAATTAGTTTCCTTTGTAAGTCTATTTTATACATGTAAAAATACTATTTTGATAATGGGGCCATAAAAGTTTTACCATATTGACAACCGGATCCATCAAATAGATTAAAGAATTCTTAAACTAAAGGAAAATTATTTAAAGGAACTTATTTTCTTTCAACTCTAATCCCATGCCTCTTTTTTTTTTTTTTAAATCATATCCCAATGACTGATAATCTTCATTAAAATGTTTTATGCTGAGCACAGTAAAATACAAAATAATTATATTAGGCATACATATGATAGGGCCAACAAAGTCAGAAAGACATGGATGTTCAGAAGGCATCTTTTTTTTTCTTCTTTAAGTGAATGTGACAATAAAATATAATGTTAGATTAAATTAATTTTCTTACAAGAATGAGAAAAGTCTTTACAAATTGAAAGGAGTTTTAAATATTAAGTATATTTACTAGACACTTAACTACCCTGTGAATAAACAATTATAATCAATACCATATATTTTCAACTATAGAAAGGGGAGGGGAACATAGCCTTCAGACTTTAGCCCTGGATTAAACCAATTTGGGGACAATGAAAACTTACAAGCCATCAGCCTGACTTGCTCATAAAATCCTGGAAGTGACACAAACCTTAATATTCCAAGAAAATAGAATCAGCCCAGACCTTCCCTCAAGAAGTGTGCAGAGCTTGGCCCCAATATCAAGTCCAACTTCAGGAAATAGGTCGGAAGAATGAGAAAACAAAAGAATGCCACCATATGAAGCTATTGTTGTGAAGGAGCTCTTCAAAACACAAATTCAGAAGAAAATGACTCCAAAATATCTACAAGAGAAACCTCAAGGGGGAAAAAAAACATCTTGGAATAAATCCCAATAGAATTTGTCAAAGAAATGAAGAGTTTTTTTTTTTTTTTATATTTAGAATATTTTTATAAAATAAAAGCAGTAGAGGAAAAAAATAAGAAAATAAACTGTCATAGAAGAATTGTGGGTCAGAGGTTGGGGTGAACAAACAGCTTGGCACAAGAGGTATAAAATTTTACCCAAGAAAAAAATTCCTTGAAAATTAGAATGAACTAAAGAGCACACAATGACAAATACTAAAATAAAGTGAAAACATAGAAGGAGAAAGAGGAGGAGGAAGAAGAAAAGAAGGAAAGAGGAAGAAGTAACAAAGATGATGATGATGATGAAAGAGCATCTCACAGGCAAAATGACTGAGTTGTGATTCAAAAAATTGTAAAAGAAAACTGCCCAGATCTCTTAGAACTAGAGGACAAAGCAGAAAATGAAAGAATTCACTCAACACCACCTGAAAGAAAGCCAAAATGGAAACAAACTCACAGGAGCCAAAATCCAGTGTCTGGGTTAAATGAAAGAAAGACCACAAGAAGCCAGAAACAAAGATTCAAGTAGCAAGGAAGTATAATCGTCATAAAGTAGCCACTATTGTAAAGTTGCAAAGAGCATAAATAAGATGTATTTGATATACATGGAAGGCAAAGAATATATATGGTTATGTATACATATATGTGTATATGTTTGTATGTATATACTGTGGAGGTGAGGAGAGGCAAAGGCAATTAAGTCTTAAAATAGAAAAACTTATCCAAAAAACCTTATAATCCCATGGGGGCAAATGGACTTTTTCTCAATAGAAGTCTTCTAAGTATTCCTTACAAAAAGACTTTGAGCTTCATAGAGACTTTTAAGTATAAACAGAAGATTCAATATGAGCAAATAATAATAAAGGGCAAGATCAATAAAAATCAATTAAAAAAATCAAAAAAGTTTTAAAGAAAAAAGTAAAAATATATCTTGATTTGTGTAATAAATTCCCAAGTATGTACAAATGGAGTTAAAGTAATATTTATTATGCCTTATGCCAATACTTCTAGTATGAAATGAACAAAAGTAGCTTAAAAAGGCTAAGGTCTTTCACTGCATCCCAGGACCATCTCCAGTCATTTACAATTTGCCACTGGAGCCAGGTGGCTGCAAGGAGAAAAGGAAGCTGTTACATAGTACTTCCTCACTTAAGTCCAAGAAATCACCTTCCTGATTTCAAGGTCCTCTTTGAGAAAAGAGGACAAACAACAACAACAATTTAGACCAGTTAACCAAGAAGGAAATGTCAACAAGAGTTTCCAGGAAATCAAAAGTACAGACAACAAAAGAGGGGAGAGAGAAGAGGAGCTTCTTATTGAAGCATCACAGCATGGTAGAAAGAATAATGGCCTCAGAGTTCAAATCCTGCCTCATATTAGCTGGATAGGGCTAGGAAAATTTATAATCTCTATAGAAAACCCATAAATCAGGCACCTGATTAATCTGCCTAAAAGTTCTTTATACTGAAAAAAATCATAGATTTATCTTTCCTTAAAAATTATTACACCTGTAACTACAATAAATTACTAACTTATTAACTAGATTTTTGTTTGAAAGACGATTTGAATAAAAAAATTAAATTAAAAGAAAAAATTTGATGCAGTAGACAGGACCAGCTTCAGAATCAGAATAACCTAGGTTTATTAACCAAGTCACAGAATGCAATTCTTACAAATTATAAACTAGAGAAAAGAGACAGGGTTGATGTGCACTAGTATAGGGTGATTTCCTATATTAACCAAAACAAGTTTTCAATTATCACTAGCACAGCATTTAATAAATGTGCAAGAGAGGCAGGAAATAATCAACAGGGACGAGAGGAAAAATTCTTAAAAGAACTATTCACTTTGGACAATATTCAGAAACCATTTTCACAAAATGTATGTTCACAAGTCAACCCTGTCATTTCTTGCTCCTCAGCTGGAGCTCTTGAGAAAGTAAAACTTTTAATCACTTCATAGTGTTAAAAGAACATAGGCCTCACAGTGAAAGATTGGAATCCCTTAAAATCCTTTCAAGCACAAGGCTGAGAAGGTTAAGGGAGCTTATTAACTGCTGACTGGGTAGATGGTATTAGTAGCTCAAAAGCTGATATACTCTTAACAAGTGTCCACTCATTTACATCACAATCCATTTACTTCTATAACCCCAAACTGAAACCTCCCCCTTTCTAAAGTTCCTAGGAGGACAGAACCAGAATACAGACAAAATAAAAGGAAAATGAAATTAAGCAAAGACCTGCCTGATTATGCACATCAGGTCAGATATTAGCATCTAAGAATTATCTATGAACAAAGCTGAATAAAAAGCTGGTAACATAAACTGCTCTCCAAGAACCCCACTTCAAAATTACATTATCCTTTCCCCTCCCTTTAACCATGGGTTTACACATCATTTATATCCCCAACAGATGATTATCTACTTTTGGAACATCAAAGGATCCCACAACAGTCTTTGCTTCCACTGTAAATAAAAAATGGGGATCCTTAAATATCGAATTAGAATTAAAACAAATTGGCAAAATACGATTGAGATATTCATAAATTGTCAAAGAAAATCAAAAGATCTCTAAAAACTAAAATAATTTTAACTAGTTACCTTAAACCTAGACAAACAGTTGGTACAACTATAAAAAGTTAACATAAATGTTTATTTTGTATATATTTCCACAAAGACTATGAATACCCTTGTTGTACAATATAGAAGGATAAATTTGGTGCTTTTATAAATGAGCCTATTCATTTAATACCTAAGTTATATGAGACTATTGTTTAAACCATTAATTTTTCATTCCCTGAGATGCTACAGCACAGAAAAAAATTTTCCAATTGCTTTTCCCTTTCATCCTAGCCTAAAGCCTACTCATAAACTATAACTTTCTGAGTAAACAACATTATGCATAATACTTTTAATACCAACACTTTTGAGGAATCAGGACCTCATTTCTAACCTAATAATTTTTTGATCTATAGAAATATAATACATATACATTTATACATACATAAAAAGGCACATATACATACACATATGTATATATTTAAAAATTTTTTTCTCCAAAATGTCTATTTCATTTCACTCTCCAACAAAATTAACCAAATCTACTTTTTTTCATCTTAGGTTTCCTCCTCTATCTCCTTACTAAACCCAATCTTTTCAATCAAAGGTTTATTATATTCTCACACTTTTCCAAATAAAATGTTACTTTTTTTCCAACAATTATTTCAAAGTGTGAATCATACTCTTGTGATCTCTCATGCAACATAGGAATCCTCTAAGTATCTCTAGCAAAGGATTCATTTAGTCAATGTTTTTAACAACTCATTTTAAGTGATGGGAAATTAAGGATTTCAGTTGCCACCCTAATGGGATTCCAATACTTAACTGGTTCAGTAACCTTAGACACAATACTTAATCTTTCACAGTCTCATTTCTCTCTAGTAAAACAGGGGATGTAACTATTGTACTTACTATTATACTTAACTCACAAATGAGGAAACAGAGCAAAGCAATTTGTGAACGTGAATCCTACCGAAATGTCAATTATTTGTTCTCCAATCAGCACAAAATTGTATTACCTCCTTATTCTAGACATTATACTTTAAATCAATGTGACCTAAGAATGGATCAGCAATCTAGAAAGGCCACAAGGATCAATAATCAACAAGCATTCTGCCAAGTACTGTGCTAAATAAACAAAGAAAATCAAAGTCTCTTTAGTGGAGACAATATATAAATAAGTAGGTATTGAATAGGTGAAAACTGTGGCATAGTGAATAGAGTGCTAGGTCTGGAATCTCCCCAAGTTCAAATCTATCTTTGGACAATTACTGTGAGATCCTGAGTAAGTCATCTAACCCTATATATCTCAGTTCCTCATCTGTCAAATGAGCTAGAGAAGGAAAAGACATTGCTAGACATTCTTTTAAGTTTAATTTGATAGAAGGAAAGACAGATTGCAGAGGGAAGATGACCAGTTAGAAAGCTCCTGTAATAGGTGACAGGTGATGAAAGTCAGAAGGGTGGTAGCTGTGTAAATAGAGAAAAGGGGGGCGGGGCGGGAGTGGGGGAGTGGCGGGGAGAGACATATGACAGTATTGTGAAAGTAGATTTGGCAATGGAGTAGACATCTGGACTGAGTGAGGAATAAGATGACCCCAAGGTTGCCAACCTACATAAACTGAGAAAATATCTACTATAAGCTTAAGCTTCGAAGTGATGAAATGATAGTATGACTTCCACTACTGTTGTCTAATGCTTAATAACTGAAAATTTAAAATATAGGTAAGACATTTTTAGCTAAAGAACTGAAGGAGTTAAAGGTCCTAGTACTAAGCATGCACACCTAAGTTCAAACTTGATTTTACTTGCAAATTTTTCATTTGTTTGCTTATTTTTGCTGAGGGCTACTATTCCACAAGTGCCTGGCACTTATTAAAAACCCAGGTTTTTGCATTCCATTCCATCTCATTAAAGTTTTCCCTAGTTCAAATGTGAATTCATTAATATTAAATCATGTTTCAAATATATACCAAATATATCCTGAATCGTATAGCAAGGATTCCCTCAAGAAGTAGCTTGGCTACATCCTTTTTAGAGGTGATGGAAAACACAAAAGTATTGTGTTCTGAGTATTTCACATTTAAGAAGTACTTGTGCCACTAGTACAGGGAGAAGGAAAAGAGTATTGGGGGTAAAAGGAAATCAAACAATGGATGTCATAATTCCAAGGAGATTGAGAATCTCCTACTGCCCTACAGAATATCACAGGCATGAAATGGATGGGAAGGAAACCCCTCTAGGTATTCAATTCAATCTAAAGGCAATAAAGATGCAATTTTCCTTTAAGTCACAAATTATTTTTTATTATTTTTAAGTGGTATCCACAAATTGTAGCAACATATTTTCTACTGGTCAATAAGTCTTTACCCCAGATGTGGAATCAACTGATATGAGTTCAAATTCCCACTTACTAACTACAGTTATGATCATGGATAAATTATTTCTTGCCAAGTCTGTTATCTCATATGTAAAATGGAGGTGAGGGGCTCTCAGGAATGACACCTGAAGTCTCTTACAGCTCTACATTTATAATCCTATTAATCTGGGTTCTGTAAAAATATTAGTTTATACATGGGATTCTATATACATGCTATAAAATATAACTTGTAAGCATATTTGTTCAATCTGATCTTTACAAGTGATACTGTGTTTCAGATTCCAGTTTTCTTAATAATTTAATAACTTTAGCACAACAAATTTTGCGACAAGGAAAACCTTGCATGTTCATTATAGACATTTCAAAAAGTAGAAGGAAAAAAATGTACTGTAATACTTTTTAAACCATTTTAAATCCAGTATAATTTCTTCAGCCTTTTCAACCATAACATCATTACCGCAATGTTCCCTCTACAAATCCTGGTGCCCAAGGAACATGCATACAAAACTGAAGAGTTTCCATATGACTCTCCTTCCTACAAACACACCACCCTTCATCACTGTTGTTAATAACATAAGAATGATTAAGTCAACACATCATTTGATGCCAGGTAGTGCCCATTCATATCTCTAAACCAGGAAGTTCTCCACCTACCTGCGATGTCTTGAAAACTAAGAAAAAGCAAAACTTAACCAATGTGCCTGCAGATACACTCTGAGGATTAAAAAATTGTAATTTCTTGTTCTTGGCTTTTACAAAAAAATTCAAACATACACGGGCAATGCCAATACTGATTAACAAAAATTTTCTTGCCCACCTTCCACTTAAATAAAATTAAAAGATTAAAGTGGGAAAAGTAGGAAATGGAGGAATGATGTCAACAGTCAATAAACTAATTTTTAAATACCTTCTATAATATATGGATGACTAAAAGGTTCACAACAATTTTAATTGAAGTCCCATTCTCCTTATTGCCAACAAGGGTTATGTCTCCAGTTCTTGCTTGTTTCCTTCCTCCCTTTTTCCTTTTTCTGTTCCCAATTAATTTTGTGTTTCTGTGAATTGGGAAAATATGAAGGAGTACTATTTGGGGGCCTCATAAAGTTCAAATTCTTGATTTATTTTCTCAGGTTCAAAGTCAAAGGCTCTCAGGGCAGAAATCAAAATTTCTAGTATCCAATCAAGCAAATATCTTGCAGTTAACAAATTACTCAACTGTTTTCTTCCTTTTTCAT
Organism: Antechinus flavipes; assembly: GCF_016432865.1. NCBI lineage: Eukaryota > Metazoa > Chordata > Mammalia > Dasyuromorphia > Dasyuridae > Antechinus > Antechinus flavipes. Next base: position 253,615,730 of record NC_067400.1, read on the forward strand.
GGAAGTTATTAAATTTTTTTTAGACCTTGTGATTAGCATTAATTGGGCATATTACTCCATGCTCAAAAGCTGAATATGTTCAATCATTATATATTACACATTCTAAAGTTAACAAAGTTTTGAGTAGTTAGCATGGAAACTTCTGCCTGTAAATACTGAAAATATATACAGCATTTTTTTCCTTTTTTTAAAAGTAGCAAAAGGAGATTCCTGCAAAAAGCCCAGATTTCTAAGATAACAAACACAGTGTGCTGGGATAAAATAGCTGTCTCCATAGTCTTAATAAATTCAATTAGCCTTCACTATGCCTGACAAAGCACAAAACAAGTTAACTTTATTTTCACAGTCCCACACCATCAAAAAGTTCCCTTAAGGCAGTCTATCTATCTACCTTTTAGTCTTGCCTTCCCCCCTCCTCCTTCTTTCTGTTTTCTGTCTCTCCCACCTCTGTCTGTCTCCTCTACCTTTTTTTCTGTCTGTCTATTTCTCTCTGTCTCTGACTCTCTTTCTCAGAGGAAAAAATTTTCCCAGAGAGAAGTTAAAAGACCAATCTTTGGATGAATAAAGATTAGGATATCCTTGGTGGAGTTTCTCCCCCTTCCTTAATTTTTTAATATTACTTGATTCTTTATATATTCATTTAAGTCAGAGATACCCCACGCAACAAGTCAAGAGAGTACTACACACGAGGATTCAAAGATAATTTTATTGAATTGTGCTGAAGGATCAAAACACACACTTCAATCAAAAACAGCGCTGAGGATACTTGAGACATAAAAAGGTGAGCAAAAATTAGGAGCGCATTTTACTAGGAAAACCTAGAATAAAAGTTAGCAATAAGCATACCATAAGTCAGGAAGCAGGGAATGAGAAAGTTGAGTTGTGTTTGGTTTGGAGTTTTTGTTTTTGTAATAGCATAGCAAGGTATCCCAACTCGAAGACTGGCAGAAGACATTGAATGATCTTTGTTCTCTTCCATTAAGAATATTATGCTTTAAGTTTCATATTTATTCTAAAGGGCCATACCTGTGTGTACATGCTGCAGAGTTGACAGTCCGGGAGTGAGCGGAACCAACCCCTCTTCGAGAAACGATCATAACCCACTCTGCATACACACACGATCACAGGCAGAAATACACAGTATCATACACATGAAACACACATCTACAGCCTCCTAGAAAACACGCGGCCAAGCTCTCACATACGGATACACATAGGAGGTGTACGGTAGAAGGCGCAGTGGATCCAGCGCTGGACCTAGTCATTAGGACCTCGGTTCAAATCCAGCCTCAGACATGTCCTAACTAGCCTTTAGACCAAATCTGGTAACCTCAAAGCCTCAGTTTCTTTATCTGTAAAATGAGGCTAAGAATAGCGCCTGGGGTTGGGATGAGATAAAAAAGGAGTCACAGCGCCATGGAAATCCTAGCAGAGGCCACCCGCAGCACAAGCACCATCACCACCTAAGAACCTCACGGAGCTGCCCACGCCCCCAAACGCCTCCACTCTTTTACTCGGAGAAATACGCACGAGCCCGTCTTCAGGAGAGGACGTGCACACGCGCCCTGGAACCTTCCAGGCGCGGGCAACATGTGCGCGCGCGCGTGTCTGTGTGTATGCGTTGCGTGTGTAAAAAAAAGGACGAGCGGGAAGGAATGAATGAACCTGGCTGCGTCCTCACCGGACTCCTCCCGCCCCAGCCCTGGAAGCCCAAGGGGGCTCAGAAGCAGGAGCAGGGGAGCCCCTTTTCCCGGCAGCGCCTTGGGGTGGGTGACAATGCCAAAGCTGCAGAGAAGACAGCAAGGATGCAGAGGCCGGGGACAGGGCGCGGGGAGGGAGCGAGAGGAGCGAGGCTGGGCCGGGTCACTTACCCGCTGCATGGCTTTCAGGATCAAAGCCAGCTCGTAGCGAGGCATCCCGGAGCTCGCAGGCTCAGGCTCGGTGTGGTGGGGGTAGGAGCACGGTAGGACGCCGGAGAGGCGTGGCGAGGCGAGCGGGAGTTCCCCAGGCGGGGAAGGGGAAAGACAAGGAAGAAGGTCGACTACCTAGCTCTCTCAGCAGCAAAAGCGAGTTAAAGCCTCAGACACCCAAGCTTAAAGGCTCCCGCAGCTGCGCAAAACGGTTTCAACAAGCTCCTCCCCCCTCCTTAAAGGGGCCTGTACCTGTTCTCCTAACCCCTTTCCTCCCCTGCCCCCCCTCCCCCATCACCACCACTTTCGCTTTGGTCCTGCGGGCCCCCACTGGGCCCAGTAAGTAACCCAGGTTGGGTTCCGGGAGCGGCGACAGAGGATTCACTTCACTTCTCTGCTTCCTGCCGCCTTCGCTACCCCGCCTACTACTTAGGCTTCTGGAAGCCTCCAGCACTTACTAGGTCCTGTCGCAGAGATGCTCTCCATCCCGGGCTTGCAGCTGCATGTCTACCGCGCTTCCTCCCTGGGGCTCAAGCACTGACCCTTGGGGAGGGGGCTGGGGAGGCCAGCAGCCGGGTTAAGTCCCCAGCGGCCCCGGACACAAAAGCAGGTTTGGGGAGCTGCGGAGAACCCTGCTGGAGAAGTGGCGGAGCTCGGAGGGATGGGAGTGGGGAAGTTAACGTTTCCTGGAGGCTAAACAGTCAACCCACAAGCCTGTATTAAGTGCCTGCTATGTACCAGGCTCAGGGCTAAGCTCCAAAATTGCACACCTTAAAGAATGAAACAACCCTGATTCATTCTAATGCGAGAAACAATTAGGACACCAAATGGAGGGAGGACGGGTCTAAAAACCAAGTTGAGGAATACAAGATCGTTTCAGAGGAAGGACACCAGCAGCTAGAGTGACTGAGAAAGGATTTCAGTGAGAGGTCATGCTCCAGCGGCATCTTGGATTAAAAGAGATGCTGGCTATGAGGCAATCGGTCCACTAGCTTCTATTTATTAAGCGCTTACTAGGTGCCTGGCACTGTGCTAAACACTGGGGATACAAAAGCGCAAATCAGTGCCTACTTTCAAGGAGCTCAGAGTCTAAATGAAGGGCATTCCAGGCTTGGGGGTTGCAAAGGCATGGAAGAGAGAAGATAGGTGGATTCTTTGCAAAGAATAGAAAAGGCCCGGGAAGTGAAAGACCTGTGGATCAATGAAACAATCTGCAAGCCTAAGTGCCACGCACTGTGCTATGGATCTGAGATAGAAAGACAAAAAGTCTCCAAAATAATAATAATAATATAGGTATTAATAAACTTATAGGTATCATAAATGAAGGGCAATCTTAGAGGGAAGGTATTAATTTTGAGGAATGGGAAAATCTCATTGCAGAAAATTAACTGAAGGAAATCAGGATAGCCAAGAGGCAGAGATGAGGAGGGAGAACGTTCCAGGATTGGAGAGGACAGTATTTTGTGGGAAGAACAGCAAGGCAAGGAAGCCAGTGTTGCTGGATTATAAAATACATGTTTTATAAAAAGACTGAAAAGGCTGATTTTTAAAACCAACCAAAGGATTTTTTGTTTGATCCTAGAAGTAATAGAAAAGTTTATTAAATAGGAGGGTATCAGAAAGGGGAGTATTGTATACTAAAGCTAGAAAAATATGTTGACACTGGCGTTCAGCTATAATAGCCAAAGAGAGTAATTGTATTTTATCCTAGAAGCAATAGGAAACTACTGAATAGGAGAGTGACATAGATCTGTACTTAAGGAAAATCATCTGAATTGGAATAGGAAAAAGTTGAAGCAGGAAGACCAGTTAAGAGTCTGTTGTAATAATTTAGACAAGAGATAGTGAGAAACTGAACTATGGTAGATAGCTGAGTGAATAAAGAGATCTGAAGAGGAAAAATGATCTATAAATGAAAAATGCAAGATTTGGCAACTAATTGGATATATAGGGTAAGGAAGAATAAGGAGCCCAAAATAAGTTTTGAATTAAGGAGACTGAAAGAATGATGATGCCTTTAACAAATAAAAAATTTGGAATAATGGAGGATTTGAAGGGAAAGATAATAAAAGATAAATAAAAACAAATAAAAGATAATAAATCTTTTAAAAATCATAAATTGTTTTATAATAATAGTTAATATATATTATTCTTTAAAATTTGCAAAGGGTTCTTTGTAAGTTATCTCAGTTGATCAAACCTTTGGGGAGAAGGGTGTTGCTTTTATTATACTCATTTTGCAGATGAAGAAATTTAAGAAAATAGAGATTAAATGACTTGTCAGAATTATACAGCTAATAAATGTCAGAGGTAAGATTTTAATCCCAGTCTTTTTGACTGTGAACCTAACTTTCTATCACTTATATCCTTCAGCCTCTCACTGAGTTTGATGTTACTCTAGAAATCCAGTTTTAAATGTTGAATGGGCAATTTGTAATGTGGTGTACTGAAGCTTGGGGAATAGGCTGATGCTAGATATATAGATCCAAAAGTCATCTCATTTGTTGAAGTTGTTGTTTAGTTGTTCAGTTGTGCCAAATTCTTCAAAATCTTAAGGACCACAACTCATATCTTCTACCATCTCTCAAAATTCTCCAGCTTTATGTTTGTTGTTTCCATGACACTCTATCAATCTTATCTTTTCCTATCTCCTTTTCCTTCTGCTTTTCAATCTTTCTCAACATAAAGGTCTTTTCTAATGAGTTCAGTCTTCTCATTATGTGGTCAAAATATTTAAGCTTCAGTTTCATTATTTGACATTCCAATAAATAGTCTGAATTAATTTCTTTAAATATTGACTGATTTGATCTCCTTGCTGTTCAAGGGATTCTCAAGTCTTCTCCAGCACCATAATAGAAGGCATTGATTTTGCAGTGCTCTGCTTTTTTTATACTACAGTTCTTATGACTGTACATTACTACTGGAAAATCCATAGATTTAACTATAAAATCTTTGTTGGGAAAGGTGATAGCTCTGCTTTTCATTGTGCTGTCCAGATTTGCCATAGTTTTCCCTCCAAGGAGTAAGCATCTTTTAATTTCATGGTTGCAGTCACAGTCTGCAATGATCTTTGAGACCAAGAATATAAAATCTGACATTACATCTGAAATTCTTCTCTCTTTTTTACCAAAAAGTGATGGGATCAGTTGCCAACAGCTTAATTTTTTTTGGTGTTAAGCTTCAAGCTTTTTTGATGGTAAGCTTCCTCTTAAACCTTATCAAGTAACTTCTTAATTCCTCTTAGCTTTCTTATCTGAGTGCTATCATCTGTGTATCTAAGATTATTGATATTTCTCCTGGAAATCTTAATTTTGGCTTTTAATTCAACCATCCTGTCATTTCACATGTTGTGTTCTGCATATAAATTAAATAAATAAGGTGACAATATGCAGCCTTGTTTTACTCCTTTTCTTTTTAGGCCTCTTTTTTTATTTTTTTAATGTATCAATTGTTCCATGTTTGGTTCTAACTGTTATTTTTTGGCCTACATACAGGTTCCTTACGAGGAAGGTGATCTGCTTCTCTCATCTCTTTGTAAACTTGTCATATTTTGTGAGGATCCACATGATCAAAAATTTTAGTGTGCTAAATGAAGTAGAAGGAAGTAGATGTTTTCCCTGAACTCACTTGTTTTCTCCATAATCTAGCAAATGTTGACAATTTGGTCTCTAGTTCCTCTGCCTCTTCAATAACCAGCCTGCTTTCTGGTAATTCTTGGTTCACATATCGCTGAAGCCCAGCTTCTAGAATCTTTTTTTTTTTTTAATTTTAAATTTTATTTTATTTAATAATAACTTTGTATTGACAGAATCCATGCCAGGATAATTTTTTTACAACATTATCCTTGCACTCGCTTATGTTTCATTTTTTTCCCCTCCCTCCCTCCACCCCCCCCCAAGATGGCAAGCAGTCCTATATATGTTAAATATGTTGTAGTATATCCTAGATACAATACATATTTGCAGAACCGAACAGTTCTCCCGCTGCACAGGGAGAATTGGATTCAGAAGGTAAAATGCAAATAGTTCACATTCATTTCCCAGTGTTCCTTCTTTGGGTGTAGCTGTTTCTGTCCATCATTTATCCATTGAAACTCAGGTCTCTTTGTCATAGAAATCCATTTCCATCAGAATACATCCTCATACAATATCGTTGTGGAAGTGTATAATGATCTCCTGGTTCTGCTCATCTCACTTAGCGTCAGTCCATGTAGGTCTCTCCAAGCCTCTCTGTATTCATCCTGCTGGTCATTCCTTACAGAGCAATAATATTCCATAACATTCATATATCACAATTTACCCAGCCATTCTCCAATTGATGGGCATCCATTCAATTTCCAGTTTCTAGCCACTACAAACAGGGTTGCTACAAGCATTTTGGCACATATAGGTCCCTTTCCCTTTTTTAGTATCTCTTTGGGGTATAAGCCCAATAGAAACACTGCTGGATCAAAGGGTATGCAAAGTTTGATAACTTTTTGGGCATAATTCCAGATTGCTCTCCAGAATGGCTGGATTCGTTCACAGCTCCACCAACAATGCATCAGTGTCCCCGTTTTCCCGCATCCCCTCCAACATTCATCATTATTTTTTCCTGTCATCTTAGCCAATCTGACAGGTGTGTAATGATATCTCAGAGTTGTCTTAATTTGCATTTCTCTGATCAACAGTGATTTGGAACACTCTTTCATGTGAGTGGTAATAGTTTCAATTTCTTCATCTGAAAATTGTCTGTTCATATCCTTTGACCATTTATCAATTGGAGAATGGCTTGATTTTTTATAAATTTGAGTCAGTTCTCTATATATTTTGGAAATGAGGCCTTTATCAGAACCTTTAATTGTAAAGATGTTTTCCCAGTTTGTTGCTTCCCTACTAATCTTGTTTGCATTCGTTCTGTTTGTACAAAGGCTTTTTAATTTGATATAATCAAAATTTTCTATTTTGTGATCGGTAATGGTCTCTAGTTCATCTTTGGTCACAAATTTCTTTCTCCTCCCCAGCTTCTAGAATCTTAAGCATAACTTTGCTGGCATGCAAAATGCAATTATTTCATAATATGAAATATTTCTTGTTATTGTCTTTCTTTAGGACTGAGATGCAAACAGATCTTTTCCAATCCAGTAGCCATTATTGAGTTTTCCAAATTTGATGATTAAACTCAGGAGAGCTAATAAAGATATTAAGAGAGTGTATAGAGAAGAAAACCCCAAAGAAAATTGTGAGGAAACATTCACATTCAGGTAATACAATATGGATTATGAACCAGCAAAGGAGACTGAAGAATGATTAAATATGTAGGAAGAGAAGGGTCATGAAAAGAGAAGAAAAAGCATTCAGGAGGAAAGGGTGGCCAAAAGTGTCAAAGCCATAGATCAGTCAAGAAGCATAAGAATTGAGGAGGAGGTAAGGGTGGAGGGGATACTTATATAAGATTTGGTAATTAAGAGAAAATTGACAACTTTGGAGAGAGCAGTTTCAATTGAAGCCAGAAGTCAGACAGCAAAGAAATGAGAAAGAAAAGAAGTGAAGGCAAGAAATATATACAGCTTTTACTAGGAGTTTGTCTGAGAAAGAAAGGAGTTATAATAGCTTGAGGAATAGATATGGTATTACAAAAAAGTTTCAAGAATGAAGTAGGCAAATATATTTGAAGGCAGTAGAACAGGAACCAGTAGATAGGAAGAGGTTAGAGTTTGGGAGAAGTGAGAAAGAGAGGATGATGAAGGTTGTAATCTGCTGGAAAACACAGGAAAGCACAGAGCACAGACAGAGAAGTTAGTCTTGATAAGGAAAAAGCTCAGCTCATTGTCATGAAGGAAAAGGAGAAGACTGTGAGAGATGATGTCAGTGTTTTGAGATTAAAAGAGAGTGAAAAGAGGAAACTAGTTTTCTCAGTAAAGAGATGGGTGAAATCCTCAACGGAGAGTGGGGAGGAAGAAGGAGATGGCAGGTTTTACAGAGAGGAAAAAAATGTTTAGAACAACTTCTATGGAGAATGAAATAAAGACTCATTTAAGGAAGAACAAAAACTTTTCCTTACTGCAATGAGCGTCCAGTTGAAATTGGTTAATGTATCCAGTCAACATGAATATGTGACTTCCTCTATCTCCTTTAAACTAAAAATTAAACAGGGATACAGAAAATAGAAAGTGGTATTAATCAGGGCTTCACTTTGCCAAAGGATAAGGAATATTAGTACAAGGAGGGAAAGAATTCAAGAGTGGAGTATAGTATAGAATTGAACTGGACAAATAAAAGGCTGAAATTGGAGAAGAAAGTGAAATAAGCAGTGAAATAGTTCACTAATAAAAATTACTGAGGGGTAATTTTTTTAAAGCTATTCCTCACTTGATAAAAAGTCAAAGGATATGAACATGCAGTTCTCAGGGGAAGAAATCCAAACTGTCCATAACTAAATGAAAAAAATTTTCAAATCACTAATAATTAGGGAAATGTTAATTAAAGTAACTTACCTATCAAACTTGCAAACTTTAAAAGAGAGGAACATTTTAAATATTAGAGAGACTTCTTCAGGAAAACAAGCAACTTTTGATGTGTACTTACGCTTTATCCCAGCAATACTACTATTAGACTACTAAGCCAATACCTCAAAGAAAGAGGGAAAAGTTCAATATGTATAAAGATATTTAAAGCAATTCTTTTTAATAGTGGCAAAGAACCAGAAACTAAGGGACTGCCCATTAGTTGGGGAGTAACTGAACAAATTATAGTAAATAAGTTTAATAGTTGTACTAAGAAATGATGAAAGACTTGTTTGTCCTTTGTTCTCAAAGAGGACCATGACATCAGGGAGGGGATGCCATGACATGCAAGTAAACTGGATTCTAGTGAGGAAGGACTCTATAAGATCACCTGCCTCACTTTCCCCTCCAAAGCCATCTGGGTCCTGTGGCAAGACATAGATCAAGACAACAGGAAATGGCCCTGGATGAAACAGGAGAACTTGGCCTTTTTAAGCTAAGGTCTTCAACAGATATCAATTTTAATGAGGCCATACCCATTCAGTGATGAAAGAAATAAGATTCAAATAAAACTAAGAAGACATAAGGAATGATATAGAATGAAGTAAAAAGAACCAAGAGAACAGATTTATCCAATAACAATAACATGAAACAAAATTTTGAAAGACTTAAGAATGCTAATCAATGAAATGATCTAGAATGTTTCAGAGGATTGATGATGACAAATGCTAGCCTCCTCCTTAAAAGAGAAATGATAGATTAAACATACAGAATAGATGGTTGTATGGACCATCTTTTTGAAGATGGTCAGAAATTTGTTTTGTTATATTGCATATATTTGTTATAAGGGTTTTTTTTCAGCTGATGAGGAGGAAGTGGGAAAATTAATCCTCAATCATCTTTAAAATTTAATTTTTATAGAGAAAGAAAGTAGTGCTGGCTTGAAAAATTAGATTATGATAAGGGGAAAGCATAAGTTTAGGAAAGGAAATGTACAAGGAAAGATGAAATGCTAGTAGGTTTTGGTTATGTGGAAAAATATCAGGTTTTTGTTGTTGTTGCTGCTGTTGTTTTTTTTTTTTAAAGAAATAGAATACATAGGAAATGGTGAGATCCAAAATGTGGTCATCCCTCTGCTGAGATAGAATGAAGAAAGAAGTAGATCATGATACTATAGTGAATGAATCTTAGGATCATGGATTTAGAGCTTTAACAGAATTTTAGAAGATCATTTAGATCAATACCCTTATTTTAGAGATGAAGAAGTAGAACTTGAATAGTAAGTTGATTCATGCAGAGTCACAGGAATAAGGGCTTAGTAGAGCTAGTGTGTAAACCCATTTTCTCTTTCTAAATCTCTCAACCTACTAACTGAACTCACTACACCATCACCTAAAATCGAGTAGACCTTCCTCATTCCCTTTGTGTCCAAAGGCTTCTATTTGGATCCTTAGTCTACAAAGGCTACCCAAAATGCTACAAGTAGAAGGTGGGAATTTTCTTTCTCATTTGGCCCTTCTAATACAAAGATTCAGAAATTAAATTTGGAATTTTAAGAAAGTGGTACTAATGCTATACAATATTAGTTAAGGTTGTCTAGTCATTTTCCAATCATGTTCAACTCTTTGTGACCCCCTGATACATTGTTGGTGGAATTGTGAACACATCCAGCCATTCTGGAGAGCAATTTGGAACTATGCTCAAAAAGTTATCAAACTGTGCATACCCTTTGATCCAGCAGTGTTTCTACTGGGCTTATACCCTAAAGAGATACTAAAGAAGGGAAAGGGACCTGTATGTGCCAAAATGTTTGTGGCAGCCCTGTTCGTAGTGGCTAGAAGCTGGAAAATGAATGGATACCCATCAATTGGAGAATGGTTGAGTAAATTGTGGTATATGAACATTATGCAATATTATTGTTCTCTAAGAAATGACCAGCAGGATGAATATAGAGAGGATTGGTGAGACTTACATGAACTGATGCTAAGTGAAATGAGCAGAACCAGGAGATCATTATATACCTCAACAATGATACTGTATGAGGATGTATTCTGACGGAAGTGGATCTCTTCGATAAAGAGAGCTAATTCAGTTTCAATTGATCAAGGATGGGCAGAAGCAGCTACACCCAAAGAAAGAACACTGGGAAATGAATATAAACTGCTTGCATTTTTGTTTTTCTTCCCGGGTTATTTATATCTTCTGAATCCAATTCTCCCTGTGCAACAAGAGAACTGTTTGGTTCTGCACACATATATTGTATCTAGGTTATACTATAACCTATTTAACATGTATAGGACTGCTTGCCATCTGGGGGAGGGGGTGGAAGGAGGGAAGGGAAAAATTGGAACAGAAAAGAGTGCAAGGGATAATGTTGTAAAAAATTACCCTGGCATGGGTTCTGTCAATAAAAAGTTATTTAAAAAAACAACAACAACAACAAAACTCTTTGTGACCCCTTTTGGGATTTTCTTAGTAAAAATACTGGAGTACTTTGCCATTTCTTTTCTATCTCATTTTATAAACAAAGAAACTAAGGCAAACAGGTTTAAGTGATTTGCCCTAAGTCACAAAGCTAGTAAGTATCTGACACCAGAATTGAACTCAAGAAAATGAGTTTTCCTGACTTCTAGTCCTAACAGTCTATCCACTGTGCCACCTAGCTGCTCATTGGTATCCTACATTGATACCTTAGAGCTATGGTTTCCAAACTGAAGGGCAGAAAGAAAATATCAAAACTTCCATTTATATTTATTTTTATATAAAATTTTTAAAATATTAATATTTAATATCTGGAGTGACATTGGCACTCTCATTACTATGTCAAAGTCATTTCACATAGAGTACATGAGATATTCTGAGGAAGCAATGGGAGTCTACAGTATAGGGGATTGACAGTAGCATTCTTTTTTCATGCATTCACTTTAGCATATTATGACGTGTGCTATATTGTGTAGATTTAAGTATTATATTTTCTTACCCCTACAAAATGGAGAAGTTGCTTTAAAAAGATTCTAACATAGGAATTAAGGATAGAAGATAATATAAGTTCTTCAAGGGATAGGCATTATTTTTGTTTTTCTTGGGATCCCTAGTGCTTAGCACATAGCATTTAATAAATGTTTATTAATGATGGATTGATTATATTCATGATGGGAGTAAAGCAAAGAAAAAATGGCAAACTGATATTTTTAATAGCTCAGGCTCTTCATCTACCATATTATGAAGTAAAAGGAAAGGCAATCTAATTTAATTTTATGAAAGAAAACAGTAACGGGACTAGTCCTGACCTTTCCAGAAGTATATAGATCCTTGCCTTAATTTCAAAGTCAAAAGTCAAAGAAGAATTGTAAGAATGAGCAAACTACTACCATAAAAAGCTATTTTGAGGAAGGAGACACTTGAAATATAAACAAAGAAGAAAAGAATGACTTTAAAATATCTATAACAGAGGTCTCAATGAAAAACACACATGAGAATAAGTTCAACTAGAATTATTCAGAGATGAGGCAAAAATTTAAATAAAATTAAAATATTTTTGTAAATAAAATGTGAGCACTAGAGAAAAACTATAGTAACCTAAAAAAACAGTCATTGGATGACTGAAAGCCTTGACCAAAAGAGAATTTAGATATTGTAACTCCAAGAAATCATACAATAATTCTCAGAACTAGAAAGCAAAATAGAAATAAAAAGAATACACCATAACCTCATGAAAGAAACCTCTAAAATGAAAAGTCCCAGAAATGTTATAATGAAAATCTAGAGCTTCCAAAGTCACATCCAGAAACACAATGTTCAAGTATTGAGGAGTCAGAGTCAAAGTCAGATACAAATTCGCAATTACCTCTATAAAGAAAAATTTGGAATAGCCTATTCCAAAAAGTCATGAAGACCAAGGCTTCAAAAAATGATGGACTTTGAGGGGTCCTAGTCTAGAAAAGGAGGTAAAGAAGCTAGACTTCACCAAATATCAACCTAATCAAGAAAGAAAGGATCAAATCAAGAAGATAGGGCTTCCCAGGAATCAGTCATTGATCTCTTCACTGAAGGTAAAATATGTAAATGCCACAATAGTGAAAAATGATATAAAAATACATGATAGGAATATCTGGACAGAAGAATACTCTTCTTGTTTAGCAAGTTAAAGGTGAAGGTAGAACTTAAAAAGAACTGTGGTGTTATTTACAGAGGTTCCTACAGTGGCTAGCAAAAAATGGGGGCAATATAAATGCTTTTTGAATTTAATTGAATAGCATTTGAAATCATCCTTCTACTAAGCATGAAAAAGGAGGCTAAAAATCCAAACACCACAATCTGAAGCACAGAGAAGGAATCTTGGAGAACTTGATGGCATAGAGCTCTTAATAGACAAAAATCCCACACCTGGAGATTAGATTTATAAATAAATATAAAAAGACTGAAGATCTTACCAAAACAAATCTACCTTAGACTATGAGTCAAGAATACTGATTAAAATTCAGTTTAGATAATACTAAAGCCCCATAGCTCCAGAAAGAGAAGAAGTAAGAGTATATAGTTTACTGTGGGAGAGTCATTTGATCAGTAATGAGAAGCTAAGAAAGTGTGAACCTTAGCTTAGGGTAGAAAACCAAGGTTAATTTATAAAACTTCTGTATATTTGTAATTTTTCTCTTTGGTTTGTGCTTAGTACAAAGTAAAAGTTTAATAAACATTGTCATCTGTCATTTTCCCTGTGCCTCAATCCAAGACCTGTAATTTCATCTTTGTGAATATACCTTTCACTTATACAAGTCACAACTCCTCCATACTTTAGTAGATGCAAACTGGATTTCATTAGTTCCCATGATCCCTGTCCCTCCAAAAGATCTGTCATACAATCTTTCTCTAGTAAAGAATCTCCCCAAATTTGACAAGGATAGTATGCAGACAACAAATATATGCTCTCTGAAGCTATTTCAGCTTTGGTAGGACTTGCTAGAACTTGTATATTCTTGTATATTAGTATTTTAGACCTAAAGACCTCCTCCTAGACACAGAATGGGACAGTAGAATATGGCTTAAGTGGAACTCCCTGTAATAACATAGAGAAAAAACCTTTAAAGAAAACATGAAGGGCAATGATGGTATTTGTCTTTATCTCTTCTCAAAAGTGGGAGAAAAAATCTTATCATAAAATGGCAGGTGGGGTAGTAAATACTTAGAAGAAGCCAAGATATGGACTCAGGTAGAAGAAAACTGGGAGAACTGGAACTGGAGATAGTAAATACCTAAAAGAAGCCAACAAGTGGATTCCCAGTGGAGAACAGAAACTTTTCCAGGTTAAGAACAACAATTCTAAGGTCATCAAGATTATGAACTACCTCAACCTCCTTTCTGCAACAAAAGAATTTTAATATCTATAGTCTCTTCCCACCTTCTTATCTGAAAGGAAGATATCTTCTTTTTGGAGGCAGCTAGGTGAAGGATGGGCATGGAGTTAAGTAGATCCAAGTTCAAATGCTGTCTTAGAAAATTACTAATTATGTAACCCTGAGCAATTCATTTAGCTTCTTTCAATCTCAGTTTTCTCATGTGTAAAATAGGGATAATGTTACCTGCCTCACAAGATTGTTGTGAGAATAAAGTGAAAAAACATCTATAAAACAGTGCATTGATTTTTAAATTAATAAATTAATGCTATCCATTATGAATAATCAATTATTATTAAATAATTATCATTATCTTGTATTTATTAAGACTAAATTATTAATAAATACTACCTATTAATAATATGTAAATACTACCTGTTATTAGTCTTTTTTCTATTCATGGTGCTTCCTCCATTACCCACCCTTTTCCAGTGTCTTCAATCATTTCCTTTCCCTGGTTCCTTCTATCTGCCTTCAAACTTGTAGGTTTCCCTATTTTGAAAAAGAAATTCACCTGATACTTTAGCCTCCTTCCAAAATTTAAAATCAATTGTCATTGCCACTGTCTTATAGATAACCAATCTATAACACACCTACTACCAAAAAAAATCTAAGTTTCCTGATTTCTATTAGTTTTTAGAGTTGGACATAACTTGACTCCAAGGTATATGCCATTAGTCAACTGGAGTTTTGGAAACTGGGTCACTATCTACTCTCCCACAATGACCAATAACGGGGCTTGTGTTCAATATAACTACACCTATTCTTGTCCTTCAACATTATCACATCCCAATCCTCCCAGTGTTGTGTTAGTTAATAATCTCCCCCTTTTCAAGCCAAGTAAATATAGACACTTCAAGTCAATTGAGTGAATGAATGAAAAAGCATTTATCAATCACTTACTGTATACATATAACATAGGTAGACAGCTGGTTGATTAGATGAGATGTGAAGGTTAAACACTGTCATGTTTCTTTTTTTTAAATTTTATTATTATAATTTTTTATTGACATATGCATGTCAATTTTTTTTTTTTACCACATTATCTCTTGCACTCGTTTCTGTTCCGATTTTTCCCCTCCCTCCCTCCACCTCCTCCCCTAGATGGCAGGCAGTCTTATACATGTTAAATATGTCACAGTGTATCCTAAATACAATATATGTGTGCTGAACCTAACAGTTTTCTTGGTGCACAGGAAGAATTGGATTCAGAAGGTAAAAATAACCTGAGAAGAAAAACAAAAATGTAAACTATTCACACTCATTTCCCAGTGTTCCTTCTCTGGGTGTAGCTGATTCTGTCCATCATTAATCAATTGAAACTGAGTTAGATCTTCTCTTTGTCAAAGAATTCACTTCCATCAGCATACATCCTCATACAGTATCGTTGTTGAAGTGTATAATGATCTCCTGGTTCTGCTCATTTCACTTAGCATCAGTTCATGTAAGTCTCTCCAAATCTCTCTATTCATCCTGCTGGTCATTTCTTACAGAACAATAATATTCCATAACATTCATATATCACAATTTACCCAACCATTCTCCAATTGATGGCATCCATTCATTTTCCAGTTTCTTGCCACTACAAACAGGGCTGCTACAAACATTTTGGCACATACAGGTCCCTTTCCCTTCTTTAGTATCTCTTTGGGATATAAGCCCAGAAGTAACACTGCTGGATCAAAGGGTATGCACAGTTTGATAACCTTTTGGGCATAATTCCAGATTACTCTCCAGAATGGTTGGATTCATTCACAACTCCACCAACAATGCATCAGTGTCCCAGTATTCCCGCATCCCCTCCAACATTCATCATTATTTTTTCCTATTATCTTAGCCAATCTGCACTGTCATATTTCTAGGGGTGAGCCTGAAGGCAAGAAATCCTTATATCAGTTCTTAAATACTTACTAGTTATGTCATCTTGGGCTGGTCACTTACATTTTCTTTGCATTAGTTTTTCCCCATCTATAAAATAGGGATAATAATGGGAACCTCCCAGAGCTATTGTATGCATCAACTGAGAAAATATTTGTAAAGCATTCTAAAATAAGTAGGCACTATGTAAAATGCGAGCTAGAGTGGGTATAGTAGGCTAAGTTGTATTTATTAAGTTATCAATAAGTGGACTGGTCCCTAAGTACAGAACCTCAGTTTTTATAATATAACCACTTCTCTGGGCACCTACTGCAGCAGCTACACAAGCATTATTAGTAAAATTTGCTCCTACCCCCAACCATACTCATCCTTATTGCTCAGGATCAATTGATTCAGAGACATCTCAGAGGTGGAGTCTGCATTCTTGGATAATGACCTAATGAATAAAAGCTCTGCCTCCTTCCTTTTCATTTTGGATGAAATAGTAAGTGCCATGGTATGAGCAAGTATAGATAATTAGGAACTGTTGGTCAAGGAGAATGAACTCCAAGATCTTAACTAGTTTGAGAAAGAAATTTATTGGGTTATTAGTAGAGAAGGGAAGCTGGAAGAAAGCTTTCTCCTAAGTCTCTGAGAGAAATACTTTATACCCAGTTTCTGAGAAAAGTTGCTAGCTGAACTTCAAGGAGCCATTGAGCTATTTTGTAAAGAGTGCCATTCCAAGTCAAAAGTCCACTGATATATAGATATAGATATATGTTATATCTATGTATAGATATAACATATATCTATATCTATCTATCTATATATATATATATACTCACATACACATACATATATTTCTACACATGTCATAATGCACATCTCATATTTTTCTTCAACCCAAATCCTACCTCTTTCAAATGTAGTTATTACTGTTGAAGGCACTGTCATTTTATCTCTCGCTCCACAATCCAGTCATTTGCTAAATCTTATTATTTAGTTCAACCTCCATATATTCCCTTCTCTCTACTCACAGAGCTATCACCCTAGTTATGGCTCTCATTACCTCAATTCTCTTACTTTTGCAATCACCTTTTTAATTATCTCCTTATATTATCTCTTTTCTCTCCAATCCATTGCTTTATCCATGCTGTCAAAAAGATTTTTCTAAAACCCATATTTATTCATATTGCTTCCTTGCTCCCTATTGATATTAGAATCAGATATAATTTTATCTTTGTCTTGTTCTTTTTTAGATTCCCATTTCTTGGAATTCCACACAATCCTTAGTACAGTAGTACATGCATGTGTTTTATAAATAAGTATGTAAAAAAAAGAGAATTGTTTGGGTTTTTTCCCTTCCTTCCCCAACTCAATTGAAGTACAACTGAATTATGCTTACACTTTATAAAGAGATGTACTTATATCTATTTGATTGCTTTTTGTTCATTTGTTTATTTACTTTTATAAGTATGGCAGCTGATATAAACAGCATAGTTGTCCTATACCTAGAATATTGGTGCTTAGCAATTTGTCAAGAGGACATTTTTGGAGTTCAACCAATGATAATTTTTCTTTAACTTTCATCCAGATCTCTACCACTTGTTTCATTGGGACATGAGCACAGATAACTGAAGGTCCTTATGGGCTGCAGATCTATAGGATACAGGTTTACCTAGAAATTCTGAGAAATCAACTCCAGTTGCTCAGTTCCTTTTTATTGGAGCCCTATACATTTTGGGGGTTTTCTTAACTTTGTTACATTTTAAGTGAACCTTCTTGTCCTAATTAAGTGTGAGTTTGGATCCTCATTTGGATTGTCTTTTGTGCTTCAGGAGTTGCTGGAGAAATTTTAGATGTCCTATGTGATTTTTTAAAAATTAATATAATTTAATATAATATTAAAATATAATATATTGTAGTATATATCATATATAACATATAAAATATAATAAAATAATATAAATATATTAATGTTTATTTATAATATTTACATTATTTTATTTATAGATTACACATATAATCTATAAATAAAATAATATAAGAAAATTTTTTTAAAAGACCTTTTATCCTTCCAAACTGAATCTAATTTTTGTCAGAGAACAGAAAGGGCATAAACATTCTCAGACCTCCTAGATCTAGCAAATCTCTGTTATCCACAAACATTAAGACAAAGAAGAGCAGTTTTTCACCTGCAAAGTGAGGGAGTGGCTTCTAATTGAGCTAAGGGTATCTAATTCCTTTGGAGAAGAATCTCACCATGTTCTGAGAACTTCTATAAGGACCAAGCTTTCTCCCTGACAACAAAGGCTTGATTTTTTCCTTCTTTATAAAATTTTCTTTGAACTGTGGAAGGCCTTTTACAAGCACTAAAATAAACAATAACATAGGAGAATTTTTAAAAATTTCTATTTTTGTGTAACCTTACATTTGGAAACAATCCCTCTAGTACAAATACTCCTAAATTTTTATTAAAGAATTTTTTTTCTATTAATTTCTAGATCTTTTATGAATTGTGTCAATCAGACTTTTCCAAAAAGTACCCCTGTCAATTTTCTGAGAATAACAAATATTTAACTGGGGCAATAAGTGAAAGTGAGAAGGATTTGATTCCTTCTCTTCTCCTTATACCAAGTTTCCTCTTATCCCATATTTCTCTGAATCTATCGTATTTGTATTTTTGTGGCATAATATTTTCCATTACTTTCATATACCACAATTTGTTCAGCCATTTGCCAATGGGTGGACAACTGTTTTATTTCCAGTTCCAGTTCAAAATGGTAACTTTTACATATAGGTCCTTTCCTTCTATCCTTGATCTCTTTGGATTATACATCTTATAATAATGTCTTTAGGTCAAAGGGTATATACAATTTAGAAATGTTTTAGAGTATATTTTCAATTTTCAATTTTTTTTCTTTTTTTTGCTGAGGCGATTGGGGTTAAGTGACTTGCCCAGGGTCACACAGATATTTTCAAATCTTAAAAATAAAATTATTGAACTAAAATGATTGAAAAGTTCTCATTGTACAGTGGTCCACCTGATTTCCCACAAATCCTACCAAAATTTGCTGCTTTCTCTCTTTGTTTTCATTGCTAATTTAATGGATGTGATGTAGACATTGAATCTCAGAATTGTTTTAATTCACATTTCTCATATTAATTACTAGGAACATTCTTTTTATATTATTGTTGAAAACTTGCATGTATTTTTGAAGAAATGACTGTACATATCTTTTGAACAACAAGCTATTTGAGAATAGCTTTTGTTCAGACATACTTGTATCTATTCTTTATAGCTCTTAGATATTAGACCTTTACCAAAGAAATTTGCTGAGATTTCCTCCCAAGTTGTTTCTTTTCAAATTCTGTTTGCTTTAAAAGGCTTTTCAGTTTTTGGAATTTCCTATTTTATCTTTTATTATTACCTCTACTTATTATTGGTAAGAATTCAATGTCTAGTCAGAGTGGTAAAAGACATCTTCTCTCACTATTTAAATTATTTTATTGTATTTAGATTATATATCCATTTGGAGTTTATTGTGGTAAACAATATATATTAATCTAAATCTAATCCCTGCCATACAGATTTCTAATTTTCCCAGCAGTTTTTTCTCAGATAGTGAGATCTTAGTCCATAGTTAGTATCTATGGGTTTATTAATCAACTTTTCTAATTCTTTACTTATAACAAATAATTCTTTGTAGTGTAGCTTGAAATCTAGAGTTAGTAGCTTCATTCATTCTTATATTTTTCCACATTTCCCTTAAAATTCTTGACTTTTTGATCCTCCAGATGAATTTTGTGGTTATTTAACATAGTTCTACAAAATAAGTTATAAGTAGTTTATTTGGTATGACAATAAATCTAGATTAATTTAAGAATACCATCATTTTTATTGGCATATTCAGGCTACAAACAATAAATATTATTTATTATTATTATTACTTTCTGTATTTTGTCTTTCCCAGAGTTAGGTATTAGAGTCACATTTGTTTCACAGAATGAATTTGGCAGGATACCTTCTTTCTCTATTTTTGCAAATAATTTATATAATTGAAATCAATTTTTAAAAAAAGTTTCATAGAATTCATTTACAAATCCTATTGGCCCTGGTTTTTTTTTTTTTCTTTTAATTGGGAACTTATTTGTTCCCTTGTTAAATTTATTTTTCTAAGATCAGACATTTAAATTTCCTTTCTTATTCTCTTAATCACAGTATTTTACATTTTTAAAGTATCTTAAGTTATCAGATTTTGAGGGGCATATTGCAAAAGAAATTTTAAGAATTTACTTCATTTCCTCTTTTTTGTACTGTGATTTTTTTTTATCCACTTTTATTTTGGTAATTTGGTTGATTATCAAATTAGTTGATGTTCTATCTATTTTACTGTCTTTTTAGAAAACCAATTCTTAGGGTTTGGCTGTTTTTTTTTTTTTAATGTGGTGGATTATTTTATTTATCTTTGGTTCGCAGAAATTTTGTTTTTATGTTTATTTGTGTATGTAGGAATTGATTTGTTACTTTCTTAATTCATTTTATCTGCTAGCCCAATTTAATGAACTTTAGGTTATTTTTTTTTTAATCTGCTTGATAGAAATGTAGAGATACAAATTTCCTCCATGACTATTTTAGTAGCATCATAAAAGTTTTGGTATGTTAATTCATTATAGTCAATTTTTAAAATAAAAATTATCTATTGTATCTTGATCTTGATACCAACCTATACAGTTTTTACAATTGTATTATTTAATTAACATTTAAGTCTGAATCCCTTCTTCAAATTCTCCTCATTGATTATACTTTTATTGTGCTGTTATTGGTTTAAAATGTGCTTAATATTGTTGCTTTTCTGTATTTTCTGAGATCTTTATACTCCAGTAAATGGTTGTTTTTTTATAAAGGTGTCATGCAAAAATGAGGAATTCGTATATTCCTTGAAATTTTCATTCAGTTGTCATCACATGTCTATTCCCAAACAATTTTCTGAAATTCTATTAGAATCCTTAATGTTGTTGTTGTTGGCTGGATCTAAAAATGCTACAATGAGCTCCTCAACAATCATAGTTTTATGTTTCTGTCCTCCTAGAGTTTGATTTGGATACTATACCATTTGGCAAAAATATATTTAGATTATTAATCTCTTGTGCTTTTATGTATAACTGCTACCCTGTTTGTGTGTGTGTGTATGTGTGTGTGTGTGTGTGTGTGTGTGTGTGTCTGTCTGTCTGTCTGTCTCTCTCTCTCTCTGCTTTTTACTGAGGCGATTGAGGGTTAAGTGACTTGCCCAGGGTCCCACAGCTAGGACATGTTCAATGTCCACTGCACCACCTAGCTCTGCCCCTCTCTCTTTTAACCACATCTATTTTTACTGTTGCCTTTTCTGAAATCAAAATTGGAATTCCTGACTTTTTTTTTTAATTTGCCTGAGGAATCCTAGATTCTACTCAAGCTCTTCATTTTAATTATGTATAGTACAGGTTCTGGAGATACTATCTCCCTTTATATTGGAAGACTGAATCATCAGAGGGCAGCTATCTTATTGCTTTAGGATCCTACAAGTAACTAGAACTTTTAATGTAATTGTTCATCAGCCCTCACCTGTATATACTGTCTTCTCACTAATAACTACTTTACCTAAGCTAGCCATAGACTTAATTAGCATTTTTAAAACAGATATTTATCACATTAGTATAGTGAGAATATTTGATACAAACATTCTCCCAGATCAGTTTAGGGGAAAGTATATTCAAGCTAATACAGAACATCTGGCAAAGTAGACAACTCACAATTTCTGTTTGCTAGAAGTTCTTTCATCTTCTTTATGGAGAACTCATGAATTTCCCTTTGAGCATGATCTAGCCTTTTGCTGCCTCATTATAGAATCATGAAGATAATTTTCCTCAGTTTCTCCTTGGCTCTTAATTCCTATGTTACCTTGAGCCTCCTGGATACTCTTCTTAGAAGGTTATGGGATATATTGCACTTAAAATATACTTACTTTAACATATTTAACATGTATTGGTCTACCTGCCATCTAGAGGAGGGGGTGGCGGGAAGGAGGGGAAAAGTTGGAACAGAAGTTTTGCAAAGGTCAATGCTGAAAAATTACCCATGCATATGTCTTATAAATAAAAAGCTATAATTAAAAAAAAAAAAAGAAGAAGACGACTATGGGAAGTCCAAAATATTCTGACCTTTCACAATTCACTAGGTCATTCTCTAGTCAAGGTAGGGATGAGACTCTCCCACCCATCCACTCTACAAGAGATTGCCTCTCAATGGCTAGGCTGAAGCTACTTTCTCCAGATAATTCCACCAGTGGAATTACTGGTTCTAAATTTGCTTGCAGTTTTATCCAATATCCCCGAACATGACTAACTCAACCAATCCCAATACCTTTTTTTTTTTTGTAAAATTATTTCATTTCATCCAATGACTTTCACTTCTTCCAGATTGATTAGAGACTTCTCCAAACCTAGTTTAATGATTTTTATTAGAGGTATTCTCATCTAATAAGGGTATAGAATTTCATATTTGGGTATAGAATATCATATTATTTACATAGATAAAGCATTTATTAAGTATTTGTTATATACTAGGTGCTAAGTGCTAGGTGCTAAGGATACAAATATAAGTAAGCAAGATAGTTTATATCCTTAAGGAGTTTGCATTCTTTTAAAAAATTCACTTTTATTTTATTTTCAGTTCTGAATTCTCTTCTTCCCATTTCTCCTTCCCTCATCCATTGAGAAGACAAGAAAGAAAAAAAAAAATGATGCAAATATATATGTTTAGGGAAACAATTTCCTTCATTAGCGATTCCCCATACAAGAAAGAAATAGGTTTCAATATGTACTCTGAGTTGATCAGTTCTCCATCTGGAAATGGATATAGAATGTTTCATCAAGAGTTTTTTAGATTAATGGTTTTTCTTCACATTGATCAGAGTTCTTACTTCTTTCAAAGTTATCTTTCCAATATTGTTATCATGTAAATTGTTTAAGGAATTTATATTCTAATCTCCCTAATATCTAGGGAGATATTAGACAAAAGCTCATCTATCAGAATCAGGGTACCTAGAGGGTATTCAAGGAGCAACCAATACTGTGCTAAGAGCTCAAGGTTCTGGTAGAAGGGATAAAGAGAATGTGAAGATAACAGTGCAGTGGAGATAGTCCATAAAACAAAAAAGTTATTCTAAGTATGGTAGGATGACTTATTATTGGTTCATTTTTCTCCATCTTACACTTTCTGAATCTTTATGGTTTCAATATATTCCTTGTGAGCAAAACATATATATATATTTGCATTCTACTTTCTAATCCATTCTGCTTCTCTTCCATTTTATGAAAAGTTCATTTCATTCACATCCATAGTTATGATTGTTAACTGTGTTTTCCTTTCATCATAACCTATAAAAAAATAGTTTCCTCTCTTTGAACACCTTTCTTTTCCTTTTACAAAGGTGAAAAAAGTTGGCAAAGGAAACAGAGTAAAAGCATTGCTAGCAATCCATAATTGGAATGATATGATTCTACCTTATTTTCCTTCCCTCTCTTTATCCAGTCCAGTTTAGTTAACCAAGTCTAATTCTTCCATTCTCTCCTTGTATGTCCTGCTTTACAATTTATTCCTCATAATTGAAGCTTGTTTTTCTGGCAACTATTCCCTACCCAACTCTCTCCCTCCTCTCAAATCCTGCTTCTTGCCTTTCCCTATCTCCATTATCCTATTAATTTTAATGCCTCTGTATAAGGGATTCGGACTTTAATTTTTTCCTTCAAGTAAGAGATGAAGTAATCAAAGCAATCAAAGTATCTACAGACATCTTTTAAAAATTCTCTAAATCACTATTGATTGGAGAAATGTAAATTAAAACAATTCTAAAATACTACCTCCCATCTATTAGATGAGCAGATAGAAGAGAAAAGGAAAGCAAGTTGTAGGAATTGAAAACTAATTGAAAATTGGGAAATTGAAACACTAATACATTATTGGTAAAGTTGTGAACTGATTCAACCATTATGTAAAGCAATTTGGAATTATGCTCAAATATTTATAGCACCTCTTTTTTGGTGGCAAAGAATTGAACATTGAGGTATTGATGGTATATGAATGTGATGGAATATTATTGAGCTATAAGAAATGATGAACTAGATGCTCTCAGAAAATTGATGGTATATGAATGTGATGGAATATTATTGAGCTATAAGAAATGATGAACTAGATGCTCTCAGAAAAATCTGAAAAGACTTGTATCAACTAATGCAAAGTGAAATGAGCAGAATAGAGAAAACATTGTACATAGTAAAAGCAATGCTATGGGATAATCAACTATGAATAACTTAACTATTCTCAGCAACACAATGATATAAGACAATTCTGAAGTACTTCTAATGAAAAATACTATCTGTCTCCAAATGGAGTCTGATCACAGATTGAAGGATACTTTCTTTTTACTTTGTTTATTTTTCTTGGGTTTTTATTTTGATTGATATTTTCTTGTACAATATGACTAATGTGGAAATATGTTTTTCATCACTACACATATATAATGTATATCAAATTGCTTGATTTCTCAGTGAGGGAGTGGTTAAGGAGGGAAAGAATTTGGAATTCTATTTTTAAAATGAATGTTGAAATTTGTTTTTACATGTTATTGGGGGAAAATAAAATACTAAATGAAAAAAATATATATATAAAGAGTGCTGTTCATGAAATGGCTGCTCTTCCCAACCCTATCTTTTTGTTTGTTGATTTTTCTGATGAATTTCTAATTAAGAAAAATAGTAAATTCCTCCCTCTTTTTCCTGCTTATATTTCTTTTCCCATTCCTATTTTTTATTCTCACATCCAAAAAAACAGCACAAAACTCCACGTAGCCTGAGTTTGTCTTTCTTTACTCCTTTTTTGGCCATTAAAAAAGTGGGATTTTTGAATGTACAGTTGTCTCTTTTCTCACCATTTGGATATAAGTATTCAGAAATAATTTAGCCTTTTCAAGGTACACAAATACATTTATTCAGGTTCTTCCTGAACTCCTATATTTGGATTTCAGAGATTAAAGATTCTACCCAGCTCTGATTTTCTCAATAGGAATTTTTTTTTAAATCTTCTATTCTATTAAAAACCCATTTGTTCCTTTGTAGAATTAGATTATTTTGAAGATTATTATTCTAGATTGCAAGTTCTTTTTTTTCCCCCTGTGGCAACTGGGGTTAAGTGGCTTGCCTAGAGTCACACAGCTAGGAAGTGTTAAGTGAGACCAAAGCTGAACTCAGGTCTTCCTGATTTCAGGGTTGGTGCTCTATCCACTGCGCCACCTAGCTGCCCCAATTGCAAGTTCTTTTTGAGGAAAAGGGGAGAGCTTTCAGTGTATTCAATTCCAAGATATTCTTTCCATTATATTTGATGCTTTATAGTCATATATAGTCTTTGGTACTTGATCTCTTTCTTTCTGAACAGTTAAAAAAATTTTTTCCCTTTGATCTGGGAGCTGTGACTTTTGACTGTAGCACTTTTTGAAAATATTTCATTTGGAATTTCTTTTAGTAAGTGATCAATTTCAATTAATTCTTTCTATTTTGACTTTGTCTTCTGGCTCTAATAGTTATGGGAAGTTTTGTTTTACAATTTTTAAAAATATCTACTTTTTTTGGAGGAAGGGAAGAAGGAGGGATTGTGGATTCTATGAAATACAGTAGGGAAGAAGGTAGGAAACAATTACCTATTCTGTGCCAGATACTGTGCTAAGTGTTTTACAAATATCTCCTTGGATAGAGCACTGACCCTGGAGTCTGGAGGATCTGATATCAAATCTGACCTCAGATATTTAACACTTACTAACTATGTGACCCGGACAAGCCACTTATTCCCAATTGCCTAGACAAAGAAAAAAAAGTCAAAAAAAGAAATATTATCTCCTTTGGTTTTTATACCAACTCTGGGACATAAACATTAGTTGAGGAAACCGAGGCAAACAAAGGTGATAAAGTGACTTGCCTCGGGGTCATAAAGCTAGTAAGTGACTGAGGATAGTTTTGAACTCAGGTCTTTTTGACTCTAGGTTTACCCTTGACAAGATCCTCACTAACTCTCAATTATCTCTTATTGTGCTGTCTTCCAAAGGAGTTTTCTATAATAGATATCTCACTTATTTTTCTAATTTTTCAGTCTTTTAATAAAATTCTAATATTTCTTCTTGCTTTATTGAATCATTGGGCTATATTTCTTCCATTCTCATTATGTCCATTATTTGAATAAGATTAACTTATTTGCTCTAAGATGTTTGTTTTAATTTCATTTTTATATTTATTTCAGTTCTTACTTCTTTTCTTATATCCACTCAAGAAGACTGTGTGCCCAATACATTCTTTTTCTCTAGGATTTTTATTTTTACATTAACTCATACTATTTATTTACTGTATTAGGTGTTCTCTTCTATTTGCTCATGCCTTCATCTTCAGTTCTGGATTTATAAGTCAAGGTCTGTCTCTTCCTGAAATCCTATGTCTAGAATGGGATGATGTTGTACTAAATTGAGTTAGATCTTGTTTCCACAGTAATGTGAAAGCTGTTGTACTGGATGGGGAGAGGATAAGGCAAAAAGTACCTAGAAGAAAACAAAAGAAAACTTAGAAGAAAATACAGAAAATCAGGGTTGCTTTGGAAATAATGTGTAGTATTTATTATATAAGTTTTATCTTTCTTTAAAGTAAGCAATCTGAAATGGAAATTCATGGTTTTATATTGCATCTTCTCTTTATGTTCTGCTGTATGGAAATATTCTTTTTTTTCCTTCTCTTTTTGTACTTAAGTTCAAAATGAATAATTTTTTTTAATTGAGGAATTTTTAAAAAGAAAGAAAAAGAAAGTACTGTTTTCAGTCTTGGATGGTGTGGTTAGGTTTCAGTCCTAAATCTTCTACTACATTTCTAGGATGGTAAACTGCCTGGAGACCAGACTTTCTTATACCATCTTGGTCTAGGAGCTCTAGAACAGGATGCTTTGTTGTTACCAAGCCCCACCTACTGATATCATTTGTAACTATCTCTTGGGCAGTCCCCCAACCTTGATTGCAGTGGTTTTATCCATTGTTATATGATGTCACCTACTGGAGGTCCAAAGTTTCAGTCCCTGGCCCTTGGAGTTGGCTGACCCAAGATCAAGTGGCTTTAGTCTGGTCTTCTGAGACCCCTTTTGCACTGACCTTGACCTAGTTTCCTTGTACCATCACTTTTCAGGAAGCCTTGACCTATGGAGTAGTCTTAGCTTCAGGCCCTGTCTTCCTGAGTAATCTATTATGAGATGGAGGAACTCCCTTATTTCACATAATGCTGTTCTTCATTGCTAATAGGAGTTTTTCTGAAAACCAGGGCTCTCAGCTGGTACCTTTCACAACATGGAAATTGGCTTACTATTTCTTCTAAAGGTATTTGTACCTTACCTGTTTGGCTTAAATGAAAGGAATGAAGTTCCAATTTTGGAATTTAAGATAATAGTGAGCTAAATGGAGAAGGTATTTTTAGGTCAGGGAACTTTCTCAATATTTCTGAAATTTCACTATATAAGTAGTCATATATATCATCTACTCACAGACCTGCCCTGACAGGAACTTAAGTATACTAGTATTATATTTGGCCATTCACTAATCATTCGATAGTCAATGGGAAAGAAAAGAAAGATATTTGTAGTAGTGTTTCTGCTCTAGCCATTCTGCTCATATCTTAGAGAATGATCTTTTTTAAGAGTCACTCACTTGCTTTGGAACTTCCAGGGATCCCTTATTAAAATTTTTAATCAGAAATAAACACCTCTGCTAACCTGGGTACCTTAATTATGTATACTCTCCCTCCCCCCCCATTTTTTCCAAAATCTCTTCTCGTGTTTCTTGTGATTTCTTAATTCTAGCCAGACCCATCTTCTAACCACCCCTGCACAAATTTTCCATATTCCCATTCAACCTTCATCTCCTTTTGCTCATGTGCCTGGAATGTTCTCCCACTATGTAGTAGGAACACCAGTACTGCTTGTATATCTAACACAGCCTTATTTGTCCTAGAATGATTTGTGGTGGTAAAATGTTTCTGTGTGGCTGGTTAAAGGGGATCTCAGTTTATTTCTATGGGAATATAAAAAGTGGAAGCTGTCTTGACTAGTGGACTACTTCACACTCACTACCTACTTGTGGTCTGTACACCATTTGAAAGTAAAGTTGCTGGTACACTTCCAGAGTAGGATAGGTTTCTTGGAGAGTAATTGAATCAAAAGAAGAACATTATTCAAGAACTTTGGGCTCTGAATGTGCTTTGCCCTCTTCACATGCTTTTTGTACACTGACATGTTTTCAAAATATATTTGCAGTTGGACAGTGTATCACTTACAATTTTTTTCTGTCAGAGGAAACTTTGTTGCATATCTGTATATCACTTCGTTTAATTCATCAAATCAGTCAGTAAGCATTCGTTAAGTGCTTACTGTGTGAATGCACTGTGCTAAGTTCTGACAATACAAAAACAAACAAACAAAAAATAACAGTCCCTATCCTCAGAGACTTTACATTCTAAAATGCAATATATAAAAGATATCTGGAAAAAAAGGTTGAAAAGTGGATTGAAGGCACCCAGAATAATGAGATTTTACAAAGAGTCATGAGTGCAACCTGGAGAGGAATGAAGATATGGCTGGGAAATGAAAGTTCTGGCAAGAATCAGCCAATCAGAGGAAGAATCCTCAGGTTGGGAAACTTGTCAAGTATAGATTGAGCTTCTACAATGAGGAGGTTTCTGGGGTTTTGTAGAAAAAGCCCAAGAGACTCGAAGGGCCTAAAGAAGAATGAAAATATCCTTAAGACATACATCCTTTAAAAAGCTCCTCCAATTTAATCCTACTTCATTCCTTTATTCTATCTCTCTGCTGTTATATATATAGATTTATATTTTATGATCATACTTTTTAAAATTCTCTAATGGCTTTGTTCATATAAGTCTTTGTTTCTTCATTAAGAATACAAGTTCCTATGCTCAAAAAGTTGTCAAACTGTGCATACCCTTTGACCCAGCAGTGTTACTACTGGGCTTATATCCAAAGAGATCTTAAAGAAGGGAAAGGGACCTGTATGTGCAAGAATGTTTGTGGCAGCCCTGTTTGTAGTGGCAAGAAACTGGAAACTGAGTGGATGCCCATCAATTGGAGAATGGCTGAATAAATTGTGGTATATGAATATTA
The DNA here is from genome assembly GCF_016432865.1 of Antechinus flavipes. Classification (NCBI taxonomy): domain Eukaryota; kingdom Metazoa; phylum Chordata; class Mammalia; order Dasyuromorphia; family Dasyuridae; genus Antechinus; species Antechinus flavipes. The sequence goes on from NC_067400.1 coordinate 253,644,608, forward strand.
TGGAATATTATTGTTCGGTAAGAAACGTCCAACAGATGATTTCAGAAAGGCCTGGAGAGACTTAAACGAACTGATGCTGAGTGAAATGAGCAGGACCAGAAGATAATTATATACTTTAATAACAATACTATATGATGATCAATTCTGATGGACCTGGCCATCTTCAGCAATAAGATGAATCAAATCAGTTCTAATGGAGCAGTAATGAACTGAATCAGCTACACTCAGGGAATGAACTCTGGGAGATGGCTAAGAACCATTACATCGAATTCCCAATTCCTATATTTTTGCCTGCCTGCATTTTTTATTTCCTTCACAGGCTAACTGTATAATATTTCGGAGTCTGATTCTTTTTGTACAGCAAAATAATGGTTTGGACATGTATACTTATTTTGTATTTAATTTATACTCTAATATATTTAACATGTATTGGTCATCCTGCCATCTAAGGGAGGGGGTGAGGGGAAGGAGGGGAAAAATTGGAACAAAAGGTTTGGAAATTATCAATGCTGTAAAATTACCCATGCATATAACTTGTAAATAAAAAGCTATTAAAATTAAAAAAAAAAAGAATACAAGTTCCTAAAGGGTAGATATTATAACTTCTATTTTTTTCATATCCTCCAATATCCAGAGGTGTGACTAAGAGCAAGAAGGAAATGGTGTTGAAATAGTCAGTTAGTAAACATTTATTTAATACTTATTATGTTCCAGATTTTGAACTAAGCTCTAGGGAAACACACAAAAAAGGAGAACTCATCCTTAAAGAACAAACATGCACATAATGATGTACAAACAAACCGTATTCAAGATTATACATAGAGAGAAAGCATGAAAATTAAGGGAGACTGAGAAAGATCTGTAGAAAATAGGATTTTAGAAGTGGAGCCCAGATGGCTCCATAATAATGGAATAAAATGGAATGGAATAAAAGCAGGGTTCATCTGAGTTTTCCCCCAAACCCTTCCAAATTCCTTTAAATAATGACTCTAAACAAATTTTAGAGCATCAGAACACAGAAAGGATAGATTGAAATAATTTTCCAGCCAAAGACAACCTAGAAGGTTAGCAGAAAAGATCTGTTGCACCAAGGTGAGAGTCCAACGCAATTCTGTCCCTGAAAAACAGGAGCAGGTCTTGGGATGTCTAAATCAGTAGCACCACTGGCCAGACCTCTCAGTTCAAAGACACCAAAGACTACTTGGAAGGTCAGCAGAAAAGGTTTCTCTCACAGGGGTAATAGGCCTTGGGAAAACAGCAAATCAATAGTGGGCTTTGGAGCTCCTGCATCAACAGTGACAATAGCAGCAATAGCTGAGGCAGTGGCAGCAGTGATGGTGTGGCAGCTTTTGGACATCTCACCCCATAGACAGTAAATGGAAGCAAACTGGTCAGAAAGAGGTCTCTTTACTAGTGCTGAGGAAGAACTCTATTGCTTTAGTACACTACAACTTACAGTCACAGTGGAGTGAGGACCCTTTACCAGCTTTAGGGCAGAAATGAGTATTTGTGATCACTCAAATATACTTCTTCTTGTATCACACCATCTTGGAAGAAATGAAAACTTACAGGTCCCTAAAAGGAACTCTGAAAACAACTGCACAAATTCCCTGAAATTTGAGATATTACACTTTCTATCCTGGAAATAGAGCCCTACTTTAATAAAAAGTTAAAACTGAGTAGTTGGCTGGAAAAATGAGCAAACAACAGAAAAAGAATCTGATCAAAGAAAATTACTATGCTGCAACCAATTATTCAAAATACAATCTCAGAAGATAACGAAGTCAAAACTCCTACATTCAAAGTCTCCAAGAAAAATAAGAATTTGTTGCAGGCCTTGGAAGAGCTTAAAAGAGATTTTGAAAATAGAGGTAAAGAAAAAATTGGGAAGAGAAATGAGAATGATGAAAAAGGAAATATAAAATACTAATGAGAAGAAGAATGCCTTAAAAAGCAAAAATAGCTAAATGGGAAAGGAGATATAAAAAGCTCACTAAGGAAAATAATTTCTTAAAAATTAGAATTGAGCAAATGGAAGCTAGTCTTTATGACACTAGCTTTGTGAGAAATCAAGAGATGACAAAACAAAAGCAAAAGAATGAAAAAATAGAAAACAATGAAAATAGATCCAGGAGAGATAATTTAAAATTTATTGGTCCACTTGAAAACTATGATTTAAAAAATGATCCTAGACATCATCTTTCAAGAAATTATCAAGGCAAATTTTCCTGATATTCTAGAACCAGAGGGTAAAATAGAAATGGAAAGAATCCACTGATCACTTCCTGAAACAGATTCCTAAAATGAAAACTCCCAGGAATATTATAGTCAAATTCCAAAATTCCCAGATCAAGGAGAAAGTATTGCATGCATCCATAAAGAAACATTTCAAGTATAATGGAGCCATAATCAGGATTTCACAAGATTTAGCAGCTTCTTCATTAAAAGATTGGAGGACTTAGAATGTGTTATTCGGGAGAGCAAAAGAACTAGAATTACAACCAGGAATCACCTACCCAGAAAAACCAAGTTTAATTCTTCAGGGAAAATGGGATTTTAGCTGGGACTTGTTGGAATCCAGGAGAAGTAAGAGATGAGGAGGGAGAGTGGCAGGGGGTGGGGAGGAGGTGGGGGTGGAGGGAAGAGCAGCCAGTGAAAAATGCTCCATCTTCTTAGTTATTAAGAAGTCACATCTCAAATTATTGGGGGATATTGAAACCCCACACACATAAAATAGAAGATATTAGAATCTGGCTTTTATGACCTTCTATTCTCATTAAATAGTGGTCTCACATGAACAAAATCTCTATTAGAGAATAGTCATGATTTTGTAGTACAAACCTTACCATGTCTGTCTTCCTGCTATGTTTTATTCCTGGGTTTGACTCTTTCTAGAGATTCAGAACATGTTCAATTGTTGAGTGTCATGCCCCAAACTATCAACACTTTTTAATGGGAAGATGAGGGTAATAGTACCCTGCCTAAGACTTCAGATGGGTTTAGACACACGCTTCCTCTGCCCTCTCAGGCTGGAGCTGTTCTTCCTACAGCAAGTTCATTAGAGTTCTTCAGAAATATGTATAAGGGAATTACACTGACCAAATGTGCACATGAGGAGTTTGAAACTGCCACACTTTAAATTTGGTAGAGATTTCACTTCATTACATTAAACTGTGACCTCCATCTGAAATTCTATGGGCCTTTCCAGCCCCAGGAATAAGATGACAGACAGCTAGCTAACAGTGTCAGAAGCACCAAAGGGAATCCATCAGGGAATAAAATATAAGCACATTTCCAATTAAAGTCATCCACAGAAGATCTTGATAAAAGATGGAAAGACAGACAAAACTATTCTCCTTGGAAAGATAAAGAACCAAGGGAATTGAGGCTGTGATGTCCCCATGCATAAACATCACCATCATAATTCTGATTTAAAATCAGAACTATAGTGTGCTGATCCTGTCACCTCAGAGGACACATGATTGATGCCAGCACCTGAGAGAATAATCCTGAGTTGGTGTAGGAAAGATTGACTTCTAAATACTGAGCTTGAGGAAATAAGGATAGTTTGAGGAAAGGAAGTTACCTTAGATTCCAAGAATAATGAACTTAGAACAGTGCCTGACACATAATAAGTGCATGCTTGTTGACTGACAGGAAAAATACCTTCATTTTTCATTCCTCATGTTTCTATTGAATCTGGAATAATAGCATTTCATGCAGAGATACTGGTGAAAGTGGAGAATGTGGATTGCACTGCTCTCTTGGATAGCAGCTCTCAAGTGACTATCACTTTCAGTTATTTTTATGAAAACTATATAAGGAAATTACCTTTATAGTTTTTGAAAGGGTTTTTTGACTTGGGGAACTGAGTGACAGGGACTATCCTTTTCTTGACTACATTTGACTAAGCTTAAAGTTTCTCTAATAAATTATTGATGCCAACAGGAAGATGGATACCATCTTTGGTACATCTATATCTACCAACAGTCACTGGAATCAGCACTGATAAGAACCAATTCCAGCTTGTTCAGGCAGGATGTTACAGACAACAAGCTGAGACACAATACTTACATTCTTTACTACCAGGGAGCCTGTACAAAGGCCAAAAGGAAAGTGTTGGCAGTGATCATTGTAAGGGTTCTAGTTTTTCATATTCAGTCTTGAGAACTTTAAATTTTGTGACTCTTCAGTACCATAAAAATAGAAAAAAATGAATGAGACAGAAGCTTAGTCAGACAACAGGTGTGTTCTTAAGTTTGAGTGTGATATAGGAAAATCCAGATCACCAAATCCTGGATTTTAAGGGAATTATTTAGAAAGATTTATTTATCTTTGATTTATCCTCAGAAAACATCTTAAAGAAATCATGGTCAATATTATCATCACTGAGTTCAGCAGGATCTATGTATCATCTATCAGGAAAGATTTCCATAAAAAAGGACTATGTCTTCATGATCAAATGTTTTAAGAAAAGAACTATCATAGATCAATATATTATGTCAAGAGCTCAAGATGTCCGGAGCTATTTTTTTAGCCAGCCAGTGATTCTCAATCTTGCATATATATGTATGTATATGTGTGTGTGTGTGTGTTTGTGTGTGTGTGTGTGTATAAAACAGATACTATCAGATTCCTTTGACAGAAAAAAGAGACAACTGTTTTCATCTGTCCCTCAGGATATTACCAGTATGCACAGATGCCAAACATGGAGCAATAAGGTGGCACAATGAATGGAGGACTGGGCCTGGAGTCAGAAAGATTCTTCTTTTTGAGTTCAAATCTGACATTAGACACTAACTGTGGGACCCTGTTTGCTTCAGACCTCATCTGTTAAAAAAAAAAAAAAAAAAAAGCTAACGAAGGAAATGGTAAATCATTCCAGATGAGGAAACTAGCACTCTTTACTGCCCCCATGTTATGGATTCCCAAAAGAGCATGAACCACAGAGGGCTATCCCTGAATGATTTAATAGAAAAATAAAAATTGTGAAAGTAGAATGTATGTCAACAAAGCAGAAATAATTAGCAGCATAGAAAAACTTGAACTTACAGTAACAAACTTTGCCAAAGAACCAAAAGAGAGAACAACTGACTGAGAATTCAGTTACATAAAAGTGAAGGACAATCTGAAAAAAGAGAGGCAAAAAGCAATAACATTTTTTTTAAATCATCTCTATGCAAGCAAAAAATATTGATCTTGAAAATAGGATACTGTGTAGAGAAAACTTTAGGATTATACATCTTCTGCAAGAACACAACAAAGTAAAAAACCTGAACAACATAATGAAACAAAAAAAGGGAAAACTGCCTAATGTTTGTGAACACAATATAAAGTGCCAGTTAGAAGATTGTTTCTAAATTGTCTCTAAAACAAAAATCCCCAAAGCCCAAGAACAAAATAATTAAATTTAATAATTTTAGTGATAAACAACAAATTCTACAAATGATGAGGAAGAAAGGAAATTTACATAACAGAAGACTATTGTACACATACACACACACACACACACAATCTAGAATTTCAGAAGGCAAGTAATAACACATTCTGAAGAACAAAAGAATTCAATATGCAGCCTGAGGTGGTGTTCTCTGATCCTCAGCCTATGATGGTAACCTATCCAAAATGGCAGACTAACAGGGAGAAGATAGCTGAGCTCCAACCACTCCTTCCTTAACAAACATCAAACACACAAAACTACTCCACAGATGTCTAGAAAATGCACCAAACTGAGTCCTGATTTGGAAATCCAATTTTTAAAAAATCATCCTTTTTTTTCCATTCCAAATGAACAAAGCAAAAAAGACGAGAGATCTGTAGACATTGGAGTTAGGATCTAGTGAGGAATAATTAATTACTCAAGAGTATTTAAGCATACAGAAGTCATGGCAAGAAGTCAGACCCTACAAAAGAATCTGACTTGCAGGCAATATACAAAAACAAGGGCCAACTGGTAGCTCTGTTACTGACTGAAGAGGATACCTGTACTTACATATGTTGTTTCAGAGTTATAAGTGGTTGCAGGATCCAAACAGTGTACTGAGCAAGCATCATTTCTAAATAAGCAGTAACTATGTGGTTCTAACTACCAAGATAGAAAAAGATCTCAGTTCCAGCTCTAAGACTTCTGAAGCCTACAATAGAATAATGAAGGCAGGTATCATAGAACAAAGGGGACTTGTAGTTTTTTTCACCATGAAAGCTTTCCATCAGATTGATAATAGTTTAGTCCCATAGTAATTTGTTGGAACATCAAACCAGGGGCAGCCACTCAGGTTTATCTCTCAGATTCAAATCCAGCTTAGGAACTTGGAGTGCTTGGGCCAGGAGATCACTTATCCTTTTATCCCTGAGTAATACCACTTTGAAAACACTAAACATTTGCAGATTTTCAGCTTGACCTGTTCCTGAAACCTGGAATAACACATACATATAACCTAAGAGGGCAGAAGAAAGATTGAAGGGGATCCAAACTGAGCCCAAACATTCCTTCCAGAAGCATGTCCAAACATAAAAATCCACAATCAGGAAACAGGCTAGAAGAATAAACAAACCAAAAAAGAATACCACCATAAAAAGGTACTATAGAGACAGGAATGCTCAAAAGAAAGAAGAGAATACCTCCAAAATATCTACAAGCAAAGGCTCAAAGCAAGACAAAGTTTGGGCACAAATCCAACTAAAATTCCTGGAACAAATAAAAGAGTTTTAAAATAATTTTAAAATATTTTAAGATAATTTAAGAATCAGTATGAGAGCAAGCTATATTGAAAGAAAAGCCAACTTTGGTGAGGATGAGGAAGTTTAGAACCATAGTTTAACCATTTATAGGGTATTATAGGACTAATATCTATCAGAATTTCCCAATATGGGTTATACCAATAGCTCCTTCTTTTCCTGGGAACATAGGATAGCACCCTTCCCTTCCTCCCACTCCATGCCTACTCCTCCTTTTTTTTTTTAATGTATTTTAAATTTAAATGCAAAATAGGGAAAGAAAAGGAAAAAATGCCATGTGTACAGCAGAACATAAGAGAAGGTTCAAAAATAAAGCAATACATCTCCATTTCAAGTAAGCCTACATAATAAATGCTACACGCTGTGTTCAGAGCTTTCCATCTTTGCTTCCTTGTAGATTTTTTATTGTTCTCTTTTGTGCACTTTTATTTTATTCTTTTTCCGCCTTCACTTCACCATCCAAAAAGGCTACAATTAAGTAAGTATATCTACATATACACACATATGTACACATATACATATATATAATACATGCATATGTGTACATAGATATCTATTATCATTCACATATGCACACATATACATACTTATGCATCTATGTAAAACCATACTATACTTGTTTGTCCTCTGTTTCTCTGAAGGTAGATAACATCATCTTTCAAAAGTCTGTCTCCATATTTTTTTTATCTCCATCAACTTATTATTTCTTACACTACAGCAATGTTTCAACCTTATCCTGCCTAGTTATTATAAATAATCTATCCCCTTACCTTCTTATTTCTTTTCTGAATTTAGGAGGTTTTTATACCCTTCTAGATTATTTTCTCTTCATTTCACAATGAAGGTTCCAGAATTACCAGTCCTTCTCCCCCATTAATTCCTTTGTGTCAATTCTTCCTCTTTCACCTTATTTGTATAAGCTAATTATTTTTTTACCTCTTCCTATACTTTTTTTTTTTTGGATTTTTAGAATCACATCATACTTTAGAATCACATGCCCCAATCTTTTTTTCAAACTATCCAATAACTAATGACAAACTTAGACATACTATTTATACTTTCACATATAAAGAAAATTTAAGGTTATCCTTATTCAGTCCCTTGAAATTAGTCTTTGATGTTTACCTTATATTTCTCTTGGATCTTGTATATCAGATTTTCTATTAAGTTCAGATCTTTTTTTGCAACAAAATCCTGAAAGCCTAGCAATTCATTGAATATCCATTTTTTTTATTATTCATGATTTTGTTTAACTCTGCTGAGTATATTTTTGACCACAATCCCAGTTCTTTTTCTCTTCTATATATAGTATTCCAAGACCTGGTAGCTGCTCCTTGGTCTTGTGTGATTCTAACTGTGGCTCCACCATATTTGAATTGTTTTTTTCATGTTTCATTTAATATTTCCTCTTTGACCTGGGGATTTCAGAATTTGGTTATGATATCCTTTTAGGTTTTCCTTATAGTATCTCTCTTAGATGGTGACTAATGGATTTTTTTTTCTATTTCTATTTTCCCTCTTTTTCTAATACTTCAGGACAAGTTTCTTTAATTATTTCTTGTATTGTTGTATCAAAATTTTCTAAAATTGTAACTTTCAGATCATCCAGTTATTTTTATGTTTTCTCCTCTTGGTCTATTCTCCAGATCAATTTTTTTTCTTATGATATGTTTCACATTCTTTTCTATTTTTTCATTATTTATATTTTATTTTATTATTTCTTGGTCTCACCTTTGATGTCTTCCCCTTGCCCAATTCTAATTTTCAAGAAATCACTTTTTCCTTTAAGATTTTGGGTCTCCTTTTCCATTTTCTTTTCATACTCTTCTTTTCTTGGATTGTTCTTTTTCCCCCTCCTCATTCTCTCATGTGATTTTTAAAGTCTTTTTTTAGTTCTATTCTTTATGTGAAGATCATTTGCTATTACTCTTTGGGTAGGAGAAACGTTTTTTTCTTCAATATTGAAAATGAATCCCAGTTCCTTACATCTTAAGACAGAAATTTTGTTTCCATAAAAGAAGGCAAAGGTGTCCCTGGAATCTAATTAGTCCCTGCTTCTCTTAATGCATCTTCCTGGGGACCAAAGTGCATAAAAGTTCAGGGCTTCTCTGACTGAAAGATTGCTTAAGACTATGGGAGTCACCAGATCCAGTCCTGATGATCTGTTGACCAGACACGTTTTAATAAAGAGATAAAAGAAGCTCCATTTATCAAATCTGAAGAAGCATCACTATATCCCTGATACATATCCTTTCTGTTTTCTGTTATTTGTTCAGTGGTTTATGAGTCACTCATTTTGTCCCCCAAGTGAACCTGAACTAAGAGTACTGGTATTAAGTCTACCTCTAAAACAAGGAGATCAGCAACTTGATCATTGCAATCATACACTATTGAACATCTTAGGGCTAGTAGGTAGCTCAGTGAATAGAACATTGAGTTTGGAGTCAAAAAGACCAAAATATAATGCTGGGGAAACTGAGGCAAGACAGAGATTAGGGTTTTTAATATTTTAATAGTGGAGAATTGGACTAGCAAAGCCATACTAGCCATAGCCAGCTGGCTGTATGGACTCGTCTCAAAATATACAGCAAATAATTCCAGAGACTTTTATAGGGCTCCAACTCTCAGAAAAACAAAGGCAAGGGGAGAGAAACATTTAGTAAGTCATGATTTGAGCAAGGATCATAAATTCTGATAAATTGGGAGTGAAGAAGGTAGTCAAGCAGGAGACGGGAAGTCTGAGTCAGGAAAGATGAAGGATGCCATCTAGGTATTTGAAATAAACCATCTTGAGTTTTATGACTCTGGAATAACAGAGTGGCCAGAGCTCCACAGCCCTAATTATCTCAGTCCTAATGGCTGTAGGGGGGAAAGGGGAACGATAGCATACTAACTCAGGGAAGCTCAGATATTATAATTCAGAGAAACTGAAGAGAGTTCAGCTGGATTGGAGAGGAGCACTCTGGTGGAGAGCCAGAAGCCAAAATGTGGTGATCTTCTTCCCAAATGCAGCCAGGTGATAAAAGTTCAGATCTTTTATTATCTCCAATATAGCCTGGTTAACTTAGAAGTCTATCTCTCTGCTTGGTTCCAAGAGCTCTTGCAGTTTTGTCCTTTGCTTCTGTCTCTGCTTTCTTCAGCCTTCAATCCAGCTCCAAGTTGAATCTGCCTTGCCTCTGAGAGAGGACTTCTGGCTCTCCACCAGAGTGCTCCTCTCCAATCCAGCTGAACTCTCTCCAGTTTCCCTGAATTATAATATCTTCAAATAACTATATATAATATATAATATATATATATAATAACTTCAAATCTGACCTCAATTTGTTAGCTGTGTGAACCTTGGGTAAACACTTTTGTTTGCCTTAATCCACTGGACAAGAAAATGGCAAATTACCCCAGTAGCTTGTCAAAAAAAGCTCTACCAACATTATTGACATGCTATACAGGATTATGAAGAGTTGGGCTGAATGATTGAACAACAACAAATTGAACCATGTTAGGAGTTTTTAGACCAGAAAAAAAGATCTTAGTGAATTCAGAAAATGGCATTTCTATGGATATCACCAGGTGACAAAACCTATGACCACACTAACTTGTGATATTATAGGAGAATCAGATTCAAAAGATGTAAAGAGATATAGATGGCAAGATTTTGAATCTGCCTGTGCATATTTATTAGTTCTCTACCCTATTCTTATTTATGTTTGGATCAGAAAAATGATTCACCAATGACTTATGATTCGAAATATCAAAAGTGGAAGTAATGCAAATTCTCCTAACAAATCCATTCCTATGATGGCAAAAAATTTGAAGAAGACTGCACATGTGTTCTGGTTAGGAAAAACTGACAGAAACACATAGCAGTATGATGACTAAGTTTATTATCAAGACCCCTAATAAGGAGAGAGTTTTGTGCAGAAATTGAGGTATTCACAAGACTCTAAAATTATCAGAATAATGAAATAGTATTTGGTAAGTCATTAAGAGACTGTGCAATTTGCCTGTTTGCAAGTCAATGAGCATTATTAATCTATCTGTTCTGTACCAAGCACTGTGCTAAATATTGGGGATACAAAAAAAAGGCAAAAACAGTTTCTGTCTTCAGGAACTCACAATCTAATCAGGGAAACATGTCAACAAATATGTACAAAGAAGATTCGTAAAGAATAAATTGGAAATAATCTTAGAAAGATGGTAGTAGAATTACAGAGGAAAAAGAAAAACTTCCTGAAGAACGTTGGATTTTACCTGAGATATGATGGAAATTAATGAAGCCAGGAAGTGGAGATGAACAGGAAGAATATTTCAGATGTGGAAAACAATTGAATGAAAGGAGCTGAGAGACAGGATGTCTTGTTAAAGGAATAATAAGGTGGTCAATATGACTGAATCATAAAATACATGGAGGGGGGGAGTAAGGTGTAAGAAAACGGGAAAGGCAGAAAGGAATAAGGTTTAAAGGGTTTTTAAAGCCAAATAGAGCATTTTGTGCTTTACTTTGTGTGGAGATCTTGTTCTTTTGAAATAAGTAGAATAGTTCTCTCTGGGGGAGAAGGTAGGTTTCTTGGGGAAGGTTTTTCTTGGAGGCAGTCTTAGTTGCAGTTGAAAATAATAATCACCCAAATGCAGCCAGTTGGTAAAAATACAAACGTTTATTTTCTCCTTTCAAAATAGCCCGGTTAGTTGAGGTCTATCTCTCTGCTTGATTCCAAGAGCTCTTGCAGATTGTCCTTTGCTTTCTTCAGCCTCCAGCCAGCACAAAGATGGAATGAATCTCTTGTCTCCTTCACTTGGGGCTCGGCTAGCTTTCTGGTAAGTCTTTCAGATCAGCTTGGTCTCAGTGGGGGAAGTGCAGGAGCCCAGACACTACAGTGGTGTGAGATGAAGATGAATCTGGTTGTGCCTCTGAGAGAGCCTTCTCAGTCTTCCGCTGAACTCTCGACTTGTAGCTTCTTCCTCTGAAAACTCTCCTTCCGCCACCAGCCAGCCAAGTGGAAAATATTCTGGAATAGATCTCTCTTAGAGAGAGGGCTTCTGGTGTAATTCCGCTGAAATCTCCCCGAAAGCCTCTGTCTGTCTCTTTTTATATGAGAGAGAGGAATTGTGGGGTACAAGAGAGAGGAATTATGGGTTTCTCCCAGAGTGCTCTCTGACCCTAAGAGCTTCAAGGAAGGTGTGAATTCACAAAGTTACAAAGTTTACTTTGTGAATCTGGCATACTTGTGAACTCCAATGAGTAAAGTGTGAACACAAGCATTGTATTAATTAGCTCTACTTAGTACCTTGTTTCAGGTTCTGGCCCAAAACATCTTGTAAGATCAGATCAATAATCTATCAACTCTAATGAGTTAGCAGTTTGTAAAGATTCCAACAACTTAGATTTAATAGAAAGCCACTGGAGTTTATTGAGTAAATGGGTAATCTAGTGAGATCTGCACTTGGGAAAGATCACTACTATCATAGCTGAGCAGAGGATGGACGGGGTTGAGTAGATAAGTGAAATAGACAAACCAACCAGAAGTTTTTTTTCAATAATTCAAATTATTGTAATAATTTATAAAATAGCTACTAATAATATCATTGGCCCTAAAAACAATTTCTCACAATCACATATTGCTTATTACAGTTAGTTGCACTGACTCTGATGCTGGCAAGGATAGAAATAGTGGATGCTTATCATAGAAGACACTGAGCAAAAACAAACAAAAAAATCTGCAGAAAAGCTATCTGCATAAGATACTGGCTCTGAAAATAACATTTATAATGAAAGAGACATTTTGTTTTATTATCCAACAACCTTGCCTTGAACTGAAGAAAACACAGAACATTCACTCCTTCTGGGTTGCTAGCAAAAATTTTACACGTTTGTTATTTAGACTATAACCCTATCAAATCAAATGCTATTTCCATTTTTGGATGTTAAAAAAATATTAACTAAAGTCATTTAGTATGTTTCAAGCATTATGCTAAGTGCTCTAAGGTGCAGCTGGAATACAATTCCTGTTCTGTGTACAAGTACCTGATTCATAATAGGCACTAAATGCTAGTTAATTGACCATTTTCAAGGAACTCACATTCTAATTAGAGGAGGAAAAAAACAAAAGATGAATTGATAGCTGCTCATTCTTATTTGTATAGTTAATAGAGGCAACCATTAAGAGAAGTAACTCCTTTTGGCCTTTAAGAAACAGAGACATGGTTTCCCTTTCAAAAATAGTAGTACTGAATGGTGGAGAGGAAAATGCCCATCTGGATTTTCACAGATGATCCCAAACAAACAGGATTTAGTCTAGTAAGGGAAACTCTTGAAACTATACACATTTATAATTGTAAAAGGGGACTAAGGCATGCTCAGAGGATTACTGATGCTTCCCTGACACAAGGAGGAGAGTAAAAAGCCTATACTTTTAGGAGAGTTATGATGATGTGAAATGTAAATATGTTGTTAGAGAAACTTGAGAGAATTTGCAGACATTCTGCAGTCTGTTCTGGTCTGCTAAACATGTGATACATGGAAGCCTCTTTGATAGGCTTTATGGAAAGAACTAGAGATGCCTTCAAAAGCCACTGGCTGAACAGCCTCAGCCATTCTCTTTAGCTACTCTGTTGTAATAAATATCAACTTTGGTTTCATCCTAAGTGGCAACTACTTTAAGAACAGGTCTTGAGCCCCATTTCTAAAATATATAAAGAAGTCAGACAAATTTATAAGAATACAAGTCATTCCCCAATTGATAAATGGTCAAAGGAACTGAACAGACAATTTTCAGATAAAGAAATTAATATAGTCACATGAAAAAATGCTCTAAATCTCTATTGACAAGAGAAATGCAAATTAAAACAACTTTGAGGTACCACCTCACACCTCTCAGATTGGCTAAAATGACAGAAAAAGATATAAATGTTGGCAGGGATGTGGAAAAACTGGGACATTTATATATTGTTAGGTTGGAACTTATCCAACCATGCTGGAAAGCAATTTGGAACTATGCCCAAAATGCTATAAAACTGTGCATACCCTTTATTCCAACAGTGCCACTAGTGAGTCTGTATCCCACAGAAATCATAAGAGAGAGAAAAGGACCCACATATGCAAAAATGTTTGTAGCAGCTCTTTTTATGGTGGCAAAGAATTGGAAAATGAGTAGATACTTATCAATTGGAGAATAGCTAAATAAATTATGCTATATGAAAGTAATGGAATATTATTGTTCTATAAAAAATGATGAACAAGTTGATTTTGGAAAGGTCTGGAAAGATTTACCTGAACTGATGCTGAATGCAGCAAGCAGAACATGTATACAGCAACAATAAGATTGTTCTCAGACTATTCTCAGCAATTCAGTGATCCAAGACAATTCTAATAAACTTTAGCTGGAAAACACCACCCACATTCAGAAAGAACTATGGAGACTGAATATTGATCAATGCATACTATTTTTAACATTTTTTTCCCTCTATGTTTTCTTTTTCCTCCTGATTTTTCCTTTTCATTCTGATTTTTTTCTCTCCCAAAATGCCTCAAATGGAAATATGTAAAAAATGAATGTACATGTGTAACTTTAAAAAATTCAATAGCGTTAGAGAAAAGGTACCCCAAACCCCTCGGAGGTATCCCTAAATATCTGAAAAAAGAATATAGAAAACTTAACTTTGGCATAGCAATGCCAGAGAGCATTAGGATTATCCAGGACCAGTATCAATACACATGAGCTTCCTTTCCACAACACAGTACTGTGTTTCCCCGATAATAAGACACTGTCTTATTTTTTTGGACAGAAAAACACCAGAGGGCTTATTTTCAGGGGAGAGCTTATTTTAATGAACATTGACAACAATTTTAATAAACTGGTAAATGTGAACAAAAAAAAGTACCTTTATTCAATAATGATCATGTCATCTTCTTCAACAACATCGTCATAAGTGTCCATACCCTGAATTCCATCCTGGATGTCTTGCGCCTCTATTTCCTTCAGAAGAAGTGGACCCAATCTGTCATGTCCAGCAATATAGCTCTCTTTAAATGGACATGTCTTGTCCAGGTAACCTGCTCGTAGTGCCTTGGCGACACAGCTGTCAGTAATTTTATCCCATGACTTCTTCACCTAAGTCACGACTTTTTGCAGACAGGGCTTCATAAAGTTTCCACACTGATTTCTTTCCATTCTATTTTCAATGTAGTCATTGACTTCCATGAGCAAATGGTCCTTGAATGGCTTGTTTATTGCAATATCAAGGGTCTGGAGATAGGCAGTCATTCCTGCAGGAATCATTACTTGATCTTTTCTTCTCTCTGCAAGGAAGTTGTTCATTTCTTTAGCGCGGTGAGTGCTGGCTGAGTTCTTCTTTTATCCTCCATCATGCCCTTTTTATCCTCCATCATGCCCTCTCACTCCCGCTTACATACTGGGTTTTTATGTGTCCTGCCTCAGCTCTCCTCCGCGGCACTGCTCTCAATGACGCCAGCAAGCAAATCACTGGGGAAGAACAGGATGATGCGCTCACTGCTGCAGCTCTGATCGGATGCAGCTCGGAGCGCGGAGTGCATTTCAGGGGGTGGAGGGGGATGAGAAGGAGGGACAGTGCATACAAAGGGTACCGTAATGTAGCATGTAGCACAGGGGATCACCTTCACTACATTAGCAATCTCAATAGGGCTTATTTTCAGGGGAGGGCTTATTTTAGAGGTATCTTACACAGTAAGGGGAGGACTTATTTTCGGGATAGGTCTTATCGGGGAAACACAGTAGTTATACTTTGTGACCTTATCCAAGATCTGAGAAGTCTGTTTCAATAAGCTCTTACTCTGCTGCTTTCTCTGCTGCTCCATTGAAAACAAATTTTTTGTGAAAATAAAGAATGGGTTGTTCTTTTGGCTGAAGAGATCCAGGGGAAGAATTTTCACCCAAGACAATGTGGTCATGATCCCTAATTAGTGACAGATTGCTTGCTAGTATTGGAAGAGCCCTATATGTTCTAGAAACTCACACCTGGGCAAATCACTTAACCCTGTTTGCCTCAGTTTCCTTATCTGTAAAATGAGCTGGAGAAATAAAAAGGCAAACCACTCCATTATGTTTATCAAGAAAACTCCAAATGGGGTCATAAAGTCAGACACTACTGAACAACAAGAAGTGGTTTGGGTTTGGAAAAATCCTTCAAAAGGAGATCTTTATATCTGAGAAATTTATATTTTGTTTGTTCTATTTGTGTTGGAAGTCCAACATCTTGGCTCTGCCTCTCTCTCTTTTTTAATATTGAAATTTTTATTCAAATTATTGTCCTCTCTTTTCTCTTTGCAAGGGCAAGCAATTTGATAATAGATTATACATGTAAAGTTATGAAAAATATTTCCACATTAGCCAAGAAAGAAAGATGCCAAAAAGAAAATAGACCCCCCCAAAAAAAAAAACCCTAAGAAAGTACACTTTAAAAAAGAATGTATTTATCTGCAATCAGACCCCCACAAAAATTTCTCTGGAGCTAGACAGCATTTTCCATCATTAGTCCTTTGAAATTGTTTTGGATCATTGTATTGCTGAGAATAGCTAAGTCATTCACAGTTGATCATCATATGATACTGCTGTTACTATCAACAATATTCTCCTGGTTCTGCTCATTTCATTTTGCATCAGTTTATGTAAGTTTTTCCAACATTTTCTGAAATCATCCTGCTTGTCATTTCTTATAGCACAATCATATTCTATCACAATCAAATATCACAACTTGTTTAGCCATTCCCCAATAGATGGGTATTCCCTCAATTTTCAATTCTTTACCATCACAAAAAGAGTTGCTATAAATATTCTTATACATATAGGTCCTTTTCCATTTTTTTTGGTATCTCTTTAGGATTTTGATCTGGTAGTAGTGTTGCTGATCCAAGCACACTTTGATATGCACAGTTTGATTGTCCTTTGGGCATAATTCCAAATTACTCTCCAAAATGGATGAAGCAGTCCATGACTCCACCAATAGTATATTAGTATATCTATTTTATCCCACCGACCTTCCAGAATTTCTCATTTCTGATATGTATCACATTTTCCCACATTCCTTCCAACACTTCATATTTTCATTTTCTGTTACATTAATCAATCTGATAGGTGTGAGGTGATATCTCAGAGTTGATTTCATTTGCATTTTCTAATCAATAATGATTTGAAGCATTTTTTTCATATGACTATGGATAGCTTTAATTTCTTCATCTAAAAACTTTCTGTTCCAATCCTTTGACCACTTATCCATTGTAGATTAACTTATATTCATATCAATCTGATTCAATTCTACGTATATTTGAGAAATGAAACAGAATGTGCCAAAATGTTTGTGGCAGCCCTGTTTGTAGTGACTAGAAGCTGGAAAATGAATGGATGCCCATCAATTGGAGAATGGTTGAGTAAATTGTGGCATATGAACGTTATGGAATATTATTGTTCTGTAAGAAATGAGCAGCAGGATGAATACAGAGAGGCTTGGAGAGACTTACATGAACTGATGCTAAGTGAAATGAGCAGAACCAGGAGATCATTATATACCTCAACAACAATACTGTTTGAGGATGTATTCTGATGGAAGTGGATCTCTTCGATAAAGAGAGCTAATTCAGTTTCAATTGATCAAGGATGGACAGAAGCAGCTACACCAAAGAAAGAACACTGGGAAATGAATATAAACTGCTTGCATTTTTTTTTCCTGGGTTATTTATACCTTCTGAATCCAATTCTTCCTGTGCAACAAGAGAACTATTTGGTTCTGCACACATATATTGTATCTAGGATATACTGTAACCTATTTAACATGTAAAGGACTGCTTGCCATCTCGGGGAGGGGGTGGAGGGAGGGAGGGGAAAAATCGGAACAGAAGTGAGTGCAAGGGATAATGCTGTAAAAAAATTACCCAGGCCTATGTTCTGTCAATAAAAAGTTATTAAAAAAAAAGAGAGAGAGAGAGAAATGAAACAGAAACTTGCTGCAAATTTTTTCTCCAGTTTCTTCCTGAATTGATTTTATTTGTGCAAAACATTTTAAATTTCATTTAATCAATTTTTTTTATATTTCACAATGATTTCTATCTCATTATTGGTAATAAATTCTTTCTTCTCTTCTCCAGAGATCTAACAGGTAAAATAGTCTACACTCCACTAATTTGCTTGTAATATCACCATTTATGTCTAAATCATGTACTCATTTTGACCTTATCTAGGTATGTGGTGTGAGATATTGGTTATATTCAGTCCAATTTTTTTTTTTTTTTAGGATTAAATTGCAGGTATATCTCAAAGATACAGGTTCAATTCCAGAGCAGCACAATAAAACAAGTATCAAAATAAAGCAAGTCCTATGAATGTTTTGGTTTCCCAGTACATATAGATATTATGTTTACACTGCAGTCTATTATGTATTCAATAGTATTATATCTGAAGAAAACAATGTATATACCTTAATTTTTAAAATGCTTTATTGCTAAAAAAAAAAAAAAAAACTAATCATTATCTGAGTCTTCAGTGACTCATAATCTTTTTGTTGGTGGAGGATCTCAAGGTTGATAACTAATGACTGTTTATAGTGGTATTTGCTGAAGGCTGAGGTAGTCATGGTAATTTCTTAAAATAAAACAATAATGAAGTTCATTTCATTGATTGACTCTTCCTTTCACTTAAACATTTAAAGGCCATTGTAGGATTATTAGTTGGCCTAATTTCAATATTTTTGTGTCTCAGAACAGGGAAGTCTAGAGGAAGAGAAAGAGAGACAGGGGAACTGCTGATTGGTGGAGCAGACAGAATACACATAACATTTATCAATTAAATTTACAGCTTTACAGTAGTAGTAAAGACCATACTAACTTAACATTTGATAAATTCAAAAACCCTAGCTTCTAGGCTAAGACCTCACTATTTCATAAAAACTGCTGGGAAAGATTGGAATGCAATGTGGCAGAAATTGGGTATATACCAACATCTTCCATTATATACTAAAATAAGGTCAAAATGAGTACATTGTTTTAGACAGAAAGGGTGTGATACTGATGAGGTATGAGAATTGAGGGTAAGTGATCTCCTAACAGCATGGGATCCCTTTGGCCAGTTGCACAGGTTTTGCGAAAGATTCGCAAACCCCAGTAAATACAAGCATGAGGTTTGTGGTAAGATGGGATTTATTTGCACTAAGAAGACAACTTTCTTAGAGGGCAAAGAATCCTGGCAGGATAATTTTGCAAAAATGGTTTTACACTGAGAAGAAAATATCTTCATCATTGGGCAAAATCCTGTTAGGACTTTTGCAAAGATGGGTCAACAATCCCCCAACCACTCCCTTCCCCAACCCCACTCCTCACCCCCAGTTATATCTGGCCAGTGTTGACCCGGAGCTGGGAAACAGTTTGAGCCACTCAATAGAGAACACTGACTATGCCCCGGGCCCAGATTTTCAATTGAATAAGATTACTTATCTTGGGAAAGGTGTTGTCTGGGAAAGGTGTGCCCCTCCCAGGGTTTGAGACTCAGGAACAGCCTTTCTCTGTAAGGGTTCACCAGGGCCCCCCAAAAGGTTAAAGAAGACACAATTTACATCATTCTGTCCTCAAGTAGTCCCCCCATATTCATTTGGGGCAACAGGACAAAGGTCTCATCTTCTGGAGCTGCTTCAACCTGACAAGGGTCATAGAATTATCCCCATGTTCAATAGGGGTTCAGACCAAGAGGGGAAGTGTGAGGTCTGAAGAAAACAGCAGTGATATCTAGGAAATGTGGTATATCCCATAATCTTCAGGCTGAGAAATAGAAGCTGGACAATTTGTTGCTTTGCAAGGAGCTAGTCAGGCTTAGGCACGAGGTATGATCTCTTTTAGCAAGCACCTTGATACCTCCAGAGCTATCAGTCCTGCAGGGAAAAGCTTTTATCCAGTTAGTAAAGGTGTCAACTAAGACCAAAAGCAACTTAAAAAACCAATTTTCCCCTAGGTATGTGCCCCTTCTCTGAACAGATCATGGAGAGGGGAAAATTTAACAGCTAAAAGTTGGTTTAAGGGTGTTTGTTCTGGTGGACTATAAGGAGGGGTATAAGAATCAGGGAGCTGAGAGATTAAAGTGCCATTGTCAGGAGTGAATGAGCAGCAGCTTTAGCTGCAAACCCATTCCCCTTGGCTTGAAGTGAATCTCCCTTCTGGTGTCCTTTATAAAATATGATTGAAACCTCTCTGGGTTTATGGACAGCCTGTAGTAGTTGTAAAATTTCTTCTGCATATTTAATATGAGAATTCTTTGCTGTCAGAATCCCCATTTTTTCCATATAGCCCTGTGAGCATGCAAAATATGAAAAGCATATTTGGAGTCTGTATAGATGTTCACTCTCATTCCCTTCCCCAGTTCCAAAGCTCTGATCAGGGCAATGAGTTTGGCCTTCTTGGCAAAAGTCCCAGGGAGCAGAGGCTTAGCCTCCAGAGTGCTTTGAGGGTCACCACAGAATATCTTGCTTTTCTTTCCCCATTTTCAAGAAAGCTCAACCCATCTGTAAACCATTCACCATCTGGGTTGTCAAGAGGAATGTCCTTTAAGAAAGGTCAACTGGAATAGACAGGATCTAAAGCTTCCTCACGATTATGAATAATGTCTCCTGACTGAGTGTTTTCAGGGAATAAAATGGCAAGATTAAGAGTGTGACACACCTAGAGAGTCAGATCAGAAGTGTCTAATAGGAGAAGCTGATATCTGGTAAGCCTCCCACTAGCAAGCCACTGATGCCCTTTGACTTATAAAATGCTCTAGTGCACTGAGATAAATTTTGAGGCTTCTTCTCTAAAGCACAAGTGCTATTTTTGGGAAACTGAGTCAAGCTGCTTTGAGAAATAGGTGACTGGTCTGGGATCTCCCAGGGTGTGATCCTGCCTTTTGGGATTGTAGGTCAAGAAAAGAATGCAGTTAAGCAACTCCAAGTCTCTTAACTCTTTAGCTAAAAGTTTGTTCTTAAGAAATTTCTCAATTCTGATCAAGGCTGGAATGGCCCAAAGAGAGGAATCTATTTTCTCCCAGATTTCAAAGGGAATATGGGAGGGCTTTGAGAGCAGCACAAAAAGGCCATCTGGAAATCTGAGAAGAGAAAATTGGGTCCCCAATTTCACCATTAAATCCTGCCCCAATAAGGGAGCAGAATAGGAGGGGGATAATAACAAGTGAGTGTTTAAATAACAGGTCACCAGACTGGCAAGGCAGAGGAAAGTCTCCAAACAGGAAGGGGCAAGTAAGACCAGAGTGCCAGAGTGAAAAGGAAGGAGAAGTTCCCCCCCACAAAAAACAAAAAGAAATTCATTGGTTTTACTGGCCACATCCAGGCTATGATGATGGATTGAAGTTTTGGGGACCAAGCTCCAAACTCCAGGGCATTGGCAGGGAAGCTTGTCCCATATAAGCAGTCTCTCCTCCAGTGCCCCTCAAGGCAAGGACTGGGGAGTTTCCTTGGATAGTTTCCATGACACCTAAAGCACAAATCTTTATGGTTCCCAGAAATGTCAGCAGCCAAAAGTAGGGACTGTTCTCCATATCTCACTTTAACTGTGAGGTCTTTTTCCTCTGCTGCAGTTTGATCTCTATCATTAAAGACTCCAACAGCTGTTTCTAGCAGCTGAAGGGGAGAAATTTGAGGGCCCAAAACTGGCTTCTTCAGTTTCCTCTGAATATCTTGGGCAGATTGTTTAATATTAACATCTCCCCAGGAAAGAACAAGGAGGGCATTGGCCTTGGATCCCTCAAAAAACTGGGTGGGGTCCTCAGAGTAATGAACAGGTTTTTCCTTAGTCTGGGAGAAATTTGGCATTGAGAGAGGTAACTCTGCTCTGAATATCTCTCCTTGAGAGGTTAAAATCAGTATTCTGAGGAGGAGAAAAAGGGGTCCCACTCCTTATATCAGAGGGATCAAGAAATGGGGGCTAGGAAGTCTCAGGATCTGATTCAGATGAGGGGGATAGAGTTAAAGAAATATTGTCGAACATAAGGTCCTATTCTGGGAAGGATTCAGAAGCCTCCTGATAAGAAACTGCGTAGGGGTGCAAAGGAGGGATCCCGTGGCCCTAGAGGAACAGGAAGGAGGGAGTTTGATTTTCCTCTAGCAATTTAAGCAGTATCCTGCAATGTTGTTTTGATTTAAACTTTTTAGTTTTGAGATCTTTTAAGCCAAATTAGTCTCTTTTTAAAGAGACTGCCTAAGGAAGAATCCTTAGGGATAGAGACAGAGGTAGATTGTCCCATTTTGCCACAAGCCTTAGATTTCTCTGATGCTATAGTGCCTTATCCTTCTCTTAGGCATCCCCTAGAGAGGGGGAGATGACAAAACGCTTCCTGATATTAAGGGGACTTTCTGTTAGAACGCAGGAATTCCAGTATTGGCATCCCCAGATAGAGAGTTCTGTTGAGTGTTGAGCTCCCAATGACCCAAAGAAATGTGGGTGTCCTAGCTATAGAACAAGGAACAGCAAAAAAAAAAAAAGAGCTCATCTCAGCCTGACTCTGGGGAATCCCAGGTCACCAAATGATGAGGTGCAAGAATTGAGGGTAAGAGATCCCCTAACAGCAATGCGATCCCCTTAGCCAGTTGCGCAGGTTTTGCAAAAGAATTCGCAAACCCCAATAAATGCAGGCACAAGATTTGTGGCAAAGAAGGGATTTATTGACGCTAAGAAGACAGCTTTCTTAGTGGGCAAGGTCCTGTCAGGACTATTGCAAAGATGGGTTTGCACTGAGAAGAAAATATCTTCATCAGTGGGCTAATCCTGTTAGGACTTCTACAAATATCGGTTGACAAACCCCCAGTTATATCTTATAGGGCTAGTGTTGGCCTGGAGCTGGGGAGCAGTTTGAGCCACTCAATAGAGGACTATGCCCCAGGTCGAGATTTTCAATTAAATGAGATTATTTATTTTGGGAAGGATGTTGTCAGGGAAAGATATGCCTCTCCCAGGGTTTGAGACTCAGGAACACCCTTCCCCCCAAGGATACATCAGGGTGCCCCACAAAGGTTAAGGGGGACATAATTTACATCAATACCATAAACAAATTAGGAGAGTAAGGAATAATTTGTCAGATCTATGTACAAAAAATTATGACTAAACAAAAGCTAAAGAACATTACAAAATGGATAATGGATCATTTTAATTATGTTAAATTTAAAAGGATTTAGCTATACCCAGGGAAAGAATGCTGGGAGATGACTATGAACTACTACATAGAATTCCCAATCCCTCTATTTTGTCCACCTGCATTTTTGATTTCCTTTACAAGCTAATTGTACACTACTTCAAAGTCTGACTCTTTTTATACCACAAAATAACTGTTTGGACATGTATACATATATTGTATTTAACTTATACTTTAACATATTTAACATGTAGTGGTCAACTTGCCATCTGGGGGAAGGTGTGGGGAGTAGGAGGGAAAAAGTTGGAACAAAAGGATTTGCAACTGTCAATGCTGAAAAATTACCTATGCATATATCTTGTAAATAAAAAGCTATAATAATAAAAAAATGTTTTTTAAGGATTTATAAAAACTAAACCAATACTGTCAAGATTAGAAAGAAAGCAAAAAGCTGGAAAACTATCTTCACAGCAAGTATGTTTCATAAAGGTCTCATTTCTCAAATATATAGAAAATGGAGTCAAATTTATAAGAATGAAAGCCATTTAGCAACTGATAATGGTCAAAGGATTTGAACAGTTTTCAAATGAAGAAATAAAAGCTATGTATAGTCATATGAAGAAATATTCTAAATCACTATTGATTATAGGATGCAAACTAAAACAACTGTGAGGCACCACCTGAATCTATCATAATGCTAATACATCAGAAAAAGGAAATAATAAATGTTGGAAAGGATGTCAGAAAATTTGGACGCTAATGCATTGTTGGTGGTATTGTGAACTGATTCAGCCATTCTGAAGAATAATTTGGAACTATGCCCAAAGGGCAATCAAACCATACCTTTGATACCAGCAATACTACTACAAAGTCTATATCCCAAAGAAATAAGAAAAAGGGGAAAAGGATCTATATGTACAAAAGTATTTATAGCAGTTCTTTTTGTGGTAGCAAAGAACTAGAAATTGAAGGGAAGTCCATCAATTGGGGAATGACTGAACAACTTATATGATTGTGATGGAAAACTATTATGCTATAAGAAATGACATGTAGCATGATTTCAGAAAGCCTTGAAAAGTGTTAAATGAATTGATGCAAAGTGAAATAAGAATATTGTTGACAATAAATGCAATATCATTTCTCAGTAATACAATGATCCAAGATAATTCCAAAGGACTGATGATGGACAATGCTAGCCATATCCAGAGAAAAAACTGATAGAGTCTTAATGCAAATTGAGCATTCTATTTTTACATTCTTTTTGTGTGTGTGTGGTTCTTTTGGCTGATGCAGAGTTGTCAAGAATCTTCAATTTGTAAAATAAACAAGCACAAAACACCTGCAAAGCACAATAAAATGAGATATTGCCTGCATTTCAAATTCATTTAAATCTTAATTTTTTTTCAAATGCTATTTATTATTATTTTATTATGTTTCAATAAATAAATAATATTTAATGTTGCCTTTTTTCTGCCTCTGTACATGAAATTTTTGTGCCCTAGAAAATGTCCAGTTTTTGTAAATGTCATACATAGCTGAAAAAATATGTATATGTATAAAATAGCAGAAATTGAATAAAAATTTATCAGATCTAGCTTTTCAGAACTTCTATTCTTGTACTTAACTTCTTTCATATTAATATTTCCTCTAGATTTGTCTATATCTAAGAGGATGGCATAGATATATATACCAATATATAGATAAATCAACTAACTTTTCCTTTAGGTCCTACTTGGATAAAAAGAATATTTCAGATGGAAATGCTGCCCTCATGAAAAGAAAAAGGTTATTATTTACATTTATATAAAAAATTGAATGGCATGAAGGTAGATGTAGTAATTCCAAAATAGAACAATATGTTGAGATGCATGAATTTATGATACAGAATATTTTTTTAAAAACTAAGCAAAATTAAAAAAGCAAAAATATATGAGAACCTCTACTTAAAGAGAGTGCCCAGAGTAAACCATTTCTTTATTTCCCACCAGTCTATGTTCTTCCAGACTTCTCTACAATGATTCCAGAAACAATTTAATTCTGAAACCCTGCTTCAGTTCTGGAATTCACATCTCAGAAGTATCTTATATCCCTAGTATCTTTAACTCTGATTGGATAACTCCTTCAAGAACTTCCATTTAAGGAGAGTGCCCAGAATAGTCATCTCTTTCCATGTGGCTGTACTCCTCCATTATGCACTCATGACCATCAAACAGAACGTTCTTCACTTTTATTCTCGCCTTTTCAGCTTCTTTTTATGTGTTGTCTTTCCCATCAGAATGTAAGCTCCTTGTGAACAGAGACTTCTCTTTTTTCTTACATTTGTATTCCTAGAGCTTAGTATAAGACCTGTCATATAGTGAGTACTTAATAAATGCTTGATATCTGATTGGCATCAGTTTTTTTTTGTGGTTTGCAAAGAACTACAATAGAATTAGAGATAGAAATGGAATGTTCTTCAGCTGGACAGATTGAAGATTGCAACCAAAAATTCATTTCTTTTAGGAGAACCATTCTAATAAAAACCTCAATTTCATTTAAGGCAATGAAAGAAAATGGAAATGAAGTAGATAGTGAATAAACTTTGACTGCTAGCATAGTTGGTTCAATTGATTTAAAAACTGAGTACAGTTGCATAATAAAATTACTGTAGAATTAGCCCCTGAAGATGAGGATGCGAGAGCTAAAAATACTGATTATTTGGAAGAAAATAATCAAATAATATGATATGCTCTCAACAAAATTTAATGTGGATGAAACAAGCTAAAAAAGAATGCTTTCCAGAATCTATATTTTTTTAATTAATTTTTAATACACATGGTTTTATGAATCATGTTGGGAGAGAATAATCAGAACAAATGGGAAAAACCATGGGAGAAAGAAAAAAAAAACAGAAAAAAGCATAACATGTGTTGATTTACCTTCAATCTCCATAGTCCTTTTTCTAGATGTAGTTGACATTTTCTATCCAAAGTCAACTAGTATTGCCTTGGATCACTGAACCTCTAAGAAGAATCAAATCTTTCATAGTTGATGATCACATATTCTTGCTATTATTGTGTACAATGTATTCCTGTTTCTGCTTGTTTCACTCAGCATGAGTTCATGTAAATCTTTCCAGGACTTTATAAAATCAGCTTGTTCATCATTTTTATAGAACAATAATATTTCATTACCTTCATATACCATAACATGTTAAGCCATTCCCCAATTGACGGGCATCTACTCCTTTGACAATTTTTTGCTACCACAAAAAGAGCTGCTACAAACATTTTTACACATGTGGGTTTTTTTCTCCTTCTTTATGATTTCTTTGGGATATAAACTCAGCAATGTTACTTTGACCAGTGGGTCAAAGGTTATGCATAATTTTAGAGCCTTTTGGGCATAGTTCCAAATTGCTCTTCAGAGTGGTTGGATCATTTTCCCTCCAACAATATTCCACAACTCTCCAGCTTTTCCATATCCCCTCCAACATTTATCCTTGTCTTTTCTTGTCATCTTAGCTAATCTAAGAGGTATGAGGTGGTACCACAGAGTTGTTTTAATTAGCATTTCTTTAATCAATAGTGATTTAGAGCATTTTTTCATATGACTATTGTTATGGGCCAGAATTCTGAATCTGAAACAAGGAGCTAAATCAGTGGAAATGATAGAGACAACAGTTATCTAATTTAGCATATTTCAGTATGATTGATTTAATCCTACAAGGAGATGTTATGGGCCAGAATTTGAAACAAGGTACTAAGTGGAATTGAGGAGACAATGGTTAAATCTAGGTTAGGATTGATTTAATCCTACAACAAAGAAGGTTTCCTAGTAATATAATGATTGGTGTATACTCAGTGTGGAAAATATAAGGAGAAGCTCTCAGGGCCAGAAAAAGATAAGTGCACTAGAAGCTCTTGGAGGCTGAGGGAGATTCATTCCATTGTCCACCTTTGTAGTGATTGGAGGCTAAAGCACAAACCTTTGAAGTCAGGAAGATTCAGAAGCCAAGCTCTGAAGGCGGGAGCTCAAGCTCTCAGAATCAAGGAGAGAGGAAGACCTCCACAAAATTAGCTGAGCCCCAAGTGAAGGAGATAAGACTTTGTAGGAGATAATAAAGAATTTGGACTTTAACACCTAGCTGCATTTGTGGTGATTACTGAACTGAAACAAAGGCTGCCTCCAGAGACCCCAAGAAAACCTCAACAGAGAACATTACGTTTTAGAAAGAACATTACAGACTATAAATGGCTTTAATTTCTTCATCTGAAAATTGTCTGTTCATATCTTTTGATCATTTATCAATTGGGGAGTGACTAGTATTCTTATAAATTTGACACAGTTCATATTTTAGAAATGAGACCTTTATCAGAAATACTGACTGTAAAAATTTTTCCCAGCTTTGTACTTCCCTTTTGATCCTGTTTCTATTGGTTTTGTTTGTGCAAAAGCTTTTTAATTTAATGTAATCCGTTATTCATTGTGCCTTTCATAATGCAGAACTTATATTCTCAAAAAAGAAAGAATTCA
Source organism: Antechinus flavipes (assembly GCF_016432865.1). NCBI lineage: Eukaryota > Metazoa > Chordata > Mammalia > Dasyuromorphia > Dasyuridae > Antechinus > Antechinus flavipes. The sequence goes on from NC_067400.1 coordinate 253,671,991, forward strand.
CTCTGGATTTTAAAGTGTCCAAAGATTGCTTAACACTTTTATTGGAAAATAATGCAAAAGGAAATTTTAAATTAAAAGCAATGCTTTTCTCAAAATTCTCATGCTCTGAGTGGCAAAAACCATCAATCACATCTAGTACTTTGGTGGTCAAATAGAAAGCTAAAGTGACTAAACTATTTTTGAAGCTTGGTTTTCAAGTTATTTTAGCTGAGCTATTGAAAAGTATTGCAAGGCATGTTTAGCATATATTGGATTGCTTTCTGTCTAGGGAAAGGGTGGGGTAGGGGAAAAAAAGGGAGAAAAAATGTAGAACACAAGATTTTGCAAGGATGAATGTTGAAAACTTTCTGTTCATATATTTTGAAAATAAAAAGCTATTTAAAAAAAGAAAAGTATTGCAAGAAAGCATTTAAAGCATTACTGATTTTAGATAATGTCCCTGGTTATCCAGCTCTGTTGTACATGAGAATGTGAGCATGCAAATTCACCACAAGATATATAGGTAAAGTCTCTATACCCACCAGCCTATTTATGAAGATTTAAAAAGAAGATAGTTTATGGGGCTAAAGTGTTTTAAATGACAATGATGACATCATATCATCGGTGTAGGTTTATTTCTAGGTATAACAAAAGGAATTTTTTAATTTTAAAAATTTTGTTTCCTATAACTTATTTTGTTATAAAATTAGTGAGAAACATTTTCTCCTTTGCTGTTATATTACATTAATAAACAACTTATTTTAAAAATTTTTTCCATTGGCTAGGAATATTTTACATATATTATTTCAAATAACACAAATTCAAACAATGTAGTCACTTCATAGGATTTATTATTCATAGTAATCATGACTTAGCTGTATTTCATCATTATTTATCCCCTTTCAATTGCTCAGTAGACATTTACTTTTCTAGACTTCTTGATTCTTCTATTTGCATTTTAAACTTGGTACTCAATTCTGCCCTGTTCACAAGAAATACTTGGAAATCTTATTAAAGCTTTGTTTCCCCACTCCTCCCTGCAAAGTATCATTCTGATTTTTGCATGTATCTTGGATATAGGTTTTTATTTTTTTTGCCTTTTACATATTCTGAAATTTTCCCTCTGTAATAGTAGTTTTTGCTAATGTTTATCCTTCATTTTCAAAAAGGACCAGTAACATCACAGAGCAATATTTTGACTCATGTATGATTTGGATTTAAATGAAGCCAACATGTGCAAAGCATCAGCCTCAGTATCTTTTCTGGAATCATCAAGGTCCAGTGGCAAGACAAAAGTCCTGATGACAGACGATGGCCAAGGAAGCAGTGGATGGCCTTGGTATCTTTGGTGTCTGACTGAGCTTTTAATATTCTACAACACCTGCTTAAGCAACTTTCCTGGCTATTGGAATAAATTGTTTTCAACTGTTCATCTTGCCAGTGGAAATCATTTAAAATTTGAGGTAGACATCTCCCAATTTACCGACAGGTTTGAGACCCATGAGTTACCCTTAATATGATTTAGCCCATCTATCAAAATAGTTTTACCAGAGTTTCCACTGCACATGCTTCAGCTTCTTGGAACCACAGGTTGCTTTTGCTAAGGGTTATATTTTCCTGACTATGGTTGGTTGGTATTTGAATTCTTTCTTTCTGGCTATTTGCATTGTTTTCTTTGACTTAGAAGTTCTGGGTTTTTGCTTTGACATTGTTTGACACTGTTTGGGATTTCTTTTAGCAGGTAACTGGTGGACTCAAAAACACCAGTCTTCCTGGAATATGCCAGTGAGATTAACAACAGCATCCTGGAAAGTTCTCCAGCCTGTGTACCTGAGTTAATATCAGTCTCTCTGCCAGGCTCTCTATTCTAATGCCAACAGACTTCTTCTTATCCTTTTGTGTGATCATATACTAACCAAAGATAATTGTTATTGTTTTCTTTGGAGTTCTTGATCATTATTCAATCTAATGTCATTTTTACATATTTGAATATGTGAAAGAGATGGTCTCTATGACCTGTTATATCACTATCTTAACCAGAAATCAAAGATAATTCTCTGTACTACATGACATTTTTTAAAAAACAAAATACTAAGGAAGGAGATATAAATAAATGTGTAGCCCATAAAAGCTTTGGGAATCTTGATCCACACTTCTACTCCCACTGTCAAATTGGGTTTCCAGAAGGCTGACCCTCACAATTTTAGTGGTAGCTCCGAAAGTCAGTGAGATTTGTCTCTAATACTAGTAGTCTGTTTTCATACCAATATATACTTCTTAAGATCAGTTGCCAATGCCAGTTAACGTCTCTTCTATATCACTGATCTACCCATCACTTAGTGTTCCAATATCACTTAACTAATTAGAATAGATTAACATTTACAAAGGGATAGTTAACTGAGAAGAGGCAATAATAATTGAAATACCAAAACATTCTCCCTGAACTGGAGGCACATTCTTTCTTATAGCACCTTGGTGTCTAGGGAGAATGCACTCAGATTTAAAGAGGCTTCTGCAAAACATTCACTCCACAAGTTCACTTTCAAGTGTGTCATACCCTGATCACTGCCTTCAATCTACAGCTATGCTACATCAAGCAAGTTGCCCCTCCGGCTTGGTCTCAGCTACTACTGGTAAATTCAGGTATGGACTCCAATTCTTGGACTTCTGGTGGTATCTGAAATTTTGAACTTCACAAGGTTATCCTTTTATGGCTCCCACACTCCTTCACCCAAGTCAGGAAAGAATAGATAAAACAATGATGGAAGCAATGGTAAAGCCATAGACTCAAGGCTTCGTGTTGGTCTAAATGGGAAGAATAGGCTGCTCCTTACCCTGAGGCTTACAGTAGATATTTTCTTCTTATTTAGTTTCAGCCACACAAGAAAGAAGGCTGACTCCTACAAATTAGTCCCCCTTTGAATACACACTCAGTTTTGCCTCAGCAGTCAACTAAGAGTCCCTATTTTCACAATGAAGTAAATGGGCAAGAAATTTGCACATGCCCCAAAGCATACAAGAGATACCAGATGCTTTTCATAAGAACTGGGTTCTCATTGGCCAGTTCTCAAAATGCATTTTAAAATGAAGTAGTACAAAATGTCCTTTTTAGATCACAATTCTATTAAAATATGATTAATAGAGGGAACACAAATAAAATATATATACCTAAGTAGAGAATTAATAAGGACATTTTGAATAATGAATAGTCAAGCAAAAATCATAGAAACAGTTAATAATCATGTGAAAGAGAATAATGAGATAACACACTAAATTCTGGAATTAATATAAAGCAGTTCTCAGAAGCAGAAAACATGTATCTTTGAAAACATACATTAACAAATTAGAAAAAGAGAAGATTAATGAACTGAGTATGCAACCAAAAATTGAATTGAGTCCTTCAGTTTTATATATACCAGACAAGGATCTTTCATTTAACTACTAGTAGTTAAACTATTGTTTATTTTATCCTCTAAAAATGGTGTAATTTTCAGTCCTCTATGTCACCTTTTCAGCTCTTCTGCCACTGTCATTACAGAATCAAGATGAAGCCACCAGGATTGAGATTCATTTTCTACTTTCTTTGTTTTCTGAGTTGTGGTGGCCAAAGAATTCATCACCAAGCAACCAGCCTTTTGGTGATATACTTCTTTGTACTTAACTAGGCTGGTTCTAAGAAAACAAACAAAAATCTGTTTCTGGACTATCCTAGAAACTTTTCCAGAACTTACTACAATTTACATTCTATAGCTATTTTCTAAGCTACCTTCAGAGGTCAAATTTCATTGTTTACTTCTTGCTTAATTTCTTCCAGTACTTTTTAAAATCCTAATGGTCTTGACACTTTTTTCTTTGAGGTGATGATTGTAGTTGTGGATTTATTCTCTTCTGGGTTTCCTTCTTTAAAAACTACTTTATACTGGGAATTGTGTGTGGACCCCAACATAGCATTTGTGCTCTTTCTGTTGTTTGGTTGCATTTTTGTTTTTCTTCCCAGATTATTTTTATCTTCTTTCTATATCCGATTTTTCTTGTGCAACAAGATAACTATATAAATATGTATACATATATTGTATTTAACATATACTTTAATATGTTCAACATGTATGGGACTGCCTGACATCTAGGGGGAAGGGGTGGAGGGAAGGAAGGGAAAAGTTGGAACAGAATTTTTTGCAAGGGTCAATGTTGAAAAATTACCTGTGCACATGTTTTGTCAATAAAAAGCTATAAAAAAAACTGATGTTATTTCTTTATTGTGTTTGGCATTATCTTCTATTTATTCATGTTTAAAACTCCAGTTCTTAGATTGCAACTTTGTGCCAGAGTTATAAGTTGTCCACCAACCTAGGCACTCATGGACAGGTTAGGTAGATTCTGTTTGGTCCCTAATTCTCTGTAGGCTCTATAACTAACATTGCTGTTTCTATATGAGGTGGCTGAAACTACCTCTCCTCTACTTCAATCTCTACCTTCTGTCTCCATTTTCTTTCAAGAAGTTAGATTATACATTGGATAATGTGTTGGGGCTGTAGTAGGCAAGACCCAATTTCAAACATGACTCAAACATTTACAGGCTATGTTATCTGGGCAAGTCACTACATCTCTGTCTCCATCATTTTTTAACTGTAATATGGGTATAATAATAAGACTTGCCATAAGATTGTTATAAGGATAAAGTGAGATATTGTTTGTAAAGTGCTTAGTACAGTGTCTAGCACATAGATGTTTAATGAATGAATTCCATTTTCCTTCTTTTGAGTATCCCTGAAGGGGATCTTTTACACTTCCTATCTCCTCCTTTCTTCTTCTCCCAATAAAATTCTTTTTAAAAAACCTCTTAATTTTTTTTTAATAATCTGACATCCAAGTCAACTTTTACTCACACCTTCTATCTACATGTACATCTAATTGCCCTTATAAAAATGTAATATTCAAGAGTTACAAGTATTGTCTTCCTGTGTAGGAACATAAACATTTAACCTTAGTGAATAATACGTTCTCCCCCCTTTTCCTATTTACCTTTTTATGTTCTCTTGAGTCTTGTATTTGAAAATCAGATTTTTCTATTCAGCTTTTGTCTTTTCATCAGGAAAGTTTGAAAGTTCTTAATTTTATTGAATATCCATCTTTTTCCCTCAATCCATTTCCCTTTGCAAGCTATATTCAGGAATTAGTATTATCCCTAAGGCTGTTGGAAAGTGAACTAATCTCAGACTTTTTAAGGTCTCCTTAAAGGCTAGGATGTGTGGGCTTTGTTTATCCTGTTTCCTGCTGTACTCCCAAGTATTAAGAGGAGTGCTCATATGGACCCTGTTTTCATGCACAGTGACCTATTAGAGCAGACTCTGTCTCTTATTTTTGTTCTAACAATTCAGAGATTAAATTTGGTTTCACATCTAATTACTGGTGATTGGACTTGCTTCCTTGATAACAACTCCTCTTCCAGAGTTGCAGGTCTCAGACTCTTCTACTAAAGTTTGTGCTGGCTCCTTTAAAGCCTCAAATGTTTCCTGGGTGACCTTTTTATAAAGTTCTGGACTGTATTATAAGAATTGCTTACTTTTGTTTCTCTTCATGTTCTCGATGATTGATTTTTCTGGGGTCTTTTTCAAATATTTGTTGTGGAATGTGTGGGAGAGCTAGGTTCCTCTATAATATTTCATTGCACTGTTTTAATTGTAAGTATAATAGTACCAAGTACAATGCAGGATATGCAACATTGTTGAATGAATGAGTGATGATAAATTCAAAACCCAGAGGCAGAGCTAAGATGTAGAAGAAAAGGCAGGAAGTTGCCTGAGCTATCTCCAGCTTCCTTTGGAAACAATGTTAAATAAAGCTTCTAGGCAGATTCTAGAGCAATAAAACCCACTAAAAATGGAGTAAAATAATTTTCCAACTTAAGATAACTTAGGAGGACTTCAGAAAAGATCTGGTGATGTCCAGGAAAGCCAGTACAAGGTTCTTAGCCATAGCACAGATCAAGAATTGAGGACCTATGGCCTTAGCATAACAGGCCAGCTGTGAGGCCTTTAAGCCTAGTGCAGAAGGCAAAATGTCAAGCTTGGGACTCAGGACACAACAGGTGTGACTAGGCTGGGCCACTCGAATGCAGTGGATAAGTCACCAGCCCCTAAGGCACACAGAAAGTCAGTGACCTGGTCCCTTGCCTCCATCACAAGAAGTTTGGGAAAGTGCCCTAATACCTCAGAAACAATGCTCAATTTTAAAAGTCATGAAGTAGACTAGAAAATTAGCAAAAAGCAGAATCCCTAACCAAAGAAGGCTACTATGGTGATAGGGAAGATCAAAACACCTACTCAGAAGAGGACAATATCAAAATGTCTACATCAAAAGCCTCAAAGGGGAAAATAAATTGGTCCTAGACCAAAACAAGCTCAAGCAAGAGATTTTTAAAAAATCAAATAAGAGAGGTAGAAGAAAAATTAGGAAAAACAATGTTATGGAATATGCAAAAGGGAGTCAGTAGCTTGGAAAAGGATAAAGAAAAAATGACTGAAGAAAACAATTCCTGAAAAAATAGAGTTGGCCAAAAGAAGGAAAAATCCACTGCAGAAAACAATTCTTTAAAAAAGTAGAAATGGCCAAATGGGAAAAAAGACACAAAAGCTAACTTGGAGAAAACAATTCCTTAAAAATTAGAATTGAAGAAGTGGAAAGTAATGACTCTGACTCAAGAATTAGTCAAAAAAAAAAAAAAAAAAAAAAGAAGAAGAAGAAGAATGTAAAAAATAGAAGAAAATATAAAATACCTCATTGGAAAAACTATTAACCTGGAAAATAGATGCAGGAGAGATAATTTGAGAATTTATTGGACTACCTGAAAATTTTGATCAAAAAGGCTGGACAGAATCTCTCAAGAATTGTCAAGGAAAACTGTCCTGACATTCTAGAACCAGATGGTAAAATAGTCCATTGAAAAAATCCAGCAATTACCTCCTGAAAAAGACCACAAAATGAAAACTCTAAGGAATATTATATCCAAATTTCAGAACTATCAGGTCAAGAAAAAAATACTGCAAGCAACCAGAAAGAAACAATTTAAATATCAAGAAGCCACAGATAGAATTACACAAAATTTAGCAGCTTTAAAGGGTTGGAGGACTTGTAATATATTCCAGAAAGCAAAGAAACTTGCATTACAACCAAAAATCAATTACCCAGCAAAAGAGAGCATAATCTTTCAAAGAAAAAGATGGATATTCAATAAAATTAAGAACTTTAAAACTTTCCTGATGAAAAGACAAAAGCTAAATAGAAAAATCTGATTTTCAAATACAAGACTCAAGAGAACATAAAAAGGTAAATAGGAAAAGGGGGGAAAATATATTATTCACTAAGGTTAAATGTTTATGTTCCTACACAGGAAGACAATACTTATAACTCTTGAATATTACATTTTTATAAGGGCAATTAGATGTACATGTAGATAGAAGGTGTGAGTAAAAGTTGACTTGGATGTGAGATTATTAAAAAAAAAATTAAGAGGTTTTTTAAAAAGAATTTTATTGGGAGAAGAAGAAAGGAGGAGATAGGAAGTGTAAAAGATCTACTTACAGTAGAAAGAGATAAGTATTGGTTCAACCTTACTTTTATGGGATTTGGCTCAAAGAGAGAATAATATACATATACAATTCAGCATAAAAATGTATTTTTTTATATTGGCAAGTATGTATAAGGAAAAGGGAAAAGAAATGCTAATAGAAGAGATGAAAGATTGAACAATGTGGTTGTCAGGAGCAAAACACTGGTGAATGAGGGTCAGAGTGAAAGAAGAGAGAAAAGTACAAGCACAAATAAGATGGAGGGGAATACACAATAATCATAACTATGAATGTGAATGGGATGAACACTCCCATGAAACAGAAGCAAATAGCAGAGTAATTAAAAAAACAGAATTCTATTATATGTTGTTTAAAAGAAACACATTTAAAATAGAGAGAGATGAAATGAGTAAAGGTAAAAGAGGGAGCAAAACATATTATGCTTCAGCTGTAGTTTAAAAAAAAAAGCAGAGTTAACAATCCTGATGTCAGACAAATCAAAAGCCAGATTAATTTAATTAAAGGAAACTACATCTTATTAAAAAGTACCATAAATGATAAAGTAATAAAAATGTTAAATGTGTATGCACTAAGTAGTATAGTATCCAAATTCTTAAAGGAGAAGTTAAGTGATTTACAGGAAGAAATAGCAAAACTATACTAGTGGGGGAACTATAGCTCCCCCTCTCAAAACTAGATAAATCTAACCACAAAAATAAACAAGAAAGAAGTTAAGGAGGTGAATAGAATGTTAACCAAAAAAGTTAGATCTGATAACTCTCTGGAGAAAAATGAATGATCATAGAAAGAAATATATCTTTTTCTCCATGGTAAATGGCACATACACAAAAATTGATCACATCATATAGGAATAAATGGACTTTTCCTTAAAATAATAAGTGGCATCTATTTAAAACCATCAGTAAGCATCATATGTAATGGGGATAAACTGCAACCATTCCCAATAAGATCAGGAGTGAAACAAGGTTGCCCACTATCACCATTACTATTCAATATTGTATTAGAAATGCTAGCTTTGGCAATAAGAGCTGAGAAAAAGATTAAAGGAACTAGAGTTGGTAATGAGGAAACCAAACTATCACTCTTTGCAGATGATATAATGATATATTTAGAGAACCCCAGAGATTCTACTAAAAAACTATTAGAAATAATCCACTCCTTTAGCAAGGTTGCAGGATACAAAATAAACCACATAAGTCATCAGCATTCTTATATATCACTAAAAAAATCCAACAGTTGGAGTTACAAAGAGAAATTCCATTTAAAGTAACTACTGACAGTAGAAAATATTTAGGAATATATCTGCCAAGGAAAAATCAGAAACTTTATGAGCAAAACTACAAAACACTTTCCACACAAATTAAGTCTGATCTAACCAACTGGAAAAATATTAAATGCTCTTGGATTAGGCAAGCAAATATAATAAAGATGACAATACTACCTAAACTAATCTATTTATTTAGTGATATACCAATCAGACTCCCAAAAAACTATTTTAATGACCTAGAAAAAATAACAAAATTCATATGGAAAAACAAAAGGTCAAGAATATCAAGGGAATTAATGAAAAAAAAAATTCAAATGAACATGGCCTAGCTGTACCAGATCTAAAATTATATTATAAAGCAACGGTTACCAAAACCATTTGGTATTGGCTAGGAAATAAACTAGTTTAGGTTCAAAGGACAAAACAGCCAATAACTTTAATAATCTAGTGTTTGACAAACCCAAAGATCCCAGTTTTGGGGATAAAAACTCATTGTTTGACAAAAATTGCTGGGAAAATTGAAAACTAGTATGGCAGAAACTAGGCATTGACCCACACTTAACACTATACACCAAGATAAGATCAAAATGGGCTCATGACCTAGGCATAAAGAATGAGATTATAAATAAATTAGAAGCGCATAGGATAGTTTACCTCTCAAATCTGTGGAAGAGGAAGGAATTTATGACCAAAGAAGAACTAGAGATCCTTATTAATCACAAAATAGAAAAATTTGATTATATCAAATTGAAAAGTTTTTGTACAAACAAAACTAATGCAGACAAGATTAGAAGGGAAGCAATAAACTGGGAAAACATTTTTACAGTCAAAGGTTCTAATAAAGGCCTCATTTCTAAAATATATAGAGAATTGACTCTAATTTATAAGAAATAAAGCCATTCTCCAATTGATAAATGGTCAAAGGATATGAACAGACAATTCTCAGATGAAGAAATTGAAACTATTTCTAGCCATATGAAAAGATACTCCAAGTCATTATTTATCAGAGAAATGCAAATTAAGACAACTCTGAGATACCACTACATACCAGCCAGATTGGCTAGAATTTCAGGGAAAGATAATGCGGAATGTTGGAGGGGATGTGGGAAAACTGGGACACTGATAATTGTTGGTGAAATTGTGAATACATCCAGCCATTCTGGAGAGCAATTTGGAACTATGCTCAAAAAGCTAAAATACTGTGCATACCCTTTGACCCAGCAGTGTTATAAGTAAAAAGCTTATATACCAAAGAGATTTTAAAAAAGGGAAAGGGACCTGTAAGTGCAAGAATATTCATGGCAGCCCTCTTTGTAGTGGCCAGAAACTGGAAACTGAGTGGATGCCCATCAATTAGAGAATGGCTGAATAAGTTGTGGTATATGAATATTATGGAATATTATTGTTCTGTAAGAAATGACCAATAAGATGATTTCAGAAAGGCCTGGAGAGACTTACATGAACTGATGCTGAGTGAAATGAGCAGGACCAGAAGATCATTATTTACTTCAACAACAATATTACATGATGATCAATTCTGATGGATGTGGCCCATTTCAATAATGAGAATGAACCAGCACTAATGAACTGAATCAGTAATATCCAGGGAAAGAACACTGGGAAATGACTATGAACAATCCCTCTATTTTTGTCCACCTGCATTTTTTACTTCCTTCACAGGCTAATTGTACACTACTTCAAAGTCCGACTCTTTTTATACAGCAAAATAACTGTTTGGACATGTATACATATGTTGTATTTAACTTATACTTTAACATATTTAACTGGTAGTGGTCAACCTACCATCTTGGGGAAGGGGTGGGGGAAAGGAAGGAAAAAGTTGGAACAAAAGGATTTGCAACTGTCAACGCTGAAAAATTACCTATGCATATATTTGTAAATAAAAAGCTATTAAAAAATTGATCATTCAAAAATTGACTTATAGTCAAATGCAGAAAGGCAGAAATGTTAAATGCACTATTTTTAGATCATGATGAAATAAAAATTATATGAAATAAAGGACCATAGAAAGATAGAATAAAAATTATTTGGAAATTAAATAATCTAATAAAAAACAAGGGGGCAAAACAATAAATCATAAAAAAATCATAGAAACAATAATTTCATGCAAAAGAGTGACAAAAACATGCAAAAATTTATGGGATACAGGTCAGAGCAGTATGTAGGAGAAATTTCACATCTTTTATGCTTATATGAATAAAGTAGAGAAAGAACAGATCAGTGAATCGGACTTGCAACTAAAAAAAAGGTAGAAAAAGAACAAAATAAATATCTCCAATTAAACACCAAACTTAAAAATTCTGAAAATCAAAGTAAAATTAATAAAATATTGTATTAACAAATTGTACTAATAAAATAAAACTTAAGAGCTGGTTTTATGGAGGAAAAACAATAAATTATAAAAATTAAATAAATAAACTATTTTATTTAAAAAGTGAAAGAAGAAAACCAAATTGCCAGTATAAAAAATGAAAAGAGTAAATGCACTACCAATGAAGAAGAAATTAAAGGAATAATTAGGAGCTACTTTGACCAACTCTATGCCAATAAGTCTAATAATCTAAGTGAAATGGATGACTATTTACAAAAAATATAAATTTCCCAGATTAACAGAAAAGAAATAAAATGCTTAACCCCATTTTAGAAAAAGAAATTGAATAAGCCATCAATGGACTCCCTAAGGAAAAATTCTCCAAGGCCAAATGGATTTACAAGTGAATTGTACCAAACACTTAAGAACAATTAATTCTACTACTAGGTAAACTATTTAGAAAAATAGGAGGAGTAGTCCTACTAAATTCCTTTTATGACAAAAAAATAAAGTGCTGATAGCTAAACTAGGGAGAGCCAAGACAGAGAAAGAAAACTATAGACACATTTCCCTAATGAATATTGATGCAAAATTTTTAAATAAAATATTTGCAAAGAGATACAGTAATTAATCACAAAGATCATACATTATGACCAAGTGGAATTAATGCCAATTTGATATTAGTAAAATTTCAGCATAATTGACAACATCAATAAGAAATCATTATCTCAATAGAAGCAGAAAAAGCTTTTGATAAAATACAGCACCTATTCCTATTAAAAATACAGAGAGAATATAGAAATAAAGGGAGATTTCCTTAAAATGAAAAGTAGTATCTATCCAAAACCATTAGCAAGCATTATCTATAAAGATCATAATCTAGAAGTTTTCCCAATAAGATCAGAGGTGAAACAAGGATTCCATTATTACCATTATTATTCAATATTGTACTATAAATAGGAGTTTTAGTAATAAGAGAAGAAAAAAATTGAAGAAATTAGAATAGGCCATAAGAAAACAAAATTGTCACAAAATTGTCACTCTTGGCTGATGATATGATGGTATCCTGGAGAATCAACTGAAAAATTACTTAAAATAATTAACATCTTTAGCAAAATCACAGGATGTAAAATAAATTCACATAAATCATCAATACTTTTATGTGCTATTAACAAAGCCCAAAAGCAAGTGATAGAGAAATTCCATTTAAAATAATAAACAATATAAAATATGTAGGATTCTCCCTGCCAGGAACTCTATGAACAGTTATAAAACATTTTTCACACAAATAAAGTCAGATTTAAACAACTGAGAAAATATCAATTGCTCATGTGTAGGCTGAGCTAATATGATGAAAATGACAATTTCTACCTAAATTAATTTAGGTATACAAATATAAAACTACCAAAAATTATTTTATAGGATTAGAAAAAATAATAACTAATTTCAACTGGAAGAACAAAAAGTCAAGAATACCGAGGAAATTAATGAAGAAAATGCAAATGAATGTGGCCTATTTATACCAGATCCAAAACTGTATTATAAAGCAGTAATCTTCAAAAGTATTTGGTACTGGCTAAGAAATAGAGTAATGGATCAGTGGAAGTATATGAGTATGATAATTTTTTGATAAGCTCAAAGACTCTACTTGCTGGATAAGAACTCTCTATTTGATAAAAACTGTTTGCCAAAACAACTGGAAAATGGTATGGCAGAAATTAGGTATTCACCAACATCTAATAGCCTATACCAAGATAAGGTCAAAATGGAGTACATAATTTACACATAAAGGGTGATAATCATAAGCAAATTAGTAGAGCAAGATTTATCCATCTATCTTTCTATCAATCCATGAAAAAAGAAAGAATTTATGACCAAACAATAATATTATGAAATTCAAAATGGATAATTTGGTTACATTAAATTTAAAGGCTTTTGCACAAACAAAACCAATGCATGCAAGGTTAGAAGGAAAGCAAAAAGCTTGGAAACAATTTTTGGCAGCCAGTATTTCTGATAAAGGCCTCATTTCTTAATCAAATAGAGTGAATCAATGGACTCCCTAAGAAAAAAATCTCCAATTGATAAATGGTAAAAGTACAGGAACAGGTACTATAGTCATATTTTTAAATGCTCTAAATCATTATTGATTAGAGAACTGCACATTAAAACAACTCTGAAGTATCACCTCTCAGATGACAGAAAAAGAAAATGATAAATGTTGAAGATATAAGAAAATCAGGACACTAATGTGTTGCTGGTGGAATTGTGAATTAATTAACCATTCTAGAGAGAAATTAGGAATTATGCCCAAAGGACTATCTAATTGTGCATACCCTTTGATACTAGGTCTATATCCTAAAAAAGATTCTTGAAAAGGAAAAAGGACTTTCATGTACAAAAATATATAAAGCAGGTCTTTTTGTGGTGACAAAAAAATTGAAATTTGGAATGCTTGTCAGTTAGAAAATGGCTGAATAAACTGTGATATGTGAATGCAATAAAATACTATTTTGCTGTAAGCAGATAGATTTCAGAAAAAAAAACCAGGAAAGACTTGCATGAACTGATGCTGACTGAAGTGGATAGAATCAGGATAACATTGTATACAGTACCAGCAATATTATATAATGTTCAATTATGTAGACTTAGCTGCTCTTAGCAATACAATAGTCCAAGACAATTCCAAAATGCTGATGATGAACTGTGGAGTCTGAATGTAGATTGAAGCATACTATTTTCATCTGGGAGGGATTGTTTTTTCTTTCTCGTGATTTTTTCCTTTTCATTAATAATTCCTTTTTCACAGCATGTCTCATGTGGAAATGTATTTAATATGATTGTACATGCATAACCTATATAATATTAGTTCCTATCTTGGGAAAGAGAAAATGAAGGAGGGAAGAAAAAAAAGGAGAAAAATGTGAAACTCAAAATTTTATTTTAAAAATGAACATTGATAACTATCTCTATATGTAATTAGAAAAAAACAAAATGCTATTTTTAAAAAAATAAATTCAAAACCCTCTAAAGGGACTTAGGATTTAAACTTGGAGCTCTTCTTGAATAAGATCACATTTTTATCCTATAAAATGTTCATGTATCAATAGATCAACAAGCATTTATCAAATACCTATTGAATGACAGGCACTGTGCTGAGAATGCAAAAACAAAAGGGAAAAGATTCCTGCTCCCAAGGAACTTATATTCTATTATAAGAGATAATATATACAGCTATAAGCAGTAAATACTTTAGAAATAGAGGGTCCTTGATAATTAGTAGCATCAGGAAAAACTTCACATAAAAGGCAGTGTTTAAGCTGAATCTTAAGAGATTATAATAAGAGAGGTAAGAAGATAGCGTTCTAGGCATGGGTGTTTCCAATGTAAAAATACATTGTTGAAAGATGTACAAAGAACATCAAGGTCAATTATTCTAGGTTTTAAAATCTAAGATGGTGAGCAACATATAATGAGGCTGGCAAAACAGATTGGGACTAGGATATAAAGGACTAGAAAAGCCAAACAGAAATTTATAGTGATCCTGGACCAAACTGGAGTTGTTGATGTTTATTGTCTTAGATATGTGATGTGTATTTTAGAGATTCTTTTTTTTTTTAATAATTTTTTATTGATAGAACGCATGTCAGGGTAATTTTTTACAGCATTATTCCTTGCATTCATTTCTGTTCCGATTTTTCCCCTCCCTCCCTCCACCCCTTCCCCCAGATGGCAAGAGTCCTTTACATGTTGAATGGGTTGCAGTATATCCTAGATACAATATATGTGTGCAGAACCAAACAGTTTTCTTGTTGCACAGGGAGAATTGAATTCAGAAGGTATAAATAACCCGGGAGGAAAAACATAAATGCAAGCAGTTTATATTCATTTCCAGTGTTCTTTCTCTGGGTGTAGCTGCTTCTGTCCATCTTTGATCAATTAAGGCTCTCTTTATCAAAGAGGTCCACTTCCATCAGAATACATCCTCAAACAGTATCATTGTTGAGGTATATAATGAGCTCCTGGTTCTGCTCATTTCACTCAGCATCAGTTCATGTAAGTCTCGCCAGTCCTCTCTGTATTCATCCTGCTGGTCATTCCTTACAGAACAATAATATTCCATAACGTTCATATACCACAATTTACTCAACCATTCTCCAATTGATGGGCATCCATTCATTTTCCAGCTTCTAGCCACTACAAACAGGGCTGCCACAAACATTTTGGCACATACAGGTCCCTTTCCTTTCTTTAGTATCTCTTTGGGGTATAAGCCCAGTAGAAACACTGCTGGATCAAAAGGTATGCACAGTTTGATAACTTTTTGAGCATAGTTCCAAATTGCTCTCCAGAATGGCTGGATGTGTTCACAATTCCACCAACAATGTATCAGTGTCCCTGTTTTCCCACATCCCCTCCAACATTCCCCATTATCTTTCCCTGTCATTCTAGCCAATCTGACAGGTGTGTAGTGGTATCTCAGAGTTGTCTTAATTTGCATTTCTCTGATTAATAATGATTTGGAGCATATTTTCATATGTCTATAAATAGTTTCAATTTCTTCGTCTGAGAATTGTCTGTTCATATCCTTTGACCATTTATCAATTGGAGAATGGTTTGATTTCTTATAGATTAGGGTCAGTTCTCTATATATTTTGGAAATGAGGCCTTTATCAGAACCTTTGATTGTAAAAATGTTTTCCCAGTTTATTGTTTCCCTTCTAATCTTGTTTGCATTTGTTTTGTTTGTACAAAAACTTTTCAGTTTGATATAATCAAAATTTTCTATGTTGTGGTCAATAGTGATCTCTAGTTCTTCTTTGGTCATAAATTCCTCCCTCTTCCACAGGTCTGACAGGTAAACTATCCTATGCTCTTCCAATTTATCATCTCATTCTTTATGCCTAGATCATGAACCCATTTTGACCTTATCTTGGTGTACGGTGTTAAGTGTGGGTCAATGCCTAGTTTCTGCCATACTGATTTCCAATTTTCCCAGCAATTTTTGTCAAATAATGCATTCTTATCCCAGAAACTGGTGTCTTTGGGTTTGTCAAACACTATATTATTAAAGTTATTGGCTGTTTTGTCCTTTGAACCTAACTTATTCCATTGATCAACTAGTCTATTTCTTAGCCAATACCAGATGGTTTTAGTAACTGCTGCTTTATAATATAATTTTAGATCTGGTACAGCTAGGGCACCTTCATTTGATTTTTTTTTCATTAATTCCCTTGAAATTCTTGACCCTTTGTTTTTCCATATGAATTCTGTTGTTATTTTTTCTAACTCATCAAAGTAGTTTTTTGGGAGTCTGATTGGTATAGCGCTAAATAAGTAGATTAATTTAGGTAGTATTGTCATCTTTATTATATTTGCTCGCTCAATCCAAGAGCATTTAATATTTTTCCAGTTGGTTAGATAGAGATGATTTTCTTAAGGAAAATCACTTTGATATCCAGGGTAAGAATGGATTCTAATAGGGAAAAAAGTGACATGGAGACCATTTAGGAGGCCATTGTAATAGGCTTAATAAGAAGGGATTAATTAAAATAAAGATTATGTGAGTAATGAGGGGGGGTATAGATGAAAGAGGTGGTATGCAGGGAGAAATGGCAAGATTTACAACTGATTGGATATTTAGAAAAAAGAGAGTAAAGAATCAGAGATAATGCTAAGACTCTGACTCTGAGAAATGGGAAACATGGTAGAGCCCTCAACAGAAATAAGACAATTTGAAAGAGAGGTGAATTTGGGAGGAAAGACATTGACTTCTACTGTTGATTCCTTGAGTTTGAGTTGTCTCTGGATCATTTAGTTTGAAATTTTCAATAGGTAGTGGGCAATGTGGGAGTATAGTTTAGAAGAGAGAGAGAGATGCATAAAGAGAATCATAAATAATCAGCAAAGAGGGAAGCTAGTTGGTGTAATGGATAGAGCACCAGTCCTGAAGTCAAGAAGACCTGAGTTCAAATCTGACCTTGGATACTTAACACTTCTTGTGTGTGTCCCTGGGCAAGTCACTTAGCCCCAGTTGCCTCAGCAAAAATAATAATAATAATAATCATAATACATAGAGAATAAGACATTAAAAGCATATCCTAAAACATGGAACAAACCTAGAACCAAAGATCATAAATAGAGAACTGTATGGCACTTTAATGCAATATCTCATTTTATATATAAAGAAACTGAGGTGTAAGAGAAATGAGGTGACTTGCCCAAGATCATATATGAAGTAAACATGAGAAGTAGGATTTGAACCCAAGTTTTCTGGCTCCTGAAATTTTTCTGAAGATATGTTTCTTTCTTCTAATTTAATTTTAGTCCCCACTGTCTTCATAACCCTTTCCTTCACAAAAGATAAAGATAAATAGATAAGGTGGGAGGGGAGAGAATATTATTTCTTTTTGCAATAAGATACATTTTCTGTGTTGCTAATCTTTTTTTAAATAAAGCTTTTTTTTTCAAAACATATGCATGGATAATTCTGCAATATTAGTCTTTGCAAAACCTTTGTTCCAATTTCCCCCCTTCCCTCAATCTCTCCCTTAGATGGCAAGCAGTCCAAAATATGTTACACATAGTAGAAGTATATGTTAAATCCAATATATGCATATATATTTATACAATTATTTTATTGCACAAGAAAAATCAAGTCAAGCCAGAAAAAAATGAAAAAGAAAATAAAATGCAAGCAAACAACAACAAAAAGAGTAAAAATGCTATGTTGTGAACCACACTCAGTTCCCATAGTCCTCTCTCTGGGTGTAGATGGTTCTCATGATCACAAGACCATTGGAACTGGTCTGAATCATCTCATTGTTGAAGAGAGCCATGTTTATCAGAAATTATCATTGTATAATCTTCTTGTTGCTGTATACAATGATCTCCTGGTCCTGCTCATTTCACTCAGCATCAGTTCATGTAAGTCTCTCCAGGCCTCTCTGAAATCATCCTGCTGGTCATTTCTTATAGAACAATAATATTCCATAACATTCATATACCATAACTTGATCAGCCATTCTCCAACTCATGGGCATCCACTCAGTTTCCAGTTTCTGGCCACTACAAACATTTTTGCACATGTGGGTCCTTTTCCCTTTTTTAAGATCTCTTTGGGTAGAAAGCCCAGTAGAAACATTGCTGGATCAAAGAGTATGCACAGTTTGATAGTTGTTAATCTTTTTAAAAACTGTAAGATGAATTCAGTTTGATAATGAGTCTCAAAGCCTAAAGAAATGTGGACAGATCTGAAATCTGCATACTCCCTAACTATAGAGAGATTGTGACCACTTTGTGCTTTTGATTTCGCTATTCATAAAATGAAAAGAATTATACATTTACAGAAACTGCATGCAAGAGATGGTGCTGATTCTTCTTCCTAGCAAAGCAAAGTGATGTATTTCCCATTATGTCCCAAACTCTGTGCTAGCTTATTTTAAATTTGAAGGCAAACAGCTATGTGTCAAGAAAGTCACACAGTGCTCTAACATTCCAGGGAATTACTATACTATCCCATCTCTATGTGAAAATATGGGTTATAAACAAGACACTGGGACTAGTATGAACTCTTTGAGTTATTGGCAAAGAAGCATCCCTCATACTTAAATCAACTCTTGGATTGCAAACTTGTTATACTACAGAGATCATTCTTGATCTCTAAAGGATACAAATTCAAATGTGTATATTGAAGTATTGTCAAACACACAGTATATTAAATGAATTCCAAGATAAGGTCAAGCATATTTATAGTGAGAAAAAATGTCTTAATCTCTGATTTTATGCAAGTTTTTTCCCCTTAAAAAATTGGAAGAATCCTTGAGACTTGATTGAATGATTAAAGGTTCAGGCTGCTGACTTCACTTCCTGGTTTTTAAAATACAATACAGCTGAGAATTCCAGTTTACTGATGCTTCTCTGAAAAAAAAAAAAAAAACATGATGGTCAACTCAGGCAAAGGACCTTGGCTTAGCTGAATCAATTCAGGATATTCTCAAAATATGTCCTTGGTTAATGTCTTTGTCCTTCTGTGGTTATGTAAATCTCATTCTGTTAACTTCCTATGAATGTCTCATTTCATTTTAGTAGCAAATATAAACTATCATCAAACTGCCTGAATCAGGCCCAGCCTAGAAAATGTCTATAATCCAGAAAAATAGTTCACAAATGCTTGTCTCCAGATCATTAATGAAATAGTCATGTCTTACTGATGGTTTAAGTTGAACTAGAAGATCTTTGAGATCCATTCCAATTTTAAGACTCAATATTTTTGGAGAATTTGATAACTTGCTTTATCTAAAAAGAGGTAAGAATTATTAGGGGACACATAATAAGTTTGGGGCTAAAGTTGGCCCAGTGGATAGAATGTTGCTTTCCAGATTCAAAAAGACATAAGATCAATTCTAGCCTTAGGCACTTGCTGTGTGATCCTAGGTCCTTCATCTAACTTCTGCCTTACTTTCCTCACTTGTAAAAAGGGGAAATAACAGCAACTACCTCTCATACTTGTTGTAAAGACCAAATGAGAAAATATTTGTGAAATGTTTTGCACACTATGAAGCACTATATAAACACTAGTTATTGTTGTTATCATGATTGTTTGCCAAACTGAGTTGTCTTTTTTTTAAGATTCATGATTAGGGGGGAAAAAAAGAGAGAAACATGCTGCTTAATCAGGTGATCGTCAAATTCCAGATATTCTTTCAGTTTCTGGAACTTTGCTCACCATGCTCACTTCTTAAAAACAATTGTTCTTTTGTTCTTAGGCCTAAACTCAGAATGCTTGCTGGCTTCTGGAAACTCATGGGATCAAGACTAGAAGAGCCAGTGCAAATTTTCTTTAAAAGAAGAGAAGGAGGGAGGGAGAGAATTTGAAACTGAAAAGATTTTTTTAAAAGAAGGAAAAAATGAAGAAAAAGAAACAGAAGTCTCAGTGGGTATTTTTCCTCTTTTTGCCTTTTGTCTTGGTTCTGTGGTATGCAGAGCCTAAGCTACAAAAAGTGGTAAGCACTAAGAGGAGCAAGAAAATTCCATTAACTTAGGAATACCATGGTTCATTGGCCCTTACAACCAAGGTATTTAGTATCTTGTGTAGTTGTTTTTTCCATGTGAGCTTCCAGGACTCTGAAAGCTAGACTTTCTGACTCCTACTCCATGGGATGTAGCCTGGTTTGTCACCCTTCCCCTTTTGAAAATACACTGTGTGCAGATGGAAAAGGGGAACACAGGAGGGAGAAGGAAAAAGTGGGGAATCAGGTAAATTATTTCTAAAAATAAAAAGAATGTACCCAGCATAAATCTGGAATAAAGCCATACCTGAGGACATTTGTGGTCTTAATATTATGTGGTAATATTCTTAAATCTCCTTGTGTTGACCCTACCAAGACAACCTTTGAAAGGCCTCTCTTTCTGCTAAATTAAAAAAAAAAAGATTTCAAGAACAATTTCTTGTAAATAAAAATTAAAAAAGGATTTCATTTAAAGCCATATTTCATATTTTCCTCTTTTTCCCATAACATATTTTTAACACTTAGCTGTATCTTCTACCATGGAGAGGAACTTTGAAATAAAAATTACCTTAATGGAAAAATGTGAAAAAATCAGGATTTCAAATAATTTCACTGAATTGACTTGGGGAGAAGGAAGAAAACATCTATCTCTGTCTACCCTTAAGGCATTTTAAATCACTTACATAGACCTTAGATGTGCCTACATCACAACTCAGAAACTACAACACAAATATTTCACCTCACCATCATCTCCAAAGGCAGAAATAGAATTAGGAACTACAAAGCTAAAAAAGGAATGTTCTAAGATCACCAATAAAGGATTCCAGCAAAGTTCCATGCACGACAAAACAAACAAATTTAAAGAAAAGGAAATAGGCTAACCCCACTGTTTTCTATATATATTAAATGCAAATAGGAAGGAACTGATTCCATCACTTCTCTTCACTTTGAATTCAGTTCAAGTCAATAAATATTTATTGTGTTTATACTGTGTACATGCATAAGTGATAAATGCTAAGGGAAATAGAAGCACAAGATATGACACTTGTTCCCTGCCCTCAAGGAGTTTGCAATCTAGATAGAAACATAAAGTACACATAAATAGCTATAATATAAAATAGAATATGTTGTAAGATTTCAAAGAAGAAGGAAAGAAAACACTTAGCCGTTGCTTATTAAGGTAGAATAAGATTAGATTTCAAGTAACACTTCTGCTGAACAAGAATGGAACTTTGAGTTCCAAAACACAAAACATTTTTTTAGTATGGTTTTTAAAAATTATCTAACTACAAAGACGTCTAACATTGCCTAGTTAGGTCTCATTATCTTTTCTAATGGAAAGGAACAGTATCTCTAATAATCAAAAATAGTAGTTAATGCAAAATTCAGATATTATCCATCCATGTTTTGGCTGCAATTTTCACTTCTTAATTATGGTTATCTTAAGACTGGGTATTAAAATTAGTTTTCTTTCCCTGAGACTGTATTAGTTGTGTGGGAGGAAAAAGCTTGGCTAGGAACATGCCTGGGAATTGAGGGGGAAGTGTAGGATTTAATATTTTTTGTGTAGATCATTTACTTGCAGTTAATGATGAATAGGTTTCCATTAGGAAATTGGTATATTCATTATTGTGCTTTATTTCTTAGCTCAGAGCTCAAGTCTGACAACATTTTTGTAAGATATTTTCATTCTATTTTTTACAGGTGGTGTAGTGAGCAATGAAGGGAGTAAATGTGTTGCCTGATGTTGTATAATGAGCCAATGACAGGGAAAATCTTCTAAGTTTCAGTACAATAGATTGTAGACCAGAATTAAATGAAAAATCTTTACATTACTTACCAAATCACAGAAATATCACAGTTGCTACTTTTTTGGTTCCAGTCCTGTGAATTTATCAATTTATCAAAAATATGATTTGAATATTAATCTTCTTGACTAGAAGTACTATCTTCTATCTACTATGTCATGTTGCCCCTTTCTTCAAAAGCACTAACCACACTTTATTGGATATAAAGAGTAACAAAAGTTGATTTGGATTATTCCAAGGAGCTCATCTCTTACTCCTTCCCCCCCAAAGAAAGACTCCACTAAATTCATAGAGGTAAATTGCTCTGAAATCCTTTGCAATAATCATCCAATTACTTGAATGTGTTCTAAAAAATTTCCCAGACTACTATTATACTTCAAGCACACATTTAACAGATAGGTGGCAGTTGCAATTTGGAGAGCTAATGAATTACATTTCTTTCTGGTATGTTTAGTTTGAGGGTTGTTGTTTGTTTCAGTTGTTGTCTTTTTGTTTAGTTTTACTTCAGTAAAATTTCCCAGATGAATGAGGAAATAAGAGGAAAGAGAGGATAAAGAACAAGAAAGCTTAAATCTATTTCAATGGACAAATGCTCTTACAAATAATTTGTACATTCAGGTCTCAGATAAGGATTTATGGATTAGTATAAATGTATGAACTCAAAATAGTTTTATTTTTGTGGGTAATAGTCAAGGTTGGAGAGTCCTGTTTCTAACAGCTCTTGGTAGTTTTCCACCAATTATCCTCTTTGGCTCTTTGTCACTTGTGCCCCATAAAAACACCCACAACAAAGAAGGATAAATGCTTTTGCTCCTGCCACCCACTAATAAAATGGCATTCGGGAACAAAGTTTAGGAGGTCAAATATTCCTTCCTTTTTGTTTTTTATTTATTCTCTGCATAAATATTTCTCAGAATACCAATGATTGTCCCCACTCTAAAGATTTTGGAGGTCTTCTTATAAGTACACACTTAAATGAATGATCTCCTTGCCAATCTTAGAAATAAAAACCAAGAGAAATTTTCATAGGATTAATTATAAAGTATGCTTCAACAAACATTTAAAGTAGGACTGGCTGCTTTAGGATTATCTTCTTGGTAACTAGAAGCCAACTTATTCCTGAAACACATCTTTGTGTTTGAGTCCACATGTCTAAGGATATTTGGCCCACAGAAACAAGAAAGTTCTTATAATTATATGAATAGAAAGCTAAAATTTCTCATAACTATAGGTACCTTAACAGATATTATTTTTACCACTATTGCCAAATATTACTAAAGAAGACACAACATTCTCTCCTCTTCCCTTTTTTTTGAAAAAGAAACATCTTGATTTTTCTCTTCTTCCTCACCCCAAAAAGGATGGAAACAGTAATATTTTTTAAAGAGGCAGGCAGAATTAAGTGATTTGCTCAGAGTCATATGGCTAATAAGTATATGAGGTTGGATTTAAATTCAGGTCCTTTTGATTCTAGGGGAACTCTATTCACTGTATCACCAAACTGCCCCAACTCCTTTAAAAATGATGGTTTTTTATTAAAAGAAAACATGCAGCAAATTTGGGGGAAAGGAACTCTTTTAGTGATTTTTCACCACCACCACCATTTCCAATTTTGTTTGCTAAAAACTGATAAAAATCATTAACACACACTCATTTAAGATTGACTTGTTAATTTAAATCAGTATCAAAATCCTTTTTTTTTAAATTCATTTAAGTGTAATTATATTATTAACAAGAGCTACTACTTATTTTCAGGATTTTTTTTCTTAGATTATTTTTGTAGTATTCAAAAGAATTATTATACTTTAGGTGATAGTATTCATGTGTATATTTGATACCTATCACTTTATATATGTCACATATGTATAAAATATATGAATTTCATCTTCAAGGAGTTTTCAGACATTATCTTTAATGTGCAACATGCAAAATATAGGAACAAAATTAACTCTTCAATACAAAAGAAAGATTTATTGCATAAAAGTAAACTACTACTTCTGAGAATTAAAGCATCCATTCATAGATTTTATTTTTATAGCATATTTTGGACCAAATTTAGCAATTGTAATATAGGTAAATAATTCCTCTGATCTTAATAATGTTGAAAGATCACAATCATCTGTGTCAAGTTTCTAATATCTACAAGTATCTCTAAAATTTCTATGTAAGGCCCTGCTTGGCAGTAGAAAATTACAAAACTACAACTTAACTGACTTGTAATATTCAGTTATTTCAGGGATGACTTATTCAAGAATTACATTGTTCACCACTTAGTAGAAAATGTTTTTTAAATTGTTGACATTTGTGTTGTCAGCAGCCATACCAGAGAAATGAAGACAACCCAACTATAAAACTGACATAAGACAAATTTATTGGAATAAAACTATAGTGTACAATCAGTTCTGGCTCTCTGATAAGATTAAGGAACACACCATTACTAACTTACAACCTAAGTATATGTACTTAGGACTAGTATGGAATTATTTTTAGCTTTGGGAACATTGCTGATCACTAACAGAATGAGTGCCAACAGATGAAATACAAAAAGGGTTTTTTGGTTCTCCCATTCTTACAGAAAGGAATCTTTTTTTCTCTTGTAAACAATTTCCCTAATTGCAAATTCATACCATTGGGGGACGAACATTTTAGCTTTGTGGCAATCCTTGGTCTTGGATATATAAAGAGATGTTCTTATCTGCACACAAGATCATAAGGAGGCTGCTTTTCAGATGGATGATTCATGTATGTGCTCAAAGATTTTGCTAATAGTGAGGTCAGGCAGATAGCAGACAAGCCATAATAACTCAGGGTCAGTGATGAGGTAGAAAGCGCTGAGATATCGTCAAACAAAACAATAAAATAAACAATACATTTACTGAATAAAGTTGCATAAAATATGTACATACATAAGGGGAAAATAAGAAATTCACTAGTATAATACTTATCAGGGAATTTAATTTAAGCAAATACTAGTAAAATGTTTCTAATCAAAAGAAGTTTATAGGCTTGTTTTCTTTGAAAAGTTGAAATAATCATAAAATAGACAAAAGGACCCATATGTGCATAAATATTTGTAGTAGCCCTTTTTCTAGTAGCAAGAAACTGGAAATTGAGGGAATGCCCATCACGTGGGGAATGGCTGAATAAATTGTGGTATATGAATGTTCTGGAATAATATTGTTCTATTAGAAATGAGCAGATTGATTTCAGAAAAGACATGAACTGCTGCTGTGTCAAGTGAAGTGAGCAGAATGAAGAGAACATTGTACACTGTAACAGCAAGATTCTATGATGATCAATATGATGGACTTGGCTCTTCTTAGAAATGTGGTGATTTGAGGCACTTCTAATAGATTTAGGATGGAAAGTGCCAACCTCATCCTCAGAGAACTATGGAGACTTAATGTTGTTCTAATCATAGTATTTTCACCTTTTTGTTGCTTTTTTTTTTCTTTCTCGTGGTTTTTTACCTTTTGGTCTGATTTTTCTTGCACAAAATGACAAATATGGAAAAATGTTTAAAAGAATTGTATGTATTTAATGAAATCATATTGCTTGCTGTCTTGGGGAGGAGGAAGGTGAGAGAGGAAAGTAGAAAAATTTGGAATATGAAGATTTACAAAAATAAATGTTAAAAATTACTTTTACATGTATTTCAAAAAATAAAATATTATTGAAGATAAAAAGTTTGTGTCTGGTACAAATTTTAAAGAAAGAAAAGTTAGGATAATGAAAGTGTATGTTTGTTATTTGATTTTTGTTGAAGAAAAGTGATTCTTTAACTTTAAAAAGAAACAAACTCTCTCTCAAGTGATTGTCTTAGAAAGAGGGTAAGGGCATAACCACTTCATCTGATGATTATTTTGACTATTGTCAACTACTCCATTGTATGATTATCTTCAGCAATAAAACCTTACTATGAAAGAGAAAAAAACAAAACTCTATATGTTCCTTTTTCCTACTGCTTTTAAGAAAGAATAATTGCAGTAAGTGAAGATAAATGGCTTCAAAGTGTGAGGGAAGGGAGTTATTTTGAAAGAGGACCTAATAAATAATCTGTAGTTGGAAGAAAATCCCATTTACTCAGAGGAGGTTTTCTTCTCGTGGTTTCAAAGTCTAGCTTTATTATCTTGGATACAGGCCTCAATCTCTTTCTAGAAATGAGAAGTTAGAGCTATACAGAACAAATTGCGCAGTTCTTATTTTGGTCCTTCATCTTTAAGATGAATTATTCTATAAATATAGGAACATAAAAAGGCTTCTAAAATATAGCCTATATAGGGGATAATCCTTATTTATATTACCAAAGTTAGAGTTGTTATTTTATTTTCTTTGAATAGATTACATAAAATTCTAGGGTTTTTTAATAAACAGCTTTCAGATAGGAAAAAAAATATGTCCTACTGGTGAATGGCAATTGGCACAAAGAAAATTTTTGGACTCAGGAAATACTTTTTTTTTGGTTGTATAGTTCAACTGGAGTGCTAGTGAATCCCCTTTTTAAAAGTTTCATTAATATCTTTTGTTTCTATAACACAATCATTTCTATATATGGCTCCTACCCAGCACCAAAAGTTCAATTTTCCTTTTAACAAAACAAACAAACAAACAAACAAACAAATAAGCAAAACAAGCCCAATCCATCAAGCATACCTGATAGTATGTGCAACATTCTACACCCATAGTTCTCCACTTTTGCAGCAAGAGGAAGGAAATGCATTTTCCTGTTTCTCATTTTAGGACAAGATTAATAATTATAATGCCTAGCAGTTATTTACCTCACCATTGTTTTCATCCATGCAAATATCATATTCCTGATTCTGCCTATTACTAGTGACTAGAAGCAACATTTTATGATACCTTTAATACAAAGGAAGCATGCTAAGGCCTTCTTTTCTTCTAAGGATAAAATTAATAATATTATTTATTCTTCTTGCCTGAAAACCTTGCCTCTGGACCCTATCTATACTTAGTCAAATTTAAAAGAAACAGTACCCTACTCTATTGATTCCCAATTTTTTGTCCCACAAATCCCTTTTAACAACAACAAAAATAAGCCTCTAGGGTAAATTAATAAAATATTCTTTTAGATTTACTTATTAAGTGCTTGCAATATCTGCAATAGTAATTTTTACTCCTAAAACTCCAAATTAAAATTTAAATCATATTGCCATAATCATAAAATACATTTTATTCTATTATTATAAAACATTATTAAGCTCTAATTTTAAAATAATTGCAAATATTTTATATGGGATATTCTGCAAGAATTAAAATAAGTAATCTAGCAAGACTTCATATGCTTACCATTAACTACAAGACTTCCTATTAAATTTCTTATTTTATAAGTTTTGTTAAATTTAAAAATTTTAATGAAATAAGTACAACTTGGAAAATGTTTAACATAACACTTATATATAAACTTAATTTTGACATTGAATGTTTTTTAAGGTTTTCAAATAGCCTGACATTTATGTTGTAAGAATGTAAATATTCCTAACCTATTGATTGTTATTAAGATAGTGAAGTACAATTATAAAAGGAGAACAAAGGAGCTAATCAGGTATAGTGCAGAATGCAAATAAAGAAATGCACATGTGTCTGACCATTGCTTGGAAATGTGTGAAGCCTCTGTGATAGTTTGTAAACAATTTGATGATAGATTGAGAAACTCCAAGAACATATTGTACTTAGAATTGGTCAGTTTTATGTAATCACTACATAAATACCAATCATTGTACACATGATCATGATGATTTTTAATTTCATCAAAAAAAAATATATAACAATCTTATAATGCTTTAAACACTCATATGCTTGATATTGGAAAGGAGAAATATATTTGTAAGAATTGGGCAATCATTTACCTTTAAGTTGACATTAAAGAATATTTAGTGCAGTTCCTAAACCATTAAATGGAAACCACTATCTTATTTTAAAATGTTTGACATCTTTTCTCCTCAGCAAATCTCTGACCAGTTCCTAGACTCAGTCAGAATCCTCCCTGTGAAACATATCAATATGGTAATCAAACTAAGATAAAAAGCATTTTTGTTAGTCTAAATAAGTTCCTCTGACCATTAAAAGGAAAAAATCATTAAAAAGATGAGATAAAGACAGAATGGCCTTTGGTTACCCAAAAGATATGCCCCCTGAATTTTGTAAAGATTAAATTAAGGGATGTGACTCTTTTGTTCATAGTAGATCTGATTAGGTTTCAGAAAATCAGATCTTTTTCAAGGTTTCACTTGCAAACATGAAAATTTTTATTGTTCTGCTTGAGCATATCCTAGAACCCTAAACTTGAAGTTTATATTTTTGTTAATCTTTGACTATAGAATTTTGCATTTATTTCTTCAACACTACAAAATATAAGAAAATATTGGCTATGACAGAGACTTTTCAAAAAGCAAAAGGAAACTCAGTTCATGTGTATCTCTTGCTTGAATAGATAATTAATACATTTGCCTTAACATCTAATAGTAATAACAACTTGCATTTGTAAAATGCTTTAAGGTTTGCAAAGTACTTTATATCTGCTAACTCATCAAATCCACATAGCAACCTTTTAAAGTAGATACTATTATTTAGTCTCAATTTACAAATGAAGAAACTTTGACACAGAGAAGTTGAGTGAATTGTCTGGGGTCACACAAATAGTAAGGGGTTTTTTGGAATGTTTTGGAGGCAGGATCTAAATTTAGGTCTTTCTGATTCCAATTTCCATGCTGCATCTATTGTGTCACATAGCTGTGTAGATTTGTGCCAAAGTACGGGGTTTGTTTGGAATCTGATTAAAAGTGAGTTTTTCTAGCACAATAGTTCATTATTTTTCTTTTGAGAACTCTGAATCTCTTTTAGACTGCTTATCTTTTGGAAAATGATTTTTGATCATATGTATTTTTGTTAATTTCCTACATATCTTGGATAGCAGACACTCATTAAAAATATCTGATGTAAATATTTTTCCACTTAATAGATTCCCTACTTAGCCTAGCTGCATGGACTTCTAACTTGCAGAAGCTTTTTAATATTATGGATTCAAAATTTTCTATTTTTATATGACAAGCTTTATCGATTGATTAACTGTTTTTCCCCTAGCCATAGTTGTGAAAGGTATCTTTATTCATTTAAATGACTGTCTTAATCTAACTTGTTTCTCAACTATTCAAGACATAGGTATTTTTTCCCTTCATATTCTTCATATTCATTCCTCTAGCCCACTCCCAATTATTAGTACTTAAGGTGGCAAAAGAAAAATGCTTTTGTAAGATGATAAATACACAGACACTTATTCATTGAATATTCATTGAGTATGTGAAAAGTCCTGTGCAACAAAGAAAAATCAAATAAGCAAAACAAACCTATGCATCAATCAATCATACCTGGTAGAATGTGCTAGGTAATTGTTATGAAGGATTAAAAAACTTATGATATGTTCCTGCTTTTATGGAGTTTTCTTTTTAATAAGAGATGTAAACATGTATATTTACACATAAACATGGAAAGACAGATGGAGACAAAGTCTAGGCAGAGAGACAGAAAGAGAGAGACTGAGAATACTATATTACATTCACATGTGTGTCTGATATTTGTTAAAAAAAAGCCTCTGATGTCATCTTCATGTTAAAGAGACTGAGGAGCCTGTTTCTAGGAGAATAATGCATAGGTGCCTTGATGACAAAAATGTCTTTAAGAAGCTTATAAGGTATTCCATATTCCTTAGATATTCCTTAACTGTTTACAGACTGCAAATCTTGTGGTAAATAGCAGCTCCTAGATAAATTGATTGCATAGAATAGAGGGGAAGAGGAGAAAAGTCTTCTTTAATGTCATCAGCTTGAGCCCCCATCAGTTTATTCCTTCACCACTATTGGTTGTGAAGTATCCCACCTTCTAGGGAAGGAGGTTAGGGGAGAGGGGACTGGTATCCCAATTCTCTGTAATTATTTAGTGCAATTAGTTCCTTGCAAAAGGATATTTACTGGAAAGATATAGCAATAACAAAAGTTTGAACACTTCCCACTCAACACTTCAGGAACACACTCTTCCTATATCATCTCAGTTTCTGGGAAGAAGGACTCAAATTTAGTACAATTTTTGCATAGCATTAGTGCCACTAAGTTCATATGCCCATGTGACATGATTGTCAGATAAGTTCTTGTATCAGGACTATCTCTAGGCTAGATCCCAAAGGCTACTCCTGAAGGTCACTCCTATCAATGTCAGGCAGGTTAAAAAAAAATTCAATATAGACTTGGGAACAAAATTTTGGATGATCCCTGTGCTCCTAAAGGCTTACTCTTCTGGTTTTTGAAATTCACAAGGTTGTAGTCTGCAATTACTTCACTTAAAACGGAAAATAATAAATGTGGAGGCAAAGGTGCAAGATTTGTGTTACAGAACTTATATCAGCTTGCAGTTACAGCAAGGAGGAGCTATAGAAAAGAATATGTATTATTTGTACATAATCATGAATGTTGTTTTGCTTCCCCCATTAAATTATGAGCTCCTTGAGGGCAAATCTGTTTTTACCTTTTATTGTAAATCTCAGATCTACCTACCCATTGCTTTTAGAGGAGTAAAAAACAAAAATAACAACAACAACAACAAAAAAAAAAAAAATTGCAAAGAGAGAATGAAGGAGTGAGAGAGGGACTTAGCTGATTAAAAAAAAAAAGAACCTCTACATAGTGAGGCAAACAAAACTTAAAAGTCCTTTATCTCCTCCCTTTTCCTACCTCCCACTCAAAAAAAGTACTTCAATTATGTATTGTAACAGTGGAGAGTCAACCTCAGATTTAAAATTAAAGATTAAAGAAAAGGTCTCCCCTCATCTTTCTTTTCCTCCCAAGAAAAGGGAACCAACTAAGACTAATTGCCAAAGAGAAAGGGAAAGTACTTCCACTATGAAAGGACAAATATTGAGAAAAAAGAGGGGTCTAGCTTAATCTGACTCACAAAGAAAAAAAAGTATGAACTAAAGAAAGAACTCTATAAAGTAAAGTACAAGTTCTCCACTTGATTTGATTCCTGTAGTAGGACAAGATCTAGAACTCATCAATAAAAATGAATAGGAAAAAAAGTATATTAAAGTAATTTTTATAATGCCAAAAACAACAACTAAGATACAAATTCAGAAAAGGAAAATAATTCAAAAACATCTACGATCAAAATCTCAAGGAAATAAAGTAACTTGTTCAAAAGAATTCCTAAAAGAAATGATACAAGAGTTTTTGTAAAGTTTTAAAATGGCATTGAGCTATGGAGGCAAGATTTGGGGGGAAAATCATACATAGATTAATGCAAAGGGTCAAAAATTTTAGTAACAAATTCCTTAAAAATTAGAATGGATCTCCCCAGTTGATTAATGATCAAAGAATGTATCCTTTGATCCAGCAGTGTGGATATCATTTCCAAGATTTATAAAGGACTGATTAAATTTATAAAAAAATAAGAGCCATTCCCCAATTGACAAATAGTCTAAGAACTATGGTTGTTCATAAGAAATTCAAGCTATCTATCTATGACCATATTTTTAAAATGTTCCAAATCACTAATAATTAAAATTATTAAATTAAAGCAATTCTGATCTTCCACTTTGCACCTCTAAGTGAAAAAATAACCCCCAAAAGGAAAATAAAAAAGGGAAGAGGAACCCACATGTGCAAAAATCTTTGTAGCAGTCTTTTTTGTAATGCCCAGGAACTGGACATTGAGTAGATATCCATGAGTTGAGGAATAGCTGAATAAGTTATGGTACATGAATGTAATGGAATATTATTGTTCTATAAGAAATGATCAGCAGGTTCATTTCAGAAAGGTTGATTTCAGAAAGGGCTGGAGAGAGTTATATGAATTGATGCTAAGTGAAATGAGTAGAACCAAGAGAACATTGTACACAGCAACAAGAAGATTATGTGATGATCAACTATGATGGACTTGGCTCTTTTTTTTTTAATAAAACTTTTTATTTTCAAAACACATACATGGATAGTTTTTCAACATTGATCCTTGCACAGCCTTGTGTTTCAAATTTCCCCCTCCCTCCAACCTCCTTCCCTAGATAGCAATCAATACAATATATGTTATACAAGTTAAAATACATGTTAAATCCAATATATGTAAACATATTTATACAATTATCTTGCTGCACAAGAAAAATCAGATCAAAAGGGAAAATTGAGATAGATGTTATAAAAATGAATCTTGAAAAATATTTGTACATATACTTGTAAAAATAAAATACTATGAAAAATTTTTAAAGAGTTTTGCTGTATACTATAATACTATAATATATACTGCATACTACAATAATATAATAAGAAAGAAAGGGAGAGGAAAGGCTAGTAAGTTTCTGAAGCCAGATATGAACTTAGGAAGTTGAGGCTTCCTAAGTGCAACCCTGGCACTCTATCCACTATATTACTTAGCTGTCTCTCATAAAAACATAAAATATCTAAATAAATAAAATAAGAAATGAAGAATTTAAACAATCCAATCTCAAAGAAAGAAATTGAAGACACCACAAATTGAATAAGCCATAAGTGAAAAAAAATTAGATGGATTCACAAGTGAGTTCTATCAAAATGTTTTTTTAAATTGATCAAATATTCTCAAAAATAGCAAAAGAAGGGATACTACCAAACTTCCTCTGTGACACACAAAAAAATTAACACATAAACCAGGGTAAATAAGAATATAGAGAAAGAAAACTAGAGACCAATAGCCCTAATAAGCTTTGTTGCAATAAATAAATATTAGCAAAAAATGTAAAATAATATGATGTAAATATTATATGCTGTGATCAAGTTGAATTTATACCAGGAATGCAAAGTTAGTTCAACATAAGGAAGATTATCAACCTAACTCGCCATTATGAATAACAAAATTCATATAATTATACTAATCATATTATTATACTAATACATGTAGAAAAGATTTTTTTAAAAATACAACACCCATTTCTTTTAAAAATATTAGAAAGCAAAGAAAGAAATCGACCTTCCTTTTAAATGATACATAGTATTTATCTAAAGTCAAAAGCTAGCATATGTAATAGAAATAAAATCAATAAAATCAGGGATGAAATAAGAATGTTAATTATGAACACTTTTATTTAAGTAATGCCAGAAATGCTGGTTATGGCAATAAGACAAGGAAAAAAAGCATAGGTAAATAAGAAAAATGTATTTTGCATATATAATGATTTAAGAGTATACTTTTAAAATCCTAGAGTCAACTAAAAATTAATGGATAATTTTAGCAAAATTACACTATATAAAATAAATCCATAATACCATCAGCATTTCTTTTTTTTTTTTTTTTCGTTGATTAAAGCATTTATTCAGCACTTACCACAGGCCTGACACAGGCCTAGAGCTCGCCCCTGATCTGCTATGTGTTGTTGGAATCTTTTTTTTTTTTAATAACTTTTTATTGATAGAACGCATGCCAGGGTAATTTTTTACAGCATTATCCCTTGCATTCACTTCTGTTCCGACCATCAGCATTTCTATATAATATCAATAAAACACAGGAGGAAGAGACAGGTAAAGAAATTCTATTTAAAATACCCAAAGAATATGTAAACTGCTTGGAAGATGATTTACCGAGACATATACAAAAACTACATAAACATTATGTAAATAAAATACTATTTACAGAAATAGAAAACCCAATAATTGGGGGAATATTAGCCATGAATAAGATGTGTTAATTCAATAAAAAATTAGTATATAAGTTTACTTATTCAATGCCATACCAATGTAGTTACTAAAGTACTACTTTATAGAACTAGGAAAAAAAATAAAATTAAATTCATATGAAGTAAAAATGTAAAGAATATCAAGGAAATAATGAAGATAAAGTGAGAATGAATGGGGTCTAGCAGTAATAGATCTCAAACTATACTGGGAAGCAATAATTTTTTTTAAATGATATTGATTTCTTTTTAAAAAATGAAATTGATCTATACAACATTTAGAAGTTAAAAATAAATTATTAAAGTTGGTGTTAAATAAACATAAACTCCCTAGCTACTGGGAAAAGAACTCACTACCTGATTTAAAAATAAACTGAGAAAATTGGGTAGCAATATGGAAGAAATTCGATTTAGGGGAATGGCCTCATACTTTAAACAAAAATAAGTTCCAATGAGTGTGAACAACTATATAGCATTCCCAATCCCTCTATTTTTGTCCACCTGTGTGGTGTTCTCTTCTTTATTATAATATATGATTCTCTCTGGGAGCAGGTTTCTTGGGGAGGTTTTCTGGAGGCAGCCTTAGTTTCAATTAAAAGTAATAATCACCCCAAATGCAGCCAGATGATAAAATCCAAACGTTTATTTCTTAGCTCTTTCTTTGGGCCTGGGTAGCTTTCTTAGAGGTCTCAGCTTTCCTTGGTTCTGAGAGCTCTCATTGTTAGTCTTTTGCCTCTAGCTCAACTCCGACTCTTGGCAATTTTCTGAACTGACGCTCCTCCACTCTGAATCTTCAGTGGAGAAGCGAAGGAGGAGAGCCTTTCCATCATGGTGGTGTGAGATGGGATGAATGAATCTGGCTGCGCCTCCGAGAGTGGGCTTCTTCTGAACTAACTGACTGGCTCACTGAAGCTCTTTTTACACTTGGTGTAAAAAGTTAACTCCTCTTCCGAGAGAGTGGGATTATGGGATCTGGGAGTGGGATTATGGGTTTCTGGTTTGTAAATCTCATACTGAATACTGACTTGTGAATCTTCCAAAAGTGAACTCCAATGAGTACTTAAATACATTAGTTAGAGGATTTGCTAAGTACATGCTAAATTAGGCAACTGACTTAGCACTTTGTAAGGATTCGCTCTAAAGTGTGAACCAATAAGCATTGTATCAGTTCCATTGAGCTAACACTAGGATTCTAACATGCCTGCATTTTTTATTTCCTTCATAAGTCAATTGTATATTATTTCAAAGTCCGATTCTTCTTGTGCAGCAAAATAACTGTATGGATATGTATACATATATTATATTTAACATGTATTGGTCTACCTGCCATCTGGGAGAGGGGTTGGAGGAAGGAGGGGAAAAATTGGAACAAAGGGTTTTGCAATTGTCAGGGCTGAAAAATTACCCATGCATAGATCTTGTAAATAAAAAGTTATAATAAAAAAAACAAGTTCCACATAGATACATGATCTACCTATAAAAGGTCACATCATGAATCAGTTGGAGAAATGGGGAAAAGAAGGGAGAATACGGGATTTGTGGTTAGAAGAAAAATGACCAAATAAAGGATAAAGAGATTACAAAAGATTAAGTGGATAGTTTTTATACATAAAAGTTTCTGTGCAAATTTAATATAGCACTTTTATTCAATTAAAAGGGAAGCAGCTGAAGGAAAATCTTTAGAAATTTCTTGGATATCATTTCCAAGATATACAAAGGACTGATTCAAATTTATAAAAATTAAGAGCCATGTCCCAATTGACAAATAGTCTAAGGACTAAGGTTGTCCTTAAGAAATTCAAGCTATCTATGGCCATATTTTTAAAATGCCCCAAATCACTAATAATTAAAATTATTAAATTAAAACAAGTTAAAGCAATTCTGATCTTCTACCTCACACCTCTAAATGAAAAAATAACCCCCAAAAGGACAATTGTGAAGTCTGGGTTTGCACCCCGGATGCCTTAGAATCAACCAGAGTCAGGATAAGCAACAGTCCTTAGTCTTTATTCTTGGTCTTTAGGGGGAAAAGTGAAGGGGATGAACACAAGCTCTCCATAACCTCGCTTCTCTTTGTCCACCACCCAAGTGACTCTGGCTTACCTTACTCTACCTCCTAACCCCTCCTACAATTTTCTGTATACACCAAAAGATCGAGCCAGCACAGAATAGTGAGAAGGGCCATTTTCCAAGCATATGCTAATAGAGTATTGCCCAATAGGTAATTAGCCTTAAGTGCTTGGTTGTCTGATTCCAATGTATCTATTCAAAGTTTCAGCCCTTTACATATCCCGTTTTCTTTTGTTTTAGAACACAGGTGATTACCCCCTCTCTGACTTCTCAGGAAGAGAGATGAAAAACACCAAAGGAAAGTGGGGAGTCAAGCCAGATATTGTTAGCAGGTTTCTGGGCTGAAGGGTCTTACTAGAAACAGGTATACACAAACCCATCAGCATGGAAGATATTACACAAACACATAGCAATAACGCACAGCCTCGCAGTGATGACTCTCCCCACAGCCGGTGCAGAATCAATGTGGTGAAACAAACATGAATTGTATATGCAAGTAATGATATAATTAACAATATAAATCAACATGGTGTTGTAAAAGATTTCCAGAAGTCCTAGAAGGAGGGTATATAAACAACAGTCACACATACTCCCTTCAGCATCCAAGAGATAGTCCAAAACCAATCTATTGTCCATTGCTTCACATGTCAGGGAATCCAATGATCCCTGGAAGTTTTTGAAGTCCTGCAGCAGTCTTTTTATGTGTTAGGGAATCCAATGATTCCTGCAGATTTTGAAGTCCTGCAACAGTCTTATCATATCTCAGAGAATCCAATGATTCCTGAAGGTTTTGAAGTCCACAACAGTCTTACCATGTCTCAGGGATTCCAATGATACCTGAGGGTTTTGAAGTGCTACAACAATCTTTTCATGTCTCAGGGATTTCAATAATTCCTGAAGGTTTTGAAGTCCAACAATTTTCGATATCTATGAGTTAAACACCATAACTGCCCTGCTCTTTCAGTTGTAGGCACAATCAGCAACAGAACCATCCGATATTTCTTGGGTCTTCTTCGTTTTAAGGGTCTGCTCTGTCTCTCTCTGATGGACAAGACAAATACAGCTCGTTGGCACCCATCTGATTCCTTCTCCATCTATAGAGATATAAGCAAACCCTCTCCCCCAAACAGTTAACCTATCTGGTCCCTTCCATTCACCACTTTCTGGATCTCTCCACATCACCTGGTGATTATCTAAAAATATTGGAACTGCTCACACTGGACACTGCCCTTCTGGTGGGTTATAAAACCTGTCTGCCAGAGCCAGTGCATCTTTATCAAAAATTTAAAAATTAATGGTATAGAGAACTAAATTTAGAAATTCTCTAGGGTTACCCATGGCTCGCCCTTCCTTTTGTTTTTGGAGGAGTGTCTTAATGTCTCTGTTTCTTCTCTCTATAATTGCCTGACCTTGAGGATTAAAGGGTATGCCAGTGGTGTGTACACAAAAATGTACAAAATGTTGAGAAGTATATGCAGGTCCATTATCTGTTTTTATTGCTTGTGGCACACCCATAATTGCAAAAACTTGTATAAGGAATTCAGTGACCATTGGGGCTGTCTCTTTTGCTGCTGGAATTGCAAAATGGAATCCTGAAAAGGTGTCTACCACAACATGGATAAAAGACAGATGACCAAAAGATTTATAATGGTTCCCATGCATTTGCCAGATTTCATTGGTCTCAAACCATGAGGGTTCTTCCCTGGAGGAAGCGTAGGAGTGTGAAAAGGAAGGCAAGCTATATAGGCTTTTATTATGCTCCTAGCTTCCTCTCTTGTTATTCCAAATTGTAAATGTAAAGTTTGAGCAGCCTGATAATATTTAGAATGAGATTCTTGGGCTTCTTGAAATAAAGGAGTATTGGCCAACATGGTTAGAAGACTATCTGCCTTTGAATTACCATCAAAAATAGGACCTGGAAGTCCAGTGTGAGAGTGGACATGCAAGATATAAATCTTACCTGGATGCTTTCTCACTTGCTCTTGAAGTTCCTTAAAGAGCTGATATATATTAGAGGCTACAAATTTTATTTGGGCTGTGGAGATTTTTTTTGTACCACACCTATTGAATAGGCTGAATTAGATATTATATTTATATCTCCTGGATAATAAGAGCTAGAATGATTGCATACAATTCACTCTACTGAGTGGATTGAAAAGGAGTTCTGACAACTCTCTTTATAGTTAAGTCACGAGAGTATACAGCACATATATTATGTTTGGATACATCTGTAAAGATAGTTGGTCCTTTAAGAGGAACTTTAGACATCTTTTCTTCAAGAATCCATTGCCAATTATGTAATAGTCTGGTTATCTTTAATGGAGACCCGTGTGTAAAATTTGGAGCTGTGGCCAATAAAATTTGCCATTCTGGAATGGTTTCACAGCATACATTAATTTGTGCATTTGTATAAAAGCTATATATCTTGTCAGGTTTTATCTCAGATAATTGTACTGCTCACTTAATGGCCTTTAATAAAATCCTAATCACAAGCACTGGGTAAGGAGTAAGGCTTTGTTCTGATTGTGCTTGGGAGGTTCACCCATTCTCTCACACTGTCTCCTTGATGAAGTGTTGGAGACAGGAAACAAAGAGCCAAGAAGAACGTGACTACCTGTGCGTAAACTCTGATACGGTTAGCTAAAACTTTATTGTGAACAAACAATACATCCTAAATTCCTGAGACAAGATAATGTGTGTCCCAGGAAATTGGCCATATCCGCCCAGGAACTAGATAACGAGTATGCCCCATGATGTCAGCCACACCTGTGGTCTGACATTCTTCTCTTTACATTGCAACCCCCCACCCAGAAAACGCAGGCAGTCAAACCATATATAACTAAGCACCTCCTTTTAATAAATGAGACTTTTTCCACCACAATGTAGTCTCCCTCCTCCTTCTCGCCCGTTTCTCTTACAGGTCTTAGTCGTTTCCTCGACACCCCACTAATGACGAGGTCCTGGTGGACAGGACAATGAAGGACCATTATAGGTGCCTCTTGTATAGCAAAAACTGATATTTCCAAGGGTTTTTGAGTGACTCTTTCAACCACATTGGATAAAGCCAATTCAACTTCTCTCAAAGCCTCTTGAGCTTCTTTTGTAAGCTGGCATGGTGAGTTTAAAGCACTGTCTCCCCTTAAAATGTTCATATAATGGTTGCAATTGATAGGTAGTCAAGCCTAACATTGGATATCTCCTATCAATTTCTAAACAGCATTTAAGGTGTTTAGCTTCTCTGTTCTTAAGGAAAGTTTTTGTACTGTGAACACCTTAGGGTATACTTCATATCCTAAATACTGCAAAGGAACATGCCTTTGAATTTTTTCTGGAGCTATGTGCAATTTGTACCTCCTTAGTATTTCCATGGTCTTTTGTAGACATGGTTCTAACATTTGTTCCTCAGGTGCACATCCCAATATATCATCCATGTAATGTAATAACATTACTTTGAGAAATGGTTTTCTTACTGGAGTAAGAGCAGCAGCAACAACATACATTTGACACATAGTAGGGCTGTTTTTCATTCCCTGTGTTAAAACTGTCCATTCATGTCTTTTATAAGCCTCATCTAAATTAACGCTGGGCACTGAAAAGGCAAATCTTTTCATATCCTCCTTATTTAGAGGGATAGAATAGAAACAATCCTTAATGTCTATAACCCAAAGAGGCCATTCTCTAGGCAAATGAGTAGGAGATGGAAGTCAGGCTGAAGAGTTCCCATAGTTTCCATCTGCTCATTTACTTTTCTGAAATCAGTCAACAGCCTCCATTTTCCAGATTTCTTTCTTACAACAAATACTGGGGAATTCCAAGGACTTAGAGAAGGTTGTAAGTGTCCTTGGTCAAGTTGCTCCTATACTATATCTAATAAGGCCTGAATTTTATTGCTAGCTAAGGGCCACTGTTCTATCCACACTGGTGTATCAGTTTTCCATTGGAGAGAAATAGGTGAAAGTGTTGGGAGGCCTTCAACAGAAGCTGCCTAAAAAATTGTTGTTGTAAAATGTCTCTTCTCCAGAGATTGAAGGGGATTTTTTCAACTATAAAAGAGTAAAAACTCCTGTTTAATTATCAAAAGTCCATCTCAAAGGGGTAGCACTAACTTTAGCTGCTATTGATCCTCCTACTCCAGACATGTAGGTGTCTACTTTAATCTTTGGCCAGTGACTGGGCCAGTTGGCACCTCTAATGACTATACAATCTGTACCTGTATCTACCAATCCTTCTAGTGGTAGGCCATTTATATAGATAGTGAGCATAGGTTGGTCAGCTGTCACAGCTGCTGTCCAGTGTATTCCTGGATTTTGTTGCTTGGAGTCAGAATCTGGGCGACTATCACCAGATTGCCTATTAGGAGTCTGTATCAGTAACCCTTATGCTACTATTTCTCCTGGGTGATAAGTCACACATTGTCTACCTGTATTAGTAACTGGGATATTAACTACACATTCCCCAGTTACCCACATCAGAGTATGGATGGACACTGTTTTGTATATACTCTCAGGAGGTGAAATGGTCAAGCCTACTGTGCCTGGAGGCAAGGGATCCATCTGTCCTTCATCTTCCTCTTTTTCCTCACATTTCCTCATCTGGCTGTTCTTAAAATTTTTCTTTTTTCTTTTTTTTTATAGCTTGCAAGATTCTTTAAGGTCAATTGTATTATGTTGTATATATAAAATGTTTCTTTGGAAATTGAATGAGGACCTTTATCGTTATAGTATTCACATAGTTGATCTCCTACTAGTTTCCAATTATCTGCCCCAATATCTTCTTCCTTTAAAAACCAAGAGGATGTGCATTCTAATGTATCCAAGAGTACAGCAATCTGCTCTTAAGTTAAAAGTAGGCCTTGTCCCTTGATCAACTTGAGTATGCTTTCTACAGTGCCCCCTCTGGGTGGGGGTGAGGGTGGGGCTGGGGATGGGGGAGAATCTTTTCCTAATATCTGCCCCATTTCAGCTAGAAAAGGTTACTAGTTTAGTCCTTAACAAAGTAAGTTTCCCGTTTATCTATTAAAATATTCACCATATTTCCTGGTCATTGGGGACTTCTTCAGTGAAATTAGGGTCCTTGGTTCACATGTTGGGCACCAAATGTGAAGTCCGGGTTAACACCCTGGATGCCTTAGAATCAGCCAGAGTTAGGGTAAGCAAAAGTTCTTGGTCTTTATTCTTGGTATTTAGGGGTACAAGTGAACAGGATGGACATAGGCTCTCCACGACCTTCCTTCTCCTCAGCTACTGCCAAAGTGACCCTGGCTTGTCTTATTCCACCTCCTAATCCCTTTTACAATTCTCTGTATAAAATTAAGCCAGCACAGAATAGTGAGAAGGGCCATTTCCCAAGCATATGCTAATATTGTGCAATAGGTAATTAGCTTTAAGTGCTTGGTTGTCTGATTACAATGCCCCTATTCAGAGTTTCAGCCCTTTCCAGAAAATAATAAATGTTGGAGATGTTCATGGATTTCTAAGTGGATACAACCATATTAGAAAATAATTTGGAAATACATAGAAAAATTTATTCTATAGAACATAAGTCTTTACCCAAAAGAGATGAAAGAAATAAGAAAAAAGTCTTATAGGTATAAAAAATATTTATTAGCAGCTCTCTTTTTTCCAAAAAAAGAAACAAATAACCCTAAGAGAAAGGTCTATCATTTGGGAAATGATTGAATGAATTGTGGTATATGCATGTCAAAAATAAGGAAACAGATTGTTTCAAAGACATCTGGAAAGACTTGTTTGAATTGATGCAGAGTGAAATGAACAATATTACAAAAATGTACAGTTTTGAATATGTATGAACTAATGAAGAAAAAAGCAAGCTATAAGAATTCTGATCAATACAATGACCATCCATGATTCCAAAAATATTTGGATAAAGCATGCTATTTAGCTCCTGACAAAGAAGTAATGGATCCAGGATACAAAATGGAATATATGTATATATTTATGAGCACAGCCAATGAGGGTGTTTTGCTTGACTGAGCATATTTCTTTTTCCCCTCTGAAGCAATTGAGGTTAAGTGACTTGCCCAGGTCACAAAGCTAGGAAGTGTTAAACTGTGCATATTTCTTACAAGAAATTTTTCTATCTCTTCTTTTTTTAATGAGTGGGAGTAAGAGAAAATAGTATTTGTTAATTTAAACCATGGAATACCATTCTTCAGTTCATCCATTCCAGATAAAACAAAAAAATGCAGCATACTTCATTTACAGAGTCAGAATCTTTCACTTTATTTCCAACAATACATACATAAACAGTAAACACATTGCTATGGACATTCATTAAAGCCACTGACAAGAAAGAAGATTCCTTAGCTCTTTCCCTTTCTGTGATAGTATGGTTTCAGGGGAGACTGACATTCATTTTTGATGTGTTTGTCACTGGAGAAATTCCTGCAGATTCAAGATTAGTTCTATAAGGTTCTTGAACATTGCTATAAAAATAAATTGTCAAAAATAGAGAAAAAGAACTCTAGTTGATTGAAAACTTCTTGAGTGCAAGAATTGTGTCATTTTCAATCTTTGTATTCCATCTTTCTACAGAAATCTAAAACCTCCTTTAAGGGCTTATTAAGGGTATGCCAGGGCAGCATAAGCAATTTTTATCATGTTTGGGAAGCATCAATTATACCTTTGGCAATGAATTGTCTTCCAAGAGCCAGATTAATAAAGCATAGAGATGCTTTCTTCCAATGTTCTGACCAGTTGGTGATAAATTCTTGCCCATGACCATTCATGAAGCAAAGAAAAATATGAAATTACCCTCATGGTCTCTTTTTGTATCAACAGTGACAGTGACAGTAGAAAACTGGAAAGTACAATGAATATTGATTTCATGGTTAAAGAAATTTAGATTCTAATCCCAGTTTTGCAACTTGCAACTCATCTGTAAAATGTGGGATTTAGAATAGATGAACTCATATGTCTTGTGGCTCTCTATCATCTTCTTACTAAGAATCATAGTTTTTTTTTTAGAATGCCTTAAAAGCATTAACTTAGTTGATATTCTAAAATTTAAGTCTTTGTGAGGATTTCATGAAGCATTAAATCTTAATAATCTTGACAGTCTCACAATAGATGAAACCAGAAGACAGTATGATTCACAGGTTATCATTGGTTAGGCAAAAAAAGGAGTCAAGAGAGTGAATTTTATCATGTCTCTAAATACAACAAAAATACTATTTTATTGAACTATCAGCTTATGATAAGTGCAAAAAAAAATCCACAAAAAGTAATTGAAGTTTGTGTGCCAAAAATCTGTTGCAGAAGATAAGAGTAATTTCATGAAATTAATTTCATGCGAATGAAACCAACATTTACTTTAATATTTGGTGACTTCAATGCAAAGATAGGAATGGGTAAATATGACAAAAAAATGTTGGAAAACATGATTTGGTGGTAAAGAATGAGAGAGTCTAAACACATGTAGATTAAGAAAAAAATAATCTAACATGTCTACATAGATGAGTCTTTCGAGAGAAGAATCCAAAAGCCTTCAATTATAGCAAGCACAAAATAATATCACCCCACAATTTGAAATAATTATATTTTAATAGAGAGGAAATGACTCATTTGAGATGTGGGAGTAATTCCTGAATCAACTGTATATTAATTATATAACCAATTTGTTAGAGCAAAGATAAAAATTATATAAAACTAGAATTGAGATAATATACAGAACTAAAATAACTTTAACTTGATCTATTTAAACAAGGTGTTGATACTAAGAAACAGGATGGAAGAAAATATATTGATGCCAAATACAATAACTTTATTTGAAAATATAATGAATTTAAGTCAATGGCCATAATAAGGAGACTAAAAGAACTTAAAACCCAATTTATTCAGCAATACATGTCTATCTAATGAAACAGAGCACTATAGAAGTCCAATTATAATATAAACTTCTGTTAAAAAAAAAAAAGAAACTTATGAAAATGTGGTGATTCTTGTTCTTCTTTAAAATAATAATGGTTCTCTCTGGGGGAGAGCAGGTTTCTCAGGGAGGTTTTCTGGAGGCAGTCTTAGTATCACTTAAAAGTAAATAATCACCCAAAATGCAGCCAGCTGGTAAAAATGCAAACGTTTATTTTCTCCTTCTAAAAATAACCCGGTCAGTTAAGGCTTATCTCTCTGCTTGGTTTTAAGAGCTTTTGGAGCTTTGTCCTTTGCTTCTGCCTCTGCTTTCTTCAGCTTCCAACCAGCACCTCCTTGCCTGGGGCTGGGCAGCTTTCTGGAGAGCCTTTCAGACCAGCATTGGTCTCAGTGAGGGAAGTGCAGGAGCCCAGCCACCACAATGGTGTGAGATGAAGTGAATCCGAGAGAGGGCTTTTCCTAAACTGACTTGACACTCCCCTCTCAAGTCTTTTCTCTTCTGACTGGGCTCACTGAAGCTCTATTTAATGCTCCTTCTTTGAGAGAGGGATTGTGGGATGCGAGAGAGTGGGATTATGGGTTTTTCTCCCAGAGTGCTCTCTGGCCTTAAGAGCTTCAAGGGAGGTGTGAATTCGGATATCTCATACTAAACCCTGAAATCTCCCAAACGTGTGAACTCCAATGAGTCAGTTCCAGTTAGTACCTTGTTTCTTCTGGCCCATAACATCTCCTTGTAGGATCAGATCGATCATACTAAACCATGCTAAATTAGATAATTATTGTCTCTATCAACTCTAATGAGTTAGCAGTTTGTAAAGATTCCAACAAGAATTATGAATAATATTGCCTTATGAGAATAAGAATCAACAATATGAAAAATCTATTTGAAGCAAGTTTGGCAAGATACACAATTCAGCCAAGTTGTCCTCCAAGTATTTAAATCAGTC
The DNA here is from genome assembly GCF_016432865.1 of Antechinus flavipes. NCBI lineage: Eukaryota > Metazoa > Chordata > Mammalia > Dasyuromorphia > Dasyuridae > Antechinus > Antechinus flavipes. The sequence continues at coordinate 253,716,584 of NC_067400.1, forward strand.
ATCAGGTTTGAAGAACTGACTGTATGCTAGACACCATGCCAAATTCTGGGAATAATAAAGACTACCAATTTTCTTGGTGATTAAAGAGATCTGTTCCCAAAGACAATTTTTTTTTTTTTTTTTTTTTTTTTTGCTGAGGCAATTGGGGTTCAGTGATTTGCCAGGGTCATACAGCTAGGAACAATTTTTTAAAAAGAAAATCAAGTTTCTCCCCTTAGAAGAATATCTTGGTCCCTAACATAACATATGTGGCTCTCTCCATAAGAAGTAAGAACCTGAGATTGGTGGACTTACCCTTCAGGTGAAAACAAAACTGTCCTGGTTGAAAATTCCTCTGGGACTCAGTAAGATACAGAGTACCTGAGTTTTTCCTTTGTTGTTATTGTTCAACAAGATCTACATATGGTGTTTTATACTATGGCCAATGAGTCCAAAATGTGCTCAGAAGCTTCTACCACAAGTCAGGCACAAATAGTTTAAACATTTGAGAGGAGATGTCTCTAGATTTGTACATCTTACATTTTCTTTATGTTACTATAATTCTGCTGCCCACATGAATTTTCCCTAAGAATCTTCTGAAATATAAAGGTCAATACAACAGAAAATCTAGACCAAAAAACAAACAAACGAACAAAAAACAAGCAAACAAAACAAAACTTCAAACACATACATTTAGCTAGACATAGAACCCCCAAGATTTCTCCTCAGGAGTCATGTAACACATAAAGTAAATCACTAAGCAGGTTAGTTCAAAAGAAAAACAAACTCATAAAAGCCTCAAAGAGGTACAAGGCTCTTCAAAAGGGAACAATTACTTAGGATTAATTTTTACTCAGCAGATAATCTTTATCATATGACCCCTCAAACCATAAGGATCCCCAGACAAATTGTCTGGCCTATCAAAGTAAAGTAAGCAATGTGAGTATGTTCCATAGTTTATTGTTTTTTTTGTTTTAAATGAACACGAGTGAGTTATTTTACTCTACTTTAGGGAAATTGCTAGGGATTCAGTTTTTAGGGATTGATACCCTCCATATTAGCTTCCATACTTATAATGGATACAGCAACACAATAGTTATCAGAGTAAAAATATTCAATCAAATAGTTATTTCAAAGAAAATGGTCTAATTTACAAAGGAAATAACACTGAAAGAATTACTGTCTGATCATAGTCTAAAATCACTGAAAAAGGCTTATTTTCTCTAGCGGATTCCTATAAAATTTAAGGTATCCAAGAAGGAGAGTCCCAGATAGTTATGTCCACATGGTCTTTACAAATGCATTGGAGAACTAAATATTTTTTTAGGTGAAGTCCCTACCCCCACTTTCTTTGCACATATTTCCATAATTTGCACTTGTACTGATGAGTTAGGTTTCCCAAAAGATAGCTATTATCATAGATCTGAAGAGCTATCCTAAAACCAAAGCTAATGAACCCACACAGATGTGCTTCGCATTAACAGATATTTGTGATGACCGCGTATTTAAAATCAGCCGGAGTCAGGAATTCAGGTTAAGGGAAAAATCTTCAATCTTTATTCTCAGTAGAGGTGAGGGGGAATTGTGATAGCAATATGGGCAAGAAGGATTGCGATAGCAATATGGGCAGCTGCGACAGGAAGCCAGCTAGCAGAGGGAGATCTGAGCTGAACAGCCATCGCAATGGCAATGTGAGCAGCTGTGACCAGACGGCAGCCAGCAGTCTCTCCTTCCCCTTCCTTTTCCACTCCCCTGCCTCCACCCACCAAAATCGTCATTTTCTATACAACACATCAGGACTTGCACAAAGAGTGGGCAGGGCCATTCTTTCTCCAAGCATATATATTGATAGAGTATGGTCTAATTTAGCCTCACATGCTTGGGACCTCAGTGCATCAACTTGAGCCTCAGCCCATTACAGATATTCAATAGCTTTCTTTGTTTGTGGAAAAGTGAGCCCATTGTTTTTGCTTATCCAACAAGATTTATATTATTTCTATCAGAGAAGGCTATTCATATTTCTCAAAGGGAAAAATGGATATTAACACCTTGATAATATATTAACATTTGAATATTTCTGCTACTTGCTATTTCCATTCTATAACAACATTGATGATGGGTAGAGCCAAATCCTCTCTTTTTTACATAATAAAAAAACTTAACTCTGAAAACTTAAACTTTATCTTATACATATTTGTTAAGCTACAACAAAAACCCAGAAAATATAACAACCTTTTGTCATCAACACTTTTATTTCTATCTATATTATTTGAAAATGAAAATCAAATGAGACTATATTTTTTTCAGCAACACCTCAATTATAATCATTTACAGGAGTACTCTCTCCACTCCCTTTCTTTTTCTTTTTCTTCTTTGACCTAATTTTAGAGAGTGAAATCTTAAAAATAAAACTTACAAACAAGCTTATGGTAGAGACTTCCTCTGCAAGAATTACCAAGTGGATTGGCATTTTTTTTAATACTAAATGAAAGAACCAATTTATATCTTTACTGGATTATTTTCTAACCTAACTGTGGAAAAGTTTGCAGAAATAAATACTTTATTGTTTTTTTTTGCCCCTTATAATACAACTCAAAGTTCCACTTCTAGTGCTTGGAAAATGGTCCTTAACAAGGAGCAGCCTAATTAGTAAACTGATGAATTTCTAATAGATGTACGTGATTAGATCACCATCACTTCAGAGAACTTTAGTACAGTGATGGCTGAAATAAATCAGGTAATACTTAATCCCCATTTTATCTGTAGTGAATGCTGAAATATTTGTCCATTTACCTCTCTTCCATAAAAATAAGTGAGGTAACAAAGTATCTTCAACTAAAGGATGCACATGATGATAGGTAGGGCAAGTGAAGGGAGAAGCAGAAAAACAGAGGGGGAAAAGGTAAGGGACAGGCTGGGAAAAGATCATAGAAGATCCAAAGAAAATGGTATGCATTAACTTTGCATTACAGTGATCACAAATTTCAAATTGGAAGAAACTTTTGAATTTCTTGGTTCGTACCCTTCATTTTACAGAAGAAGAAATTAAGTTCCAGGAAGGTTTTTTAAAATAGCCAGGGCTACACAAGTTGTGAGTAATGAAGGGGTTTTGAATTCAGGTCTTTTCACTTCAAATCCAACACTTTTTATCCTATCCTATATCATGCAAATGATATTGAAAGACTTGAGGATTCTATAGAATGCTTGGGTGGCTCACCCAAGAAACTGAGAACTTGATAACTAAACTATGGAACCATGCGTTATGACAAGAAGAAGGCAGAGGAACACCATCTTCCTTTTCCCTATTCAACTCTAATAATAGGGAGCCAAGACAGACTTTGAGATGGTAGGACTACTGCTAGAAAAATCTCACACTTTGAACTTCAAGGGATTCTGATGGTTTACATGTTTAGAGCAATGGTTGTTCATACATTTCTCTCTTTTTAAGAAAAAATTGAACTTTACTCTTTGATATCTTTCTTGGTCTCTTTCTAGATTTTGATCAGCATCATCTTTGATAATCTCTTAACTCTGTTAGCTTTATCTTAGCTCTTAGCTCTCAGTTCTCTTCCTACCTTCCTTCTCAGTCTTCTTTGCTGCATCTTCATCCAAGTCATGCTTACTCATGGTAGATATCCCCCAAGACTGTCAGTAGCATTCTGCCCTTGTGCCAGACTCTCATTTCATATACATTTGTATATCTAAATATATAAACACACACACACACACACACCACACACACACACACACACACACACACACACATATATATATATATATATATATGTATATATATATATATATATATATATATATATATATATATATATATACATATTTATGTATGTATATATAAAAGGACAAATTCTTCCTAACAAGTACTTTTCTCAATCCTAATCCTTCTGGATTTCTATGCAACCTATGACATTGTTGACCACCCTCTTCTTGATACTACTTTCTCTCTACATTTTCATGAACTTTTTCTCTCCTTTTTATTCTATCTATCTGAGCAATCTTTTTTCATTCTCTTTTGCTGGATCTTCATCCAAATCATGTCTATTGATGGTAAGAGTACTCCAAGGATCTCTAATACTTGTCTGTAGTCTCTATATACTATTTTATTTTATTTTATCAACATCTATGGATTCAATGATGATCTTTATTCACATAATTTTCAGATCAATTCATCCAGCCCTAACCTTTCCTCTAATCTCTAGTCTCAAATCTCCAACTATTAGACATCTTAAACTCAACATTTCTGATACTGAATTCATTATCTTTCACCAAAAAAAACCTCTTTTAATCCCCTTCCTAATCTCCATATTACTCTCTTTTTTTTTAAATAACTTTTTATTAACAGAACCCATGCCAGGGTAATTTTTTACAACATTATCCCTTGCACTCTCTTCTGTTCCAATTTTTCCCTTCCCTTCCTCCACCCCCACCCCCAGATGGCAAGCAGTCCTATACATGTTAAATAGGTTACAGTATAACCTACATACAATAAATGTGTGCAGAACAGAACAGTTCTCTTATTGCACAGGGAGAATTGGATTCAGAAGGTATAAATAACCTGGGAAGAAAAACAAAAATACAAGCAGTTTATATTCATTTCCCAGTGTCCTTTCTTTGTGTGTAGCTACTTGTGTCCATCTTTGATCAATTGAAGCTGAGTTAGATCTCTTTGTCGAAGAAATCCACTTCCATCAGAATACATCCTCATACAGTATCATTGTTGAAGTATATAATGATCTCCTGGTTCTGCTCATTTCACTTAGCATCAGTTCATGTAAGTCTCGCCAAGCCTCTCTGTATTCATCCTGCTGGTCATTTCTTACAGAACAATAATATTCCATAACATTCATATACCACAATTTACTCAACCATTCTCCAATTGATGGGCATCCATTCATTTTCCAGTTTCTAGCCGCTACAAACAGGACTGCCACAAACATTTTGGCACATCCAGGTCTCTTTCCCTTCTTTAGTATCTCTTTGGGGTATAAGCCCATAAGTAACACTGCTGGTTCAAAGGGTATGCACAGTTTGATAACTTTTTGAGCTTAGTTCCAAATTGCTCTCCAGAATGGCTGGATGTGTTCACAATTCCACCAACAATGTATCAGTGGCCCTGTTTTCCCACAGGGAACAGTCCACATTACCTTTCCTTGTCATTCTAGCCAATCTGAGAGGTGTGTAGTGGTATCTCAGAGTTGTCTTAATTTGCATTTCTCTGATTAATAATGATTTGGAGCATATTTTCATATGGCTATAAATAGTTTTAATTTCTTCATCTGAGAATTGTCTGTTCATATCCTTTAACCATTTATCAACTGGAAAATGGCTTGATTTCTTATAGAGTCAAATCTCTACATATTTTGGAAATAAGGCCTTTATCAGAACCTTTGTAAAAATGTTTTCCCCATTTATTGCTTCCCTTCTAATCTTGTCTGCATTCGTTTTGTTTGTACAGAAACTTTTCAATTTGATATAATTAAAATTTTCTATTTTGTGGTCAATAGTAATCTCTACTTCTTTTTTGGTCATAAATTCCTTCCTCTTCCACAGGTCTGAGAGGTAAACTATCCTATGCTCTTCCAATTTATTTATAATCTCATTCTTTATGCCTAGGTCATGAACCCATTTTGACCTTATCTTGGTATACGGTGTTAAGTGTGGGTCAATGCCTAGTTTCTGCCATACTAATTTCTAATTTTCCCAGCAATTTTTGTCAAATAATGCATTCTTATCCTAAAAACTGGGGTCTTTGGGTTTGTCAAACACTAGATTATTAAAGTTATTGGCTGATTTGTCCTTTGAACCTAACTTATTCCACTGATCAACTAGTATATTTCTTAGCCAATACCAGATGGTTTTAGTAACTGCTGCTTTATAATATAATTTTAGATCTGGTACAGCTAGGCCACCTTCATTTGATTTTTTTTTTCATTAATTCCCTTGAAATTCTTGACCTTTTGTTTTTCCATATGAACTTTGTTGTTATTTTTTCTAGGTCATCAAAATAGTTTTTTGGAAGTCTGATTGGTAGAACGCTAAATAAATAGATTAGTTTAGGTAGTATTGTCATTTTTATTATATTTGCTCGCCCAATCCAAGAGCATTTAATATTTTTCCAGTTGGTTAGATCAGACTTAATTTGTGTGGAAAGTGTTTTGTAGTTTTGCTCATAAAGTTTCTGATTTTTCTTTGGCAGATAGATTCCTAAATATTTTATACAATCAGTAGTTACTTTAAATGGAATTTCTTTTTGTAACTCTAACTGTTGGGTTTTGTTAGTGATATATAAGAATGCTGATGACTTATGTGGTTTATTTTGTATCCTGCAACTTTGCTAAAGGTGTAGATTGTTTCTAATAACTTTTTAGTAGAATCTCTGGGGTGCTCTAAATATACCATCATATCATCAGCAAAGAGTGATAATTTGGTTTCCTCATTGCCTATTCTTATTCCTTTAATCTCTTTCTCAACTCTTATAGCCAAAGCTAGCATTTCTAATACAATATTAAATAGTAACAGTGATAGTGGGAAACCTTGTTTCACTCCTGATCTTATTAGGAATGGTTGCAGTTTGTCCCTGTTACATATGATGCTTACTGCTGTTTTTAAATAGGTGCTGCTGATTATTTTAAGGAAAAGTCCATTTATTCCTATACTCTCAAGAGCTTTTAATAGGAGTGGATGTTGGCTTTTATCAAATGCTTTTTCTGCATTTATTGAGATGATCATATGGTTTTTGTTAATTTAGTTATTAATATGGCCAATTATACTGATAGTTTCCCTAATATTGAACCAGCCCTGCATTCCTGGTATAAATCCTACTTGATCGTGGTGTATTATCCTGGGAATGATTTTCTGTAGTCTTTTTGTTAATATCTTATTTAAGATTTTAGCATCAATATTCATTAGGGAGATTGGTCTATAATTTTCTTTCTCTGTTTTCAACCTACCTGGTTTAGATATCAGTACCATGTCTGTGTCATAAAAGGAATTTGGTAGGACTCCTTCATTCCCTATTTTTTCAAATCATTTATAAAGCATTGGGCCTAATTGTTCTTTGAATGTTTGGTAGAATTCACATGTAAATCCATCTGGTCCTGGGTTTTTTGTTTTTTTTAGGGAGTTGATTTATAACTTGTTCTATTTCTTTTTCTTAAATGGGACTATTTAAGCAATTTACTTGCTCCTTTGATAATCTGGGAAGCCTATATTTTTAGAGATAGTCATCCATTTTGCTTAGGTTATCAAATTTATTGGCATAAAGTTGGGCAAAGTAGCCCCTTATTATTTCTTTAATTTCCTCTTCATTGGTGGAAAGTTCTCCCCTTTCATTTTTAAGAATACTAATTTGATTTTCCTCTCTCCTTTTTCTAATCAGATTTACCAAAGGTTTATCAATTTTATTGGTTTTTTCATAAAACCAACTCTTAGTTTTATTTATTAATTCAATAGTTTTTTTTTTACTTTCAATATTATTAATTTCTCCTTTTAATTTTAGAATTTCAAGTTTAGTAATTGATTGGGGGTTTTTAATTTGGTCTTTTTCTAGCTTTTTAAGTTGCAGGCCCAATTCATTGATCTTCTCTTTCTCTATTTTATTCAAGTAAGCCTCTAAGGATATAAAATTTCCCCTTATTACCGCTTTGGCTGCATCCCATAAATTTTGGTATGATGTCTCACCGTTGTCATTATCTTGAGTGAAATTATTAATTGTGTCTATAATTTGCTGTTTCACCCAATCATTCTTTAAGATGAGATTATTTAGTTTCCAATTACTTTTTGGTCTATTTACACCTAACTTTTTGTTGAATGTAGTTTTTATTGCATTGTGATCTGAAAAGAAAGCATTTACTATTTCTGCCTACCTGCATTTAATTTTGAGGTCCTTATGGCCTAATATATGGTCAATTTTTGTGTAGGTTCCATGAACTGCTGAGAAGAAAGTATACTCCTTTCTGTCACTATTCAGTTTTCTCCAGAGATCTATCATACCTAATTTTTCTAATATTCTATTTACCTCTTTAATTTCTTTCTTATTTGTTTTGTGATTTGATTTATCTAAATCTGAGAGTGCAAGATTGAGATCTCCCACTATTATAATTTTGCTGTTTATTTCTTCTCGCAACTCTCTTAACTTCTCCTTTAGGAAGTTAGATGCTATACCATTTGGTGCATATATGTTTAATACTGATATTGCTTCATTGTCTATAGTACCCTTTCGCAAGATATAGTTTCCTTTCTTATCTCTTTTGATTAGATCAATTTTGCTTTTGCTTGATCTGAGATAAGGATGGCTACCCCTGCTTTTTTGACTTCACCTGAAGCATAATAGATTTCTGCTCCAGCCTTTTATCTTTACTCTGTATGTATTTCCCTGTTTTAAATGTGTTTCCTGTAAACAACATATTGTAGGGTTCTGACTTTTGATCCAGTCTGCTATTTGCTTCCTCTTTATGGGAGAGTTCATCCCATTCACATTTATGGTTAAAATTACTAATTCTGTATTTCCTGACATCCTAATATCCCCAGATTATGCTTTTCTTTTTCTTGCTCTCCTTCCTAGTATTAAACTTATTGGTCCCACTTGCATCACGCAGTTCTCCCTCTTTAGTATCCCTCTCTCCTCGCTTTGAATCCCTTCCCCTTTCTTGTACCCTTCCCTTATTACGCCTTTTCCTTTTCCCTTTTCCTCTCCCACTTTTTAATGAAGTGAGAAAAGATTCTCTGTAAAACAAATATGTCAATTATTTCCTCTTTGAGCCAACTCTGATGAGAATAGGATTCACACAATGTTCCTCCCCCTCTCTAAGTTCCCAGAGATTTGATAGGTTTCCTTTGCCTCATCATTGTATGTAGTTTCCCTCTTTTTATCTCCCCTTTTCCCTTTTTCTGACACTATCCCCTTTCCATTTCTACTTCCCTTTTTTATGTTATATCAGTAAAATCAAATTATACATATGGTTTTTATGTATATCCACAACAGAAATACAGTTCTCAAGAGTTCCTTTTACCTTTTTCTACTTCTCTTGAGTCCTGTTGTTGGAGATCAAATTTTTAGTTTAAGTCTGGTTTTTTCCTTAGAAATAAATGGAATTCCTCTGTTTCATTAAATGCCCCTTGAGTTCTTCTTTTATCCTCCATCATGCCCCTTTTATCCTCCATCATGTCCCCTCACTCCCGCTTACATACCGGGTTTTTATGTTGTCCTGCCTCAGCTCTCCACCGCAGCTCTGCTCTCAATGGCGCCAGCAAGCAAATCATTGGGGAAGAACAGGATGACGCTCACTGCTGCAGCTCTGATTGGATGCAGCTCGAAACGCAGCGTGCGTTTCACCAGGGTGGGGGTTGGGGGGGATGGTGCATACAGAGGGTACCGTAATGTAGCATGTAGCACAGGGTATCACCTTCACTACAGTAGCAATCTTAATAGGGCTTATTTTGGGGGGAGGGCTTATCTTAGAGGAATCTTATAGTAAAGGGAGGGCTTATTTTCAGGATAGGTCTTATTATTGGGGAAACACAGTAGAAACTATCAATCGTCCTTTTGATTTTTTTTTTACTCATTTTATTGAAGCCTGTAGGATCTTCCTTCAAGGCCAGGAGGTTACTAGCTTCCTCTGCAGAGCAGTGATAGGTGTATGGACAGGTAGCTGTCCTGCTAGCCGGCTACAAAAAGCAGTAAGGTACTGGAGTGCTCTGGGAAAGAGTTTCTCACCTGGAAGTAACTCAGGCCTGCAGGGCTCAGATGGGAAAGTGCCCTGCAAAGAACCCCAGCTGTGTGAGATAACGACTGCCCTGGGGCTAGACGCTGACTAGTGAGAGTTTCACTACACTAAACCAAAGCCTGCCCTGGGGCTGTGGGTATTAGCAGTTGAGCAGTGATTGGATTTGCAGAGACCAGAAGTGTCTGCCCAGGAAGCACAGTCAGCTGGGGAAGTTCTATTGCCCCAGGCCAAGCCCCTACACTGTGCCAATTAGAGACTGCCCAGGCTGTGCCCCCCTGCTGGGCCGATTTGTAACTGCCCCCACAAAAGCCCCAAACTTCAGGATGTGGCTGCAGGGCTGCCCTTAAGACTGCCTGAGTCACTGCTGGATTTGAGTGGTTACAGCCAGATCTCGTTAGGTTCTGGCATTTTTTAGAGTACCCTCTGTTTTAGGCTTTAATTTCTCTGCCAGTTTACTGCTTAGTAGTCAAGGCAGAGCAGTTACCCTATAGCAGAGTCGTCTTTATAATTTCTCTAGCCACAGAGATCACCCCTGCCCCTGGTCTGCTCAGAATGTTAGTCTCTCCTTGCCTGTGCTGGTCTGTTCCTGGCCCCTCAGGACAAACCTTTCCTGGCGATCTTCCAGATTGACTTTGGCTGTTAAGTTGTAGTGCTTCTAATCTTCATGAATTTAAGCAGTGAAGAGCTATTTTTGAGGTGAATTAAATAGTTGGTTATGAGGGGAATGAGAGGGGCTTAGAAAGTCATGTGTGCCTTCTCCGTCATCTTGGCTCTACTCTCCCTATTACTCTCAAGGACAGTACTATCTTTCTAGTTATCTAGGTTCCTAACCTAAGTGTAATCCTCAATTACTCATATTCTCTCTTATATTCTCTAGCCAAGTCCTGTTGTTCTTACTATTGAATCTCACCTATGCATCTCCTCTTCTTCTCTGGTATTGCTCCCATCTTAGTGTAAGACATCATCACCACATTGTAGACTGTTGGTTGGTTTCATTGCCTCAAGTCTCTTCACTCCAATCCATCTTTTACTCAGCTATTTAGGTGGTCTTTCTAAAGCACTAATCTGACCAAGCCACTGTCCTACCATAATCTCTGAGATTAAATATGGAACCCTGTACTTGGCTTTTTACAGCTCATAATCTGGCCTCTTACTACTTTTCCAATCTTCTTTCCATGTACTTTGAGATTCAATGATATTGACCCCTTTGTTGTTCCTTAAACATCACTCCCAATTCTGTATACTTTTAATGACTCTTCCTACATGCCTGTAACTACATTCTTATCTTTGCCTCCTAATTTCCCTGGCTTCCTTCAAATCTCAGCTAAAGCCTCACTTTCTACAAGATGCCTTTTCCAATCCTCCTCAATCTTAATGGCTCCTATAATTTATCATATATGCATATGATATATATGTATCTTATCTACTATATGTATATATATCTATATATGTGTGTATATGTGTTTACATATTATATATATGTATATATATATATATACATACATACATATACACACACACACACATACATACATACAAATTATTCATAGCTATTTGCTTGTTGTCTCCCTCATTAGATTATGAGCTCCTTGAAAATAGGGAGTTTTTCAGGTTTTTCTTTATTTTCCCATTGTTTAGCACAGTGTCTGGCATATAGTAGGTGTTTAATAAGTACTTATTGAGTGACTGACAAATATGTGCTTGCAAACAGGGTCTCTAAGTTGGTATGCATGGAGATACCATGTATATATTGTCCCAGGTGTCATAGGTAAGGACACTAATAGTGAAGAAAGTGGGGAAAGTTCTCTAAACTATAACTAAGTCATTCATCATTCTGAGATAACTCAATAAGATGGTTACATCTGAGCAATAAAGCTTAATTGTATTGGTTCCTCTAGTGTAGGGATGATGTTTAACTGAGCGATCTAACTGCTACAGTGCTTGGCCCAAGGTTTTGCTGTCCACCCAATAGTGTGCTTATTAAATATTTAATGACAATGACAAGGCCTAGGGAGAACAAAGAGAATGTTTTCTCTTTCCTCAAGTCTTCTCTCTAAGGAAATAATCCATGTTCATTCTCAAGTGCTAAATCTACCTGTAGGAATTCTCACTGCCCATAGTATTATGATCAGGGTAGTTTAATGAGTATCTACTTTTAATTAATTAAAACAATAAATTTAATAATCATTAATAACAACATGAAAGTTAAATTTCAATACAGGGTACAAAATCTTACCACATATCTCTAGCCTTTAATAAGGCAAAACCAAAACATTATAAACAAGTAGAAAGTATCTACTTCAGTGGTAGACTCCAAAGGCCCTTTTCTATGCTGGAATTGCACTAGTATCAGTAATAGTCACATAGTACTTCAGAAGATTTAGGAATTCCACTTCTTGGCTACTATGATGGAAGACTTTGTGCAAAGGATACAAATCTACAATTGGAAAGGAACTCAGAGGCATTCATGTGATGTCCCCATACCTTGTATCATGCAAGGCTCTTCTTTTAGTAAGATTTCCATTATTTTCTTACAAGAAGTGCTACTAAAATCAAACCCAACTTTCCATTTTCAAAATGTCATCTAAATTTCTATCTGAAAATTATGCCTAAGTATTAAGGAAAGCATAAGGAATATACAGCACCCATCAGATGCATTAATAATGTAAGTATGGGGATGAACGGGGTAGAAACAAGATGACAGAGTAGACAGGATTTTGCCTGAGCTCTTCTTGGCTTTTCTCAGAATCAACACTGGATCAAGCCCCTGAACAGGTTTTAGAGTGACAGAACTTACAAATATTAGGAGTGTAACAATTTTCCAGCATAAGATTGGAAGGATTTCATGAAAGAGCTGTCTCAATTGGACAGGGTGGAATGCAGCCCAGCACAAGCATGGTGTGAGGAGGCCCAGGGTAAATTGATCTACCAGGAAACCTGGTAGGAAGCTCTTAGCAAAAGTACAGTGGTGTTGGCCATTCTATGCTGATTCAGAAGGCCAATGAATTCACATATAGCTGTGAGACTTCCAACACAACTACAGAAGGCAAATAGTGATCCATGAATGACCACTTAACAGGGGGGACTTGATCAGAATCACAGTGGGATACAGCCTGTAGCACTAGCCCCAAAGCAGTGTGAAGGCTCTGTCTTTCTATACAGAAAGCTCAGGACAGGTCTCCTCTGTGCCCTAAGAGCAGACCTCAACCTTTAAAAATGAGCAAAAAAAAAAAAAAAAAAAGAAAAAGAAAAAGAAAAAGGAGCTCTGTGTCATAGGTAGCTACTGTGGAGACAGGGAAGAACAGAATTCAAACACTGAAGACACTAAAGAAAAAAGTCTCCAGATGAAGCCTCTACAGGAAGATGAGATATGAATTGGTCTCCATCTAAAAAGGTTCTCTTAGAAGAAGAAAAGAGAGCTAGAAGAAAAATGGGGAAATGGGAGCTTTGCAGAAGAGTTTAGAGAAGGAAACACAGAAATTAATTGAAGAAAATAACTCCTTAAAAATACATTTGGTGAAATGGAAAATACATATACTGAAGAAAACTTCTTAAAATTTTATTTAAAAATAAATTTGGTGAAATGGAAATAGAAAACTTCTTTTAAAAAAATTAGTAAAATAAGAAATCCAATGGACAAAACAGCTCCTTTGAAAGTACAATTAGCCAAATGCAAAATGAGATTTGAAAAAGTTAACTGAAGAAAATAATTTGCTAAAAGTTAAAATTGGACAAACGTAAGTGAATGACTAAATGATACAATAGAAATCAATCAAACAAAACCCCCAAAAAATGAAAAAATAGAAGAAAATGTAAAATATCTCATTGGGAAAAACAACTGACCTGGGAAATGGATCTTGGAAAATGTAAAATATTTCATTAGGAAAAGAATTGGAGACATAATCTAAGAATTAGTGGGCTACCTAAAAACCATAACGGAAAAAAAAGAGCTTGAAAACATCTTTCAAGAAATCATCAAGGAAAACTGTCTTGATATCCAAGAACCAGAGGGTTAAATAGTCATTGAAAGGATCCAACAATTACCCCTTGAAAAAGATCCCAAAATGAAAACTCCAAGGAATATTGTGGCTAAGTTCCAGAATGATCAAATCAAAGAAAATATACCACAAGCAGCCAGAAAGAAACAATTCAAATATTGAGGACACCACAATCAGGATTACTCAGGATCTAATAGCTTCCACTTTAAATAACCAAAGGGCTTGGAATATGATATTCTAAAGGGCAAAAAATCTTGGACTGCAGTCAAGAAACAACTACCCAGCAAAACTAAATATTATTTTTTAGGGTAAAAGAAGGACATTCAATGAAATATGAGAGTTTTAATTTTTATGAAAAGACCAGAGTTAAACAGAAAATTTTATCACAGAATTCAAGAGGAGCATAAGAAGGTAAAAAGGGAAGGAAAAAAAACCACATGTTTTTAAAGGTTACAATGTTTACAACCCTACATGGGAAAATGATATGTGTAACTCTTGAAAACTATATCTTTGTCAGAGGTGTATTTAGAGAGTGTAAATATAAGTTGACTTTAATGTGATGATATAAAAAAGAAACCAGGGATGGAAAAGGGATTGTACTGGAAGAAGAGAAAAGGAGAGGTAAAATAGGGTAAATTAAATCACATGAAGAAGCAAAAAAGACTTATTACAGTTGAGTAAAAGTAGGGAAGGGAATGAGCATTGTTTAAGCCTTAATCTCATCAGATTTGGCTCAAAGAGGGAATATCATATACCCTTAATTTGATATAAAAACTTGTCTCACTCTATAGGGAAATAGGAGAAGAAAGGGGAAAGAAAAGGAGGAGGCTAACAGAAGGGAGAGCAGAAGTAGAATGGTTAGGGAATAAGAAAAAGGGAAGGGGCTGTAAAAAGAGAGGGCATATTGAGGGAAGTGGTGGTAAGAAGTAAAACACTGGTAAGATCAAAAAGTGGAAAAGGAGAGAAAAAAGTATAACTTGGAGAAAATAGGATGATGAGAAATAGAGAGTTAGTTATTTTAATTGTGAATGTGAATGGGACAAACTCTTCCATAAAATAAAAGCAGATAGGAGACTGGATTAAAAACCAAAATTCTACAATATGTTGTTTACAAAAACAGTAAAAGTAAAAGGCTGGCACAGAATCTATTATGCTTCAGTTAAAGTAAAAAATAAAAAAAATAAAAAAAAATAAAAAAATAAAAAAAATAAAAAGCAATGATAAGGAAGGAAACTATATCTTTCTAAAGGGTACCAAAGAAGTTATGGAAATGAATGGAATTTTAGAAGTTAGGTGTGATAGATCTTTTGAGAAAATTAAATGGGAATAGAAAGGAATATATTTTTTTTCTCAACAGTACATGGAACTATACAAAAATTGACTATATGTTAGGGCATAAAAACTTCACAATCAAATGCAGAAAGGCAGAATAATAAATCACAATGCAATAAAAAAGGGCTGTAGAAAAATAGACCAAAAATTAATTGGAAACAATAACCAAATTTTAAAGAATGAGTGGGTGAAACAACAAATCATAGAAATAATCAATAATTTCATGCAAGAAAATGACAATAATGAGACACATACCAATATTTAGAACATGCAGCCAAAGTATTCTTAGGGGAAATTTTATACCTCTAAATGCTTACATGAATAAAATATAGAAAGAGAAGATCAATGAATTGGGCATGCAACTAAAAAAACTGAAAAAAAGAACAAATTAAAAACTCCCAATTAAATACCAAATTTGAAATTCTGAAAATAAAAGGAGAGATTAATAAAATTGAAAGTAAGAAAACTATTGAATTAATAAACAAAACTAAAACCTGGTTTTATGAAAAATTAGCAAAATAGGTAAACTTTTAGTTAATTTGATTAGAATAAGGAAAGAAAAAAACAAATTACCAGTACCAAAAATTAAAAAGGTGAACTTACCACTAATGAGGAGGAAATTAAAACAAAAATTAGGAGTTATTTTGTCCAATCATATACCAATAAATCTGATAATCTAAGTAAAATGGATGAATACTTACAAAAATATAGATTGCCCAGAATAATAGAGGAGGAAATAAATTACTTAAATGGTTGCATTTTTGAAGAAAGAAATTAAACAAGCTATTAATGAACTCACCAAGAAAAAAATCTCCAAGGTCAGATGAATTTACAAGTAAATTCTACCAAACAGTTAATCCCAATATTATACAAATTATAAACCAATTTTCCTAATGAATATTGATGCAACAATCTTAAATAAAACGTTTACAAAGAGAGAATAGCAACTTTTTATTAGGATAATACATGATGACCAAGTAGGATTTATACCAGAATACAGAGTTGGTTCAATATCAGGAAAATTATTAGCATACTTGACTATATCAATAACCAAACTAATAATTCATATGATTATATCCGTACATGCAGAAAAAGCATTTGACAAAATATAACACCTATTCCTATTAAAAAACATTAGCAAGCATACTAATAAGTAGAATTTTTACTTAAAATGGTAAGTACCATCTAACTAAAACCATTAGCAAGTATTATATGTAATAAAGATAAACTAGAAGCATTCCCAATAAGATCAAGGGGTGAAACAATGTTGTCCACTATCACCATTACTATTCAATATTATATTAGAAACTTTAGCTTTAACAACAACAAACAAAAAAGAAATTGAAGAAATTAGACAAGGTGATGAGGAAACAAAATTATTCCTCTTTGCAGATGATATTATGATATACTTAGAGACTTCCAGAGAATCAATTAAAAAACTATTAGAACCAATTGACAACTTTAGCAAACTGGCAGGATATAAAATAAATCCACATAAATCATTGGCATTTCTACATGTTTCCAACAAAGTTCAGCAGCAAGAAATAAAAAGAGAAATTCCATTTAAAATAACTGTAGATAAAATATATTTTTAGGTCTAATTGCCAACACAAACACAAAAACTATATAAATACAATTGCAAAACACTTTCCATACAAATAAAGTCCAATCTAAACAATTGGAAAAATATCAATTGCTCATGAGTAGGCTAAGCTAATATAATAAAAATGACAATTCTACCTAAATTGGCCTAGTTGTTCTGTGCCATACTAATCAAACTTCCAAAAATATTTTATAAAGCTAGGAAAAAATAATTCATCTGGAGGAACAAAAGGTCAAGAAATTCAAGGGAATTAATGAAAAAATGCAAATGAAGGTTACCAGACCTAAAACTATATTATAAAGCCATAGTCATCAAAACCATTTGGTGCTGGCTAGAAAATAAAGTAGTGAATCAGTGGAATAAGATAAAGTCAAAATGAGTTCATGATTTAGACATGGAGGGTGATATACCACAAGCAAATTAGGAGAACAAGGAATAGTCTACCTCTCAGATCTGTGAAAAAGGAAGGAACTTATGGCCAAGGAAGAAGAGGGCATTATGAAATACAAAATAGATCATTTTGATTATATTAAATTATAAAATTTGTATACAAACAAAACCAATACAGTCAAGATTAGAAGGGAAGCAAAAAATTGGGAGAAAATTTTTCATCTGTGGTTTCTGATAAAGGCCTCATTTTGTAGTGGCAAGGAACTGGAAACTGAGTGGATGCCCATCAGTTGGATAATGACTGAATAAGTTATGGTATATGAATATAATGGAATATTATGTTTCTTAAAAAAAATGATCAGCAAGTTGATTTCAGAATGGCCTGGAGAGGCTTACATGAATTGAAGCTAAGTGAAGTGAGTAGAACCAAGAGAACAATGTATACAGCAACAACAAGATTATGTGATGATCATCTGAGATGGACTTGGCTCTTTTCAACAATGATATGATTCAGAGAAATTCCAATAGTCTTGTGATGGAGAGAGCCTTCCACATCCAGAGGACTATGAGGACTAAATGTGGATCACAACATAGTATTTTCACTCTTTTTGTTGTTGTTTGCTTGCTTGTTTTTTTTTTTCTTTTTCATTTTTTTCCCTTTTGATTTAATTTTTCTTGGGCAGCATAATAAATGTGGAAATATGTTTAGAAGAATTGCACATATTTAACATATTAGACTACTTACTGTATCAGGGAAGGAAGAAGTGGGGGAGGAGAAAAATTTATAATACAAGGTTTTGCGAAAGTCAATGTTGAAAAATAAAAAAACAATTGTATGTGAGATACTACTACACACCTGTCAGACTGGCTAGAATGACAGGGAAAGATAATGTGGAATGTTGGAGGGGATGTGGGAAAACAGGGACACTAATACATTGTTGGTGAAATTGTGAATACATCCAACCATTCTAGAGAGCAATTTGGAACTATGCTCAAAAAGTTATCAAACTGTACATACCCTTTGATCCATCAGTGTTACTACCAGGCTTATATCTCAAAGAGATCTTAAAGAAGGGAAAGGGACCTATATGTGCACAAATACTTGTGGCAGCCCTCTTTGTAGTGGCCAAAAACTGGAAACTGAGTAGATGCCCATCAATTGGAGAATGGCTGAATAAATTGTGGTATATGAATATTATGGAATATTATTGTTTGATAAGAAATGACCAACAGTATGATTTCAGAAAGACCTGGAGAGACTTACACAAATGATGCTGAGTGAAAGGAGCAGAACCAAGAGATCATTATATACTTCAACAACAATACTATATGATGATCAATTCTGATGGACCTGGCCATCTTCAGCAATGAGATGAACCAAATCAGTTCCAATAGAGTAGTAATGAACTGAACCAGCTACACCCAGCGAAAGAACTCTGGGAGATAACTAAAAATCATTACATTGAATTCCCAATCCCTATATTTTTGCCTGCCTGTATTTTGGTTTTCCTTCACAAGCTAATTGTACAATATTTCAGAGTCCGATTCTTTTTGTACAGCAAAATAACGGTTTGGTCATGTATACTTATTTTGTATTTAATTTATACTTTAATATATTTAACATCTACTGGTCATCCTGCCATGTAGGGGAGGGGATGGGGGGAAGGAGGAGAAAAATTGGAACAAAAAGTTTGGCAATTGTCAATGCTGTAAAATTACCCATGCATATAACTTGTAGATAAAAAGCTATTAAAAAAAAAAACAATTGTTAAAAAAGAACACGAACCAAAAACAAACAAAAAAAACAATGTAAGTACATTTATTAATGATGATGAAATATCATACATACATGTCATATAAATGGTATCTTAAAAATCATTCTGCTCCTCACTAAAAACCTTGTTTTTCAAAACACAAATCAAGCACCATTTGTGGTAGAAACAAATAACAGACCGTCCCCCACATGTAGCATGAGGATGTTGTCATGTGACTTAAAGAAAAGCAGGATAGAAATTTCTAACATCTCCCCCACACTTTTTTCCAAAGGAGACTTTAATTCCTTCAAGAAAGGGAAGCGCAGGATGTTGGGACCAAAAACTTGATTACTATGCTCCTCTCAGAGAGATGGGGTACTGAGCCAAAATTATATCTATCTGCTTCTTTATATTGTTAGCCAGCCTAGGGAATGTGGTCTTCAGGTTCAAGATAATTTCTGATAACGAAGAAGAAAGGAGAAAGCTGTAGAACTCCAAATTTTATATTCAAGACTTGATTCCTATCCTATTAAAAAACAGTTTCACAATGAACCTATATACAGAATATAGAAGAATGTATGCAGACAATGCAGAGTAAAGGAGTTCTCCCATTTGGGAGAGAGATAACTCAGCTCAACCAAGAGAATCACAGACTAAGCAGGGAAAAGTCATTTGAAGTCTCTAATGTAGCAAACTGAGAGTAGGAACATAATGGAAACTGCCAGTTCCTCTCATATTGGCTTCTTTCAGAAGTCCTTTTCTTCAGTCACCTGAAGTGGTAGTGGCATTTTCTGTCTTGAAGCTAAAAGCCAAAAGCCTAAGGTGATTATAGAACCTGCAGAGACTATAGAGTTCTCTTAACCACCAAGAAAACTGAAGAAGTCTCCTTTAAGTCCTTCAATCTCCACCAAGAAGGATAGAATTCCATGTCAAGGGAATTATTTGTCAACAAAATTACCTAATAAGATAGAAACTATATGTGTGGCAGAAGCAATGTCTATTAGCATCCCTGACATAGAGGTCAAACTAATTTTTTCTTTAGATATACTCTAGTTTTTCCTTTGGTATTAAACTTGTCCTTGAGACTTAATTGACCCAGAGAAATAAGGCTTAAATCATTGATTTAATCAGATTAAATTAAATATAAATTTTACAAAAGATTAAATCTTCCTGATAGCCTAAGTATATAAAGTATCATACAAGGAATCTAGTTCACATTAGTTTTTCTATTAATCTTAGCAAACGACAATAATATCCATGTAAGAAGCATGATGAACAATATTTAGGTGAAGGATAATGGAGAGGAAAAACAGTAGTGATTTTGTCATTGGAATATATATTACAGATCACTTAGAAAGAAGAAATAGATGAGATGGAGAAAAAGAGAAATTAAAGAAAGAAAATTAAGAAATTAAAGCCTAGTTTTGATTATCTAGATATGTGCTGCAGCTTTCTCTCTATCAAAAGCAATGCAAATTAATAACTTCTTGGCTAACTCTTATGGGCATAATTATCAACTGTGTAAATGACACACAAATCAGTATATTCTGACCCAATCTCTCCTCTGTATTTAAGTTCCAATCAATAACTACCATTTGGACATTTCAAACTGGATCTCTTGAAGACATCTTAAACTCAACATGTTCAAAACAGAATTCATTGTCTCTGTCTCAAAACTCATCCTTCATGCAAATTTTCCTATTTCTGTTGAAGGTACCAATATTCTTCCTGTATCAATTATCACAAGCATGATACAATGATCTTTTCTACGTCCTCATCCTTCTTGATCTCTTTGCTGCATTTGACTATATTCTCTTCCTATATATTCTCTCCTCTTTGGCTTTTAACGATATTATACTCTCTGGGTTTTCCTCCTATCCATCCAACTGCTTCTTCTTAATTTCACTTCCACATCACACTCCTCAACTGTCATTTTTTCCTAAGGCTCTGTTGTAGCCCTTCTACTACTCTATTTCTCTCCCTTAGCAACTTCAGTTCTTATGAGTTTAACTAACAGTTCGATGCAAGTTCATACATCTATGTATTCAACCCCAGTCTCTGTCCTGAGCTTCAGAAACTCATTGCCAGATATTTAATGAAGATGTTAATCTAGAAGTCACAGAGACATCATAAATTCAATATGTCCAAAACAGAACTCATCATCTTGTTTTCACCCTAAAAATCTCCTCTTCTTACCTTTTATTTCTATCAAGGGTATCACCATTCTTCCAAGCTCCAGGATTATATCGGTATTATCCATGACTCCTCATTCCCCTTCATGGCACATATCCAATCAGTTATCAAATCTGGCCATTTTTACTTTCATATGTCTCAAGATCAATGCCTTTGTTGTACCCACAGAACCACTGCTCTAGTTCAGTTTCTTATCATGTTTCCTTTGAATTACTGCAAAGGATTCCTAATTAGTCTCCCTGCCTCAGGCTTCTCCCATTTAATGTATTATACAAAAAAAAAAAAAAAAAAAGCCAAAGTGATTTTCCTTAATTACAGATTAGGAAAATGGCAGTACTCTACTTAACAAATTCCAGAGGCTCCTTGTTGACTCCAGGATCAAATATAAATTTCTCTTTTTGACTTTTAGTGCTCTTCACAATCTGCTCCCAATCTATCTTTCCAGACTCTTTACATAGCACTCTCCTTCCTACACTCTATGATCCACCATATTGACCTTCTCTTTATTCCTCACATATCATACTCAATCTCATTTCAAGGCATTTATGGGGGGTATTCAATAGGCCTTTAATGCACTCATCTCCTCCCCAAATAACTATCCTCCTTCAAAATACAGCTCAAGCTAGTGCCCTCCAACCCTAGTTATCTTGCTTCTATTTTGTATGTATTTTGCATTTACTCATATATGTATATGTATGTGTATATATGTGTATATATACACATATATGTATTTTATATATACATGCTATCTTTTACCATAGAATGGAAATTCCTTGAGATTAAAGATTGTTTAATTTATTGTATTTGTCTCCACAGAGCCTAGCATAGTACCTGGTATCAGTAAGTACTCAATAAATGCTTGTTGATTGATTAACTTGTCTTATGATAATTTTATCCTTTTAATGGTAAAAGAAGGAACAAGGAGAAATCTTATTCTGGATTTGATTCTTATTAACTGCAAGGTAGAAATATTAGCAAGTTTAGAGGGAAATGATTACTTCTTACTGGATTTTGTGATAAAAGAGAGGCAATCCTGGCATAGATTGACATGCATCCTAGATTTTGGAAAAGCAGATTTCAAAAAGAATTTCAAAGATAGTAAGGATACCATAGGTTAAAATGTTAAAGTGGAAGTCAGTCTAGGAGAGACAAGAAGTGCACAAGAAAAATTCTAAAGATACAGACAGGAAAACAAAACTTCAAATGAGAAGAAAAAAACAGGTTTTGTCTAAAGGAGATAAATGCTTATTCTTACTGGAGATCGTCAATTATGAATGCTCAGAGAACTCACCAACCAAATAGATTTTAAAAAGTAATGAAGATGGAAATAAGTCCAGCTAACAGATGATAAACAGATAAAAGTGTGGCATAATCCTAAAAAATAAGATTAGAAATTGAAGCACTAGGAATTGAGGCTGGTAAGGAAAGTTAAGGACAATAAAAGGCCTTAGGAATTTTTGAAGCCTAAATTAAGGATCAAAAAAAAAAAAGGATGATAACTAAAAATAAAAAGAAGAATGGATCATCCAATTGTTATGTTGCTTCGGGTTTCTCTGCCATGGAGAATGAAATATGCACTGAAAATGACAGAACAAAAATGACAAACAGGGAATGATAAGATCACCTAATTGTCCTTGATGAACTCAAGTCATCTTACTTGATGACTTCTGATATGAAAGGACTAGCAGATACAATTGTTAGGCCTCTGTAAGATCTGAATAATCATGGAAAATGGAAGAGAAAGATAAATGTGTTAATTTTAAAGGAAAGGGAGGGGAGCCTTATAAACTATAGACCAGTGATCTTCATTTCAATTCCTGAGAAAATCCTAGAAAGGATCATTTAAAAGATGGTTAACAAACAATTAGAGAGAGAAATAGAGATTACAAAGAACTAGGATAATTTCATCAAGATTGATTTATTCCAGACTAAATTAATAATGATGATGATGATGATAGCTAGCATTTATATAGCATTTTAAGATTTACAATGTACTTTACAGATTTATCTCATCTATTCTCACAACTCTACAAGATGGGTACTATTATTATACTCATTTTATAGATGAGGAAATTGAGGCAGACCAAAACAGAGTAACTTGTCTAGGGTCACACAATAAGAAGTATCTAAGTTCAGATTGAACTCAGGTCTTCCTAATTCCAGGTCCAATGCTCTATCCATTATACTGCTAGGTTGTGATTTATTTCATTTCTGTTCAAGATTAGTAAATTTGTTTTGCATAATTTCACAAGTGGTTTCTTAAATGTGGGCAGGGATAAGGGAAAGAATCTAGAACTCAAAATTTTTTGAAACAAATATAAAAAATGTTTCTTTTGTAACTGAGGAAAATATTAAATAAAACAAGATTAGTAAACTTGATGATGAGGTAAATGTTGAAGATATAATTTACCTAGATTTTAGTGAATCTTTTGATAGCATATTTCATATTCTTCTTATGGCTAGAGATATGGATTAAATGATAATAGATACAGAACTGATTTAATGGACAGATTCTGTCTAGAACTCTCACCTCTATTTCTCTAATTTATTGAAGATGTTAATCTAGAAGTCGCAGAGACATCATAAATTCAATATACCAATATAATAATATCAGTGCTTAAGTGTCACTGTAGCAAAAGATTTCCTACTGCTTAATATTTTGGCTGTGGGCACTTGCAGGAGAGTAGAGCTCTTGGTCTGGGATTCCTGATCAGAGGGGAAAACTGAAGGGAAGCTTGAGGCAGCATCTCCCCACTCCACGATTAAAGGTACTTAAGCTAATATCTCTTTAAAAAAAAAAAATGAACCAGCAAAGAAGAAAAAACCCACTATTGAAACAAATAATGGGAACAGGAAAGTGACTAGGGATCATTTTCAGAGGAGGACACTTTAGTTAAAAAAAAAAAAAAAAAAAAAGTTTCTACCCCAAAGAGCAAAGTGAAATGGCTCCCTACCCAGAGAGAATTTATACAAGAACTCAAAAAAGAATTTAAAAATCAAATGAGAGACATTAAGGAAAAAACTAAAAAGAAAAATAAAAACCCTCCAAGAAAAACAAGATTATGAAAAAAAAAGTTAATCGAGTAGAAAAGAAGGTACATTCAAAGATGAAAATAATTCCTTGAAGATTAGAATTGGGTAAGGGAAAACCAGTGAAGCTATGAGAGAAATAACAAAATAGGTTGTAAAGAATGAGAAGATAGAGAATGTGAAATATTTTATAGGAAAACAACAAATCTGAGAACAGATTTAGAACATATAAGAATGATTGGACTTCCAGAAAATTAGGACCAAAAAGAGAATCTTGACACAATAATACAGGAAATAATTCAAGAAAATTACCCTGGAATGATAGAACATGAAGGGAAAATGGAAATAGAAAAAATCCACTGATCATCATGTTAAAGAAATCCTTTGTGGAAAACACACAGGAATATTATTGCCAAATTTCAAAAACCCCAGATCAAAGAGAAAAATTTACAAGAAACAAGGAAAAAAATTCAAATACACTGGAGCTATAATTAGAATTGTACAAGACTTATTAGGAGTGGGGCAGTAGAGAGAGCACCAGCCCTGAAGTCAGGAGGATCTGAGTTCAAATCTCACCTCAGATACTTGACACTTCCTGGCTATGTGAACTTGGGTTAAGTCCAAAATGGTCATAAAAAAGGGGAAAGGACCCACACATGCAAAAATATTTATGTCAGCCTTTTTTGTAGTGGCACGAAACTGGAAATTGAGTAGATACCCATTAGTTGGAGAATGATTGAATAAGTTATGGTATATAAATGTAATGGGATATTATTGTTCTATAAGAAATGACAAGTAGGCTGATTTCAGAAAAGTCTTGACTTACATGAACTGATGCTAAGTGAATAGAACCAAGAGAACATTGTACATAGCCACAACAAAATTATGTGATGATCAACTGTAATGGACTTGGTTCTTTTCAACAATGAGATGATTTAAGACAGTTTCAATAGATTTGTGATAAAAGAGCTTTCTGCATCCAGAGAAAAAACTATGGAGACTAAATATAGATCGAAAGCATAGTTTTTTTCATCCTTCATTATTGTTCTCTTGGGTTTTTTTCTTTCTCATGTTTTCCCCCTTTTGATCTGATTTTTCTTGTGCAACATTATAATATGGAAATATGTTTAGAAGAATTACATGTTTAACTTAAATTCTGATTGCTTACTCTCTAGGGGAGGGAAGGGGGTGAGGAGAGGGATAAAAATTTGGTTTTTCAAAGGTAAATTTTGAAAACTATCTTTGCATATATTTAGAAAAATAAAGTACTATTAAAAATAAAATAAAATCTGACATAAAAGATCCTCAAAAAAGAGACCTAGCTTTTCACTTTCTTTCTTCACTTTCATTCTTTTTCTATTATTCAAGTATTCTTGTACAATATGGAAATACTTCACATGATTGCATATGTATAACCTATATCTGATTGCTTACCATCTTAGGAAGGGAGAAGAGAAAGAGGGAAAGAGGGACAGAATTTGGAACTCAAAACTTTAAAAAAAACATTAAAAATTGTCCTAACATGGAACTGGGGGAAATAGAATACATATTTATGATATATGATAGAAAAAAAGAAAAAAGAGGAGGAAAAAGACAGAGACAGACAGAGGGAGAATAAGTAGATGTCAGTCCTATTCCTATTGTATTCTTTGATCATTGGATCTCATCTGGGTTTATTTCTGGGCACTACAGCTTGAGAAAAATATTCAATATCAAATTGAATATCAAAGAAAGACAGCCTAGAAGGTTTGATTCTATATTATATAAGAATCAATTGAAAAAAATGGAAATGTTTAACCTGGAGAAAACCGTGAGAAAAGAAGGAGGAAAATGATAGCATCTATAAATACCTTGAAGACTATCCTATGAAGGTGGGGCTTTGATTTTTTCTATTTGGCCCCAGAGGGCAGGACCAGGAACGTAAATAGAAATTGCAAAGAGATTAATTTAGGCTTAATGTTAGGAAAAGCTTCCTTATGATTAGAGTTTTCCATGATTGAAATAGAATGGACTGCTTGGAATTGGGTAATCAGTTGGAGAATGACTGAACAAGTTGTGGCATATGATTGTGATGGGATACTATTGTGCTGTAAGAAATGATGAACTTAATTATCTTAAAAATCCATGGAAAGAAAGGAGAAAGATCTTTTTCCTTAAAGACTTTCAAAGAAAGGAAGGATAACTACTTGTTAGGTTTATTATAACAGAGATTCCTTGGGATTTCAGTTAGACCAGATGCTACAGAGTTCCCTTCCAACTCTCAAATTCTGTGATTAGGCAACAAATCTTCCTCAGACAAAATCCCGATTCAATGTTTGACCTTTTCCCACCTCCCTTTCAACTGCAAACTCTTCTTATTTTTCCCTACTTCATATGCTTGGAAGAATAGTGCCTTCAGATTACTCACCAAAAATTAATCTATGAGAATAATCTGTTTTCTTCTAATGTTGTGATACTGAGGTGAAGTAAAGGTTAAATTGGCTTGTAAAGGTTATCCAAGAAGTTCTACCATGTAGCCAGAATCAGCCAGAAATTTCATACATCCCAAAACTGAGTTGACACCTATATCTTCAAAAGCTTTAAAAGAGTTCTAATTAGATTATTAAACTCATTTTACATTTGGAAAAACTGAGGCAAACAAGTTAAATCACACAGATAAAAATATCTAAACTTACATGAACAGATGCTAAGAGAAGTGAGCAGAAACAGGAGAACATTGTACACAGCAACAATAACATTCTGCCCCCAGAAGCCAATTTGATCTGTGCTATGGGGGCAACATGGAAATCTCAGACATAAGGATTTCTGTCTAGAACTCTCATCCTCTGCTTCTTGCTAGCTTTTTGTTGAGCACCAAAAACAATTCAGGAAAGGAAGACAAACAAAGTTTATTTGGACTTTTGTTCTACTCTTCAAATCTGATGAGGAAATATAATGCAGCTTATCAACTATTTGCCTCTTCTAAAAATTCAGCAAGGATCTCTGTTTCTTCTACTTAATGCATCCCATTTTTTAAAAAAGTATCTTTGTCTGAATGCATCTTCCTAATGGTCATTCAAAATTGCATTTCTCTTCTTCCTTGAGAATTATTTCCAGCCTATATACACCTGCTAGATTTTCATGTTGAACAGATCCAAGTTTTCATCAGTTTTTCATTTGAGGAAGGATGAAGAGGCCTCATTTAATAGAAAAGTTTCTCTGTGTAAAAGCTATCCTTCCCATCTTCTCCTCCCCTCACCATGCCCTATAATGACTAATGACTTTTATTTATGGGAATTCCTGTTTGCAGTTTGTAAAGCCAACTTTTCAATATGAAAAACTCATTAGTTTCCATGTGGGTGGAGCAGGGGTGAGAAAAGTTCTGGATTCTTTGAACTAGAGATTTCTAAAGAAGCTTTGTTACTGCTTATGGTGAGGCATTAATTCCAAAGTTAAATAATGAGCCACTATGCCTGTGAAAAAAACCAAGCCTAGGCATAATTATTAAGTCCCTGGGAGTTCAGGTAAACACCCCTTTAAGTTTCTGCTTAGGAGGGGAAGAAGGGTAGACAGAGTAGGGAGCCAGTCCAAAAGATGTAAGAGACGATAAAAACTGAGCCAGTTGACAAAATTACCCTGTTCCCTGAAAGAAATGAAGGAACATGGATTTATTTATAAAGTGTTATTTTTCAGATACTTCATAAATATTATCTCATTTATAAATCAATTTATAAATATCATCTCAATTCTTATATCAAGGTGGTGTTATTATTTGGTGTTATTATTAAACTCATTTTACATTTGGATAAACGGAGGCAAACAAGTTAAATCACACAGATAAAAATATCTAAGACTATATTTGAGCTTAGGTCTTCTGAGCCCAAGTATGATGCTCTATCATTTACCCATTAGCTTTATGGGAAAATAATGGATTATTAAGCATCATTGAGATGCATAGTGTCCAGAACCAAGGAGGTCATAGTCCTGTTTTGCTTTACCCTGATCAGACCACATCCTGTGTTGAGAGACAAATTTTAGGAATGAGGTTGTTAAATCAGAGAGGTTATTGAATCCAGAAGTGTTGCTTCCTGGGGAAGGACTTTGAGATTACACAATATAAAGGTTAATCTTAGACATGGGAATAGATAACCTAAAAAAGAGAAGATCTGGGAGTGGGATAGGTGTGGAGCCACAATAAATATTTACTTAAGTATTTTAAAGATTCTAATGAGTAGATATTAGAATTGTTCACTTGGCCCCAGGAGGCAAAACATGAAGTAATTTGTGGAAGTTACAAAAAAATTAGGTTTAAAGTAAGAGAAAATTTTCTAGAGTAGCTATTCTTGTTATGAGCAGGTAACCTGATATGCTGATATGCAGGTGACCCAGATGAACTGCTTTCTAAAATATTGAAAAAATTTATACATTTTATTTCTAAGAAATTGTCACTAATCTTTGAAAGAGAAGACTATAACACATGTATCCAGTCTAGTATTTAGTGTTGTTCAGTCATTTCCAACTCTCTAACCCCCATATGGTATTTTCTTGGCAAAGATACTGGAATGGATTGTCATTTTCTTTTCTAGATCATTTTACAGATGAGAAACCTGAGGTGAACAGGATTAAATGACTTGCCCAGGACAGCTAGTAAGTATAGGGCCAGATTTGAAGTCAGGTATTCCTGATTCTAGGACTGCACTTCTATTTGTCCCCAAAAGAGAAAAGACTTCTAATATATAAAGTAGATTCTCAGTTACAGAGATTCATAGAAGGAGATTCAGTAGCATTTGAAAAGGTATATAAATTCAGTGTCAAAAACACACAGAAGTTTGAAATACAACCCTCAACTACTTATCCATCATTAGGTTTATGTCATGGCGACTACCACATTAGTCTATGTGAGATTAACAGGGATGTAGGCTCATTATGTCTCTGGAAACAGCTCAAACTCAACTGGCCAAGGGAATAGCTTATCAAGAGTATGCCACAGACAAGGAATTAGAAATTGGGTGGCAGCCTTTCAGCTGGAGAATGGCTGAATAAATTATGGTATATGAATGTAATGAAATATTATTGTTTTATAAGAAATGATGAGTAGGTTGATTTCAGAAAAGCCTGGAAGAACTTACATGAGCAGATGCTAAGAGAAGTGAGCAGAAACAAGAGAACATTGTACACAGCAACAATAACATTACAGGATGACCATCTGTGATGGACATGGCTCTTTTCAACAATGGGGGGATTCAAGGCAATTCCAATGAACTTGTGATGGAGAGAGCTATCCTCATACAGAGAGAGGACTATGTAGACTGAATGTGTATTCGAGCATAGTATTTTCACTTTTTTTGTCATTGTTTAGAAGACATCAAACTACAGATATCAACTGGGGAAGAGGAATTCAACATTGGTTTCAGGAGACCATATCCTCAGGAGCCATTGCTCTAATGACACTTCAGGTTCCTATTTGAATTTCTTCTGCAATCCCCCCAGTTCTCTGAAGGCCCTTCCCCTAATTTGTGCTCTCTTAGGGTAGGAAGTCATTTTTTTCTTTGAGAAGTCTCTCCCATATATTGGTTCCCATGCTTTTGTCTCATAGCTCAGATCTCAGTAAGAACTGGAATCTTTCTGTTAGAGTTCAAAAGGTGGTCTGATTGTACCTTTAGTCCCAATTCCCATTAAAAGTTCTCTTTATTTGCTCCCTATCTTCTTCCAGTTTGATTAGCTGCCTTATTATCTTTCATTTTTCATCTATAAAGATACTTTATTCAGATGTCTCTTATTCAGCAGTTGGAATATGTTAATTTTTAAATCCACTATTCAACATAGAAGTGTTTACACCTTTAATTATCGCATATCTGTGTATGGGATTTTTTGAATAGAATATGGGAGTAAATTCATACAACATGAATAAGCATGTGCTAAAGTCCCTTTCCCATTTGGAACACTCAAGGAAAGCTACAGACTAGAACAGTGTCTGTGTGGGCCCTTTCGGCAACCTGTAAGCATATTATTGAAGATAGGGACACAAAAAAATGCTTAGAGTTGCCCAAACTATGCTATGTAGTTAATATATATTCAAAGAGGCAGAATAGAATAAAGGTATAAAAGAAAAGGTTTTAATGAAGTCATAAATTTGAGTCACTTAACCCTGTTTGCCTCAGTTTTTATATCTGTAAAATGAATTGGAAAAGGAAATGGCAAACCACTCCATTATGTTTGCCCAAAAAAACTCCAAATGGGGTCACAAAGGGTCAGACACAACTGAAAATGAACGACAAAACTTTTGAGAAAGTAACAAGAATTAGACTTTTCTCTAAGAACTAAGATATCTATATATCTATATCCACATATATATCATTTATCTATCTATCTGTGATTTTTTTAAAAAGGCTTCTAAATGTTTTTTAATGAGATATACAATGGGTTTTGAATATAGTTAAGTGCCTCACCTAGGATCACACAGCTAATAAAATGTTAAGTCTCTAAGTCCTGATTTGAATTCAGACTTTCCTGACTTTAGAGGTCATGCTCTACCCACTGTACCACCTAGCTGTCACCTAGCTGCCTCCTGTCTTCTATTTATATTAACTTCACCTGACCAAAACTTGACTTACAGAAATAATAATGTTAACTCTTTGGCAGTCCTCAAGTAGAAATCAAAATGAATTTGAGCTTGCTACAGTGATTTAGTTGTCAGTTGTCCTAGTTAACAGGTGACCTATACATCTCCCCTTTCAATCAATCCATTGGGAACTCTCTAAATTGTTTAATCTAGAACCTCCTTTAGTTTGCCCAGAGAATTTATTTCACCAAATTTATCTCTTAAATGGAAGTATGAGATTATGACACTGGTTGATTAAATTTGTTTAACTTTAATTATACTAAAAGACAGACAGAATTATGATTTTTTTTCATACTTATGAACATGGTTCACTTGTTTCCTAAGGTAAATTTTAGTCCAGTGAGTTACAATCCCCTGAATTAAAAAAGCACTAAAAAGTGGCCAATATAAGCAACTGTTAGCTTCTAAAACTCTCAGTTCCCCAGACCAACCATTTACTCTACTGTCTTTGAAAATAAATTGCTTTCTTGTTACTGGGTCCTAGTAGCTATTAAAGAGATGATACAGAACCCTATAATCTTCCTTTGCTTAGAATTGTTTCTTATGAGTGGGGTGATGCAATCTGATTCTTATAAGAAGATGAGTAGAACATAGAAAGCTTCTATTGGGTGGGAATAAGAGAAAATCCTTATTTAGACTCTGTGGAATAAAGTGGGAGCACTTCCATAGAAACATCCAAGGGGCAAAGATTTCATATCATTTCCTCTCAGAAAAGATTCTCAGGGAGGGAGGAGTGGTTTTCCAGAGATTAATTATGAGGTAGTGTTACTAGGAGAACTTTAATTATCTATTTAGATCCTAGAAAAACTTGAATGCAAGTCATATGACTTCTTAGATACTTTATTATAGAAGTTGCCACCAACACGTTGCATGATACATGATGAAGAATTGAGTGATTGTGTTGATTGTTGATGTATAGAAATGGCATCATCTATTCTGTGTTCACTGATCTTTCTATTGGTTACATCAGCTTGTTGTTGGTTCATCATCATCACTTCGACTTAAGAGACCTCCTGAGAGCTGCAAAGATGTGGCATTACCCATCACATGGACTAAATCATTAAAATCTGAGACCCAGACTTTCCAAAGGCAGAGGAAAAAGCAAATATTAACAATTTTTGTTCTCCACATTTTTTTTTTCTTTTTGGTAACTCTTTGGTGGGGAGAAAATGCAGCTGAAGATTTTTTTTCCTTTTTTTTTTTTATTTTTCCTCTTGGTATTTCTTATGTTCTATGCTAATAAACTGTCCAGTTAAAACTATGAATATCCTTTAAACTGTGAACAGTACTCCAAAAGCTCCTCAGGACTTTGCCATCATGGCTGCTCTGCAACAGGAACAGGGTTAATCCTATTTCCCAATAATAGGAATCAATTTCTCCCAAAAGATAAGAAAACTCTTCCTGAAATTGATTGACCCTTTTCCCCTGGCCTCCCTTTCTAACACTGACTGACTGTATTTTTTTTACTCATTCTTTCCAACTCACAGGTCAAGTTAATAATGCTGGAAAACTCCCTGCTCTTCATTACTACTTCTGGGTTGACCTTCTATCACTCTAATCTTACAGTTCTTCAATTTACTAATTTCCCATGACCTATCTTCCTTCCCACCTTAGTAGGATGAATATACCTTTGGTCTTGCCATCACCCATAAATGCATTGTTTTCATGCTCATAAATTCTGAAATTCTCTTATCTTATCCTAATCTATTGTCATTTTATCATTCCCTCTGCCATGTAACCTCAAATCCTATCTTTTGCCTACACCATGAAGTTTATTCTCTTATCTTTTCAGTCATCACTCTTGCATTAGCCATCAGGCTAAATTCCTTGAAAAGGTCTTCTGTAATTAGTGACTTCTTTCCTTTCCTCTTACTCCTTTCTTTACAATCTCACTTCTAATCTCATTCAATGCAAACTGCTCTCTCTAAAGTTATTGGTGAGCTCTTAATTTCCAAACCTTACTAGCCTTTTCACAATTCTTTTCTATATTGACCTCTTTGTCTTTGACATTGTTGATCTCCATTTTCTCTTTGATATTATTTTCTCTTTAAGTTTTGTGACACTACTCTTTTCTGGTTCTCCTCCAACTTATCTGACCAGTCCTTCTCAATGTACTTTGCTGCATCTTCATCCATGTCAAGCCTACTAATTGTGGGTGTCCTCCAGGGCTTTCTCCTGGGCCACCTTCTTTTTCTTCCATACTATTTCAGTTAATATCTCATCAGCTCAGATATATCCAATTTTTCTATTCAGATGCTTCTCAAATCTCCATGTCTAGCCCTAAACACTCTGTTGATTTCGAACCTCAGAATTTCCAACTATTTATTAGACATTTTGTTCTATAGAATCTTAAATTTAATAGTTACAAAACTGAATCCACTATTTCAAAACAAAACAAACAAAATCTCTTCTCCCAAACTTACCTATTATTGTCAAGAGTATTACCCTTCTCCCAGTTACTCAGGCTTGAAACCTTTATGTCATCCTCAGCTATTTAATCTCTCTTACCCACCATATCCAACTTTTTTGCCAAGACCTGTTATATTTAGCTTCATAATATCTCATATATTTCCCCTTCTCTCCTGTGAAACTGTTACTTCTATGGTGCAGGCTCTCACCATCTCACATCTATTTTTTTTTGCAAGAGTTGGGGTGATATCTCTACCTACAAGTCTCTGTCACTCTGCTTTCTAAGTCATATTCCTAAAGTGTATGTCTAACCATGTTACTTACCCCTCCTACTCAATAAATTCAAATGGTTTCCTGTCACTTTCAGGATTAAATATAATAAATATAAATATATTTTAAAATATATTATACAACATAATATAATAAATATAAAATCTTCTACTTGGCATTTAAAGCATTTTATAATCATCTTCCCTAATCTGTCCCTAATTTGACCCTAACATATACTCTAATCCAGGACACTAGTCTTATTGCTGTTCTTTGAACAAAATTCTCCATTTCCTCACTAATATTTTTTACTGATTGTCCCCATGCCTGGAATACTCTTCCTCCTCAACTCTGCCTCTTGGCTTCCTAGATTTCTTCAAGTCCCAGCTACATTATTCCAATTCTCCTAGCAGTAGCTTTTCTAACACTTCTTGAACGAAAAGTATTAGGCTACATATAATTCCGAAAAGGCCCAAATATCGTAGGACCCTATGACCTTTTACAACCATTTTCAGATGCAGTGAAACTATTCACTAAAGAACCTCTTCGTCCTCTAACTTCCTCAATCTCAATATTCATTATCGCACCCATCTTAGCCTTGTCAATTGCCCTAAAATAATCTATAATTATAACCTATAATCTCACCCTCTTTAGGGAAATCTTTCCCAATCCTTAATTCTACTGCCTTCCTCTGTTGGTTATTTCCAATTTATCTTATTTGTAGCCTGGTTGCACATATTTTTTTTGCATGTTGTCTCCTCCATTATACTATGAGCTCTTTTTAGAGCAGTGTCTGTCTTTTGCATTTCTTTGTTACTCTAACATTTAGCATAGTATCTAACATAATAAGAAGTGGTTAACAAATAAATAAGTGCTTAATAAATGCTTATTGATCAATGGATTGATGTTGTGAAAGGTTATCCAAGAACTATACGTAAATATACCTCACATGGAAAAGTCACATGACTTAAGCCTTATTGAAAATCTATGGATTGGGGCTTTAAGGTCACATTAATAACAAGATGGATGAGTAGATGTTTTCTCTGATGCTCTTGACCTCTTTAAAACAAATAATGGACCAAAGATAAAGCAACTTCAACTGTCTCCATGATTTGAGATACACAGAATCCAAAAGAAGGATAAAAACAATAACAATAACAACATGAACTCATGCTTACTCAGCCAGCAACCCTCCCCCGCCTCCCACATTACTGGCAGCTTGGCTATACTAGCTGACCCAAAGATCCAACCCACAAACAGGCTCACAATAAATCCCAACCCTATGACCTGTTCTCCCTCTCTTCCGTGCCTTGCGATCATAACTCTAGGCTACAGAAGTTTGTTTAAGTCCTGATAACCATTTAGAATTATAGCACAATTTCAGGGGATAGAGGGAAATATGTGATGTGCACAGATCAAATTAAGGGCTAGTACATTGGTGATTGCTCTTTAGAATAAAGTGGGATATTTCATGAAGGTAGATAAGACAGTTTGTGATTAATGTGGTCAGTGAATTATAGTACTTGTAAAGCCCACTTATCCTACCTGGGGAGGGCAGGAATGGAAAGTCCTGAGGGCTCCTGGGGCCTCAGAAAATGGGAGGGCATGATCTCAGGATATTTTGAGGGAAAAGAGAAAAGAAAGTAACCAGAGGAAGGGTATGGATCTGGTAGACTGTATAAGTCAGGGATGGGAATGGAATCTTAACGTGGGGCAATGTCTTCTTTCTCCCCTGAAGGAATTAGATTTATTTTGGGAATGGAAAACAGGGAAAGAGGAAATCTATCAAGCAAACACTACAAGAAAGTGGCTAAAATTTCCTGGAAATGAGTACCCAGAATAGATACTTCATAAATTTTGATTTAAGGAATATAGAGAATAGGGAAAAAATTAGATCATTATAGGAGTTATGAACCACAGAATTGGACCCTAGAGTGGATGGGGGGGGGGGGGGGGAAGATGGATAATGAAGAGAGTGAAAGAAACCTTCTCTGGAAAGATACATTAAAAATGAAATTAAAATAAAAAACTAGTGGAGCGGAGAATCTACATGACTAATTGAGAAGGGGGAAAGGGAAGAAGTGTTAAATAAGTGGATAAATGTAGGGTGTTTTTTTTTTTTTTAAGAGGAACTAATAAAATCCCCAAATAGAAAGGGAATAAATAACTAATGAGAGGAACAGATCAAGAATAGGACTTAGACAGCCACTGGGAATAGGGCCACCTTAAAAAAAAAAAGGTAAAATTATTGAAGAAAATACAGTAGAGTGTTTATAGCAGAAGGGGAGAAAAATCATAAACCGTACTCAAACTTATACATGGAAAAACCTATGCTATATGAAAGATATGTAATATTACAATGTGATAAAAGTGTGATTTCACAATCAACAATTAAAGAATGTATCTAAATCTTGCTGATGCTAACAAATCATATAAAAACAATTTATGCATCAAAAGGAGGTCATATCACAAATTTTAAGATGTGAAAAATTATAACCTGATATTGTTATAGCAACAAGTTTAATTATTTTACTTTCTGCTATTTAATTTGCACAACCCTGTACAAAGCCATTTGGAGACTAATGGATAGACAAATATGAAAAAGGACAAAGACTAGGTCATCTTCCAGACCACATATACCACCACTGGCATATGTAAATGCAAGCACATAGATTCTGTATATAGATACTATCACGGAAGACTTGAGAGTTGTCTTGCATAAAGAAAGTTATAGTTATTAGAAGCCAACTGCATTCTCCAACAGAAGATTTTGTGACAGAAAAGTTGATACCATACACATAAACTAGAATTCTTTGTTTTTGAAATGGCCTGTCACCTAAAAATTCAAAGGTAATTGTGTAAGAAGTAAAATTCCAAGAAAATTGATAAGAATCTATTGATTACTGTTTAATTGTATCAAGTTGGCTACTACATTCCAGAAATGAGTAGCAGCACTTTCCAGCCATGAATTCATTATACACTATAAACTAGTGAATATGAATGTGAATGCTTTGCCCCAAAAATCACATGATCACAAAACTTTAGTGATACTGACAGAAAGTATGAATATTATGTATGATACCCAAGCAAAGCTAGACTACAAGCATAGACTACAAGAACAATGAAGCTTCTACATCTACAAGATGTAGGATTGAGAGAAATCATAAAAGCCAACAAGCAAAGAAGTGAATGGTAAAGGACTCAAGTTATGATTCCTTGCTGATAAATTAATAAAAGAAGTTGAAGTTTTGCAATAGAGTGCGATGTCAAGCATGGTACCTGAAAGCAATTGGTACTACTTTATTACTTTATGGCCACAAAGGCACTATGTGCTACATGTAGCACTACATGATTAACTTTGGACAGAAAGTTTCAAGAAAAGATATACTGATTCAAGAAAGATATACTGATGCTAATAAGAAATAAATTTTGCTAGCCTAAAATGACTAAGTAGATGACATTAAGATGAATGATATTTGTCCTTGTGTACAGAGAAAAATACTGGGAACTCAAGCTGACTATTTGGAGAATATAAGGCTCTTGTGAACTTTTGAGACTTGTCTATGTTGATTTTTCATCTCTGGAAAGGGACAGTAAGACCACATATCTAAGTAATGATTTATCATTTTGCCATGTATGCACAAGTATAGCCAACTGATAACTACAAAACATTCATGGATTCTAAAATGTTGTGGAAGAAGTATTTCTTGCCAGGATTTTGTTTGGATTCTGAGCAAGAAAGAGACTTTGAGAACAGGTTACTCAAGGCAATGAGCACTTCAAGAAGTCTAGAATACTAATACCCTATTATTTTTCACAAGGAGATCCACATTTCAACTTCACATTGTTTAGCATGTTAAGAAAACTGAGAACAAAATAAAAATATCAGGAGAATGAATATATTACTTGTGTAAGTACAACTTCACTGGAAATGATGACACAATCTTTTCACTCATACCTACTTATTGACTTATGCTTGGGAGTTTCAGAAGCTAGAGAAGATTGGGGTTTCTTCTGATTATGCCCATTATTTTCCATAATGAGTACACTTTCATCAGAGCTGATCAGAGCAGGGGGTGAGTTCCCCTGATTAAACCAATTTTTAATGTAATTGCATATTTTTATTGATTAACATTTTAATCAAGGCATTTTGAATTATGCTTCTCTTTTATTATTATATATGTGAATATATGTGAATGTTTATATACACACATTCACAGAAGCATATTATTATGCTTCCAAATGGGATCAGTATCTTCTCTTCTCTCCCACTTGTCCCTCATATATTCAAATATGTGATTTGTCTCCCATTTCTCTACAAAAATCAAAACCTCTTCCATTATTTCTAAAAATGCCATAGACTAATAACACAAAAAATAGAGGTCACCAAATTTTTTTATATTATTTCCCCTAAGATCTGTTCCTCTTTCAGAGGAAGGGGAGCTGCTAAAAAAAAGATTATTACTGAACCCACACAATAGACAAAGAAAAGGAAATTCCATTAATTTTCTATGGGGAGGTGGGAAAAGGTAATTTTTGACCCCCATCTTCTACGAAAAGAACTCATAGAGTCATAAAGGAAGAGATCAGGGGAACTAAGGCTCAGAGACTGGATACATAACTCGATCCTACCTGCCTATGTGGTAAGAACTAGAGAGATGATTGATCTTTTAGCTTTCACTTTCCAGAAGCCTCAAAAACAGTTTCAGAAAGTGAAGTTCAAGGATTTCACCAAAATACTGAAATCTGTTTGAGTTTCTCATTTTCATAGCATTATTTGCAACATAGGTACTACATTCCCCCAACTCCATCCCCTCTACCTGGCCTCCACAGTGTTAGGAACTTTCCAGTTCCTTTCAAAAACAGCTGTATGTTTACAAACTGCAAATACTGTGTACAGAAGGAGCATCACAAGAAACATCTACAATTGAAAATAATATGGATAATTATCCCAAGTATTCATGGTACAGTACTCAAAAACAAATACACAGTGGCAAAACATGCAAATTACATAACATAATACAAAGCATCTTTTGACAAGGTCCTTTAGTGATTAAATATCTGAATTACAAAATTATGAAAAACACCTTACTTCCTATGGGCAGAAAAACATCAAAACGACAAGGCTATTCATTGTTCTCTTTCAAGTATTTTTCTTATATGTTGGTTTTTCCCTCACTAGCATTTGCCTATTGGGTGAGAGAGACTGAAGGATGTTTCACTACCAAGAGAAGAATACAGTCTGGACAAAGACAATATGGGCAAAGTAAACAAAATTTTGCCTTTAGTACCTTCCCACATCTTTATTAGTGCTTCTTGTACTTACATACCCAGTGGCCATGCCCTGTTTTAAAGCTATCCAAAATCTTCTTTCCTTCCAATTATAATATTTCACCTATGTCTAAAATCTCCAGAAATATCTTATGATTTACCCATTATTTTCTATTCAAACTCCAATTTCCTTAATATGATTATTACCAAAAATTACAAGAAAAACTATTCCTCTGGTTTTTCAGTGGTGATTGTGTTCTTTTTTCAGTGGTGGTTGTATTCTTTTTGTTGTTCCTTAAATCACATCACAATCACAAATATAAAATACTAAAAGAAATATAACAACCTCAAAAAATACAAATGCTGTGAAGCAGTTATATAACCTATTATTAATTAAAACAGTTGCCATCTCTCCTTTACTAACTCTAACTGCCCTTCTCATGCCCCCAAAATACCTTTCAAAGCTCAACTATCCACTATATGTCCAAATATACAGGGTTTAGAATGGGGTTAGGGTTTTTTTTGTGTGTGTGTGTGTTTTTTGAACAGGAAAATGCAAATATGAAGAAGAGAAGGGGTTAGGGGGAGGGAAGGAGAAATATAAAAAAAAAAAGCATTCAAAAGAAAGATGAAGGGAAAGGATAGTCTATTAAAGTTTTCTACTTACTCAGATATAGGAAAGTCAAACTTAAATGTCCACTCCAGTCATTGTTTTTATATTTAACTTATAAATAAGTTATAAATAAATAAGGAACGGTTATTATCAGGTTCATTGATAAAGTTAGTGATTATTCAAGTTATTTATCTATAATTGCACCTTAGTCTGAAATATATCAGCATAGATTCCAGCAAAAGTTTTAAAAAATTATCTTTACCGATCTTTTAAATTGTAAAGGACAATAAAGACCAACATGGGCATCCCTGAGAGGTTCCATTCCA
Source organism: Antechinus flavipes (assembly GCF_016432865.1). Classification (NCBI taxonomy): domain Eukaryota; kingdom Metazoa; phylum Chordata; class Mammalia; order Dasyuromorphia; family Dasyuridae; genus Antechinus; species Antechinus flavipes. Next base: position 253,756,093 of record NC_067400.1, read on the forward strand.
CTCAAGCTATAAATGGACAATCCTGGCAAACCAAGTCAACTCTATAGCAGGAATATTCTACTTTCTTCACTCAGCATCAAGTAATTACTGAACTCTTGGTTAGAGAAATCTCCCCAGCAGAGATGTTGTGTTCAGGGGGAACAGCAAGAGGACACCATGAAGAGGAGAAAGACATCAGAAGCCTAGGTGCTACAAGGGTAAGTTAACTTAGCAATGTGTATATTATGTGCGTATTCTATGTGTGCACCCACTCAGTCCACTGACATAGCATGTATTGGGGATAGAATGCAATACAAGATTAATGGATCAGTTGTGATGTGGTTAATGTTCTTATGCCATTTCAGTTAAGTGCCTTTGTGCTGTATCCTCTAGCTAAAGATAAACCTATCAGTAGAGGCTTGCAAATTACAGTTTTAGGAGTGTGTATTTACCCATGTACCCCCAGAGTAGACATCCCATGAGGATTCATGCTGTGAGTACAAATCAGCAGTAATCCCACTGATACATACTACATTATTGATTCAGAAGACAATTCAGTATCCCCCAGTCAACATTATGAACACCCACTATCCTTATGTTATAGAGTTTTCAATGTTTAGTAAAGAAGCTTGATAGAGTGTGGAATAAAGCAACTCTAACCATCATAGCTTTCCTATCATTCCAAAACATCATTCAAACTATACATAGATCATAATAAAGTAAGCATTTCAGGTTAATTCATTTCAATTATTCTTTACTTTATGTGATAGATGAGATCAAAGGATATGAACAAGTAATTTTCGAAAAACTTGCAAACTATAAATTACCATTTGAAAACCTGCTCTAAATCTATAGTAGTAATAGAAATAAAAATTAAAAGAACACTGAGATTTTACTTCACAACACTTCACTTGGCAAAGATGATGAGAAAAAATATGACTAGCCATTATGGGAAGAGCTAGAATTATGCAAGAAAAATTATTAAAATGTCCATATCCTTTGTGTCACACTACTGCATATAAGCCCCAAGAGAGTACAAAATGGGTGCTCATTGACTACAGATTGGTGTGTTGTTGCTGTTTTGAATTATTTGAATATAATAGGATTTTTTTTCTAAGAAAAAATAACAAGGAAAAAAAATTCAAAGAAACAGTAGAAGATTTGTATGAAATTATAAAGAATAAAATAAACAAAACCAAAGAATCATGTACATTATTGCAATCATGTAAATGAAAAGTTTATTAAAGGGAAGCTGAATTCTCTAATAACAAAAACAAAAAACAACCCCCCAAAAAAAAATTAAATCTCACAACAATTAATGAAATATCTCTTCTTCCTCATGGCCAAGAAGCAGGGGAACACTAGATATAACAGTATCAGGAAAGGTCATTGAATCAGATGTATTTGATTAATTTGTTTCTTTGTCACAAGGGAAGGCTAAATCTGGAAGAAGGATAGAGGAAGTTTGTTCCTGTTTTTTTTTTTTTTTTTCCAATCTCAGAAGTGAAGACAAAAGTTATCAATAAAATTTTTTTCTTTATTGAGAAACTTCATCAAGCCTATTTTCTAACAATCTGAACACCACTCCTATTTGTTTCCTAGTCTCTCTTTCTCCAGCTTTTTTTCTTCTTCAAATTGCACAGCTATTCAACTATTAACCTCTTCCATTTGTGCCCAGGAGAAACAGTACAATAGAGTTTGGGAATAACATAGTAACTCCTAGAAAAGTTGAAGACTTTTGGGTCAGGCATCACAGACCTAGAGAAGTTCCTAGATAACTAATTCTAAATTATTAAACCAAACTAGATAGAATGGAAAAGCATACAAAAAAGGTACCGGAAAATTACAATGTTGAATCCCTAGATTTTCATGGATCAGGTCCAATTTGGAGGGCTTCTCACATATCATATTCTTTGAATCATGTTCCTTACTCAGAATTCCCTCTGGGAACTTCATAATTTTCATTGTGCTTAGTCTTTACAAAAAGGGGGGAAAGGGCCTTTTACTTTTATGAAAGCACTAAGGAGCAATAAAAAATGGAAATATAATATAGAGGAGTAGACCCAGACCTTGACTTTCACTATTACTATGAATTATGTGAATTGTGCAAGTATATGGAATAGAGTCAATTTTGTAACAACCCCAAAAGATTTCCCTTTCAGGCAGGGGCCTTAAACACAGGATAGACTTTAATACTTATACAGGATTTCATTGAACTTTTGGTAAGATGGTGCTCATAAGAGAAGAAGAATTGTTATAGATATTGATGGGGTCAAGTGCCTGTCCTTTTATTTTTTTGGTCATGTTAAAAAAAAAAAAAAGATTGTCTTTGATATATTTCATAAAAGCAGAAAGCTCCCCCCTTTTTTTCCTTTCTTTTTTGAAAAGATCTAGGTATAATGCAAATTATGAAGTTCCCAGAGGAAATGGTGAATAAGAAGCATAATACAAAGAACATGATATGTGAGAAGCCCCCCAAATTGGATCTGGTCCATGAAAATCTTGGGATGCAAGATTGGAATTTTCCAGTATCTTTCTATGTTCTTCAAAATGCTAATAGAAAAGTCAACTATCCTTTTTGACCTAAATTTCTCCATTCTTTTCTATCTTAAAATGACAATGGTAAAGAACTTTATGAATATGCTATTACATTTCCTCAGTGATTCTCATAACTAAAGAATAATCTTGTTAGATTCAAATTTTCTTACTTTTGTATTTGAAGATCTTCCAGGCCACTTGCAAAAATTCTGATTTGTCATTTAAACTTTTCAATTTAACCACTTGTCAATCTAACAATGTCATGTCTTTGAACTTGAAACAGACAATAAAATAGTATTGGAGGGAAAGAGATGGTTGGTTTTGGATGGTTTTCCTCCTTGCTGGTAATAATCTATAGATTGTCTTGACCGATATTTTGTCCATTTTCAGAAATTCAGAAAATACAGTTTTCTTGTATTATTTTCTTTCATACAGTCCTCAGAGTTTGTTTTTGTTTTTTGTCATGTTCTTCTGGGAGAATTTTTATCTTTAAATTATTCCTGTACAACCTATCTCCAAAAGAAGTTGTTTTGGAAAATAAATTAGTTTGGGAAGGACAGGATTATTTCAGTTGATTTCAATCCCTTTTCCCTAAGGCTTTGTGAAGCTGCCCACACTGGCACACATTATGAGGTTGTGCCTTCCACTCTTTTTTCCTTCGTATATCTATACAGAATCAGTATCTATCACTTCTTGTTTGAAGAAGAAAGGGAGGGATATTCATGAAGAATCACTATAAATTTTAGAGCTCTCTAGCCTAGAGCCATTTCCCACCTTCTTCCCAGATACTATATTTTCAGCCCATTCAATTTCTTCTTAGTTCTTGGTAAAGTGCTTTAGAAATATCCAAGAAATATGTAAATTTTGTAGAAAGTGTAGAGAAGCATCAGCCAAAGGCTAAAATAGATGTTTTAGAAAATAATACTTGATGTTTTAGATAATCCTTTTGAAAACACATCTGATATTGTTGTTGGAGGAATGCAAGCACAAATCAAATACAGTGAGAGCATGCTAAATTAGCAGCCCCACCCTTTATGTTATATCAACATTCCATGAATTTAGACATTAACTAATAAGCCAGCATGAATCCAAGAAAGAGAAATTGTATTACATTCAGAAGGTGACACACCCAAATAGCCATTGATGGGAATGTATATTCTTCACAATTCATTTGGTAGTATGTATACGTTACATTATGCAAAGAAAAACAATGGCTAAGCATTATGGTACAGCTGGTTTGCCAAAGGAAATAAAGTATGGTTGTTAAAAAGAATGTCTAATATTAGCTACTGGAGATAGATAAGGGACATATTCTTGTTAGTGTAGCTGGTTTCACTAGATAAGGGAGGGGGACATTCTAGAGATCAAAAATCCTCTCTTTTTGGCAATTAAGGCTTTTAGTACCAATTAGGGGAGCAAAGAAACACACTGAAGAGAAGCAGCTGTTGCATTTAGTTCTACAGTTCATGCAGGGGTCATATACAGTGAAATGATGAATATGGAACAAAATGGAGTCTATTATGTTCCCCTAAGAACTTGTTGAAAGTGAAACCAGAATTCTCTTAAGACATCAAAAAAGGTGAGGGAAAATTCATGTAGTTAGAAGATATGGTAAGACATATCACAATTAAGAAATTAAGTTTATAGGAATCATAAGATTTTAGAGTCAGAAAGAAACTTATAGAACATGTAGTCCAACCTCTCATTTTACAAATGAGGAAACTGAGATACAAAGAGATCTTATAATACAGCGATTTATAGCAGGTTCTTATAAAAAATCCTCCTGAATCCTTCAGCATATAAACATCTTCATCACTCTGGTTCACTCAAAACTACTTGCAGAGTTAATCTGTCATTCAATTTCAATTCACATTCAAATACATACTATGTGTTCAGGTAAACTGGGGATATGAATAAACAAATAAAATAATCTGGTCAATTTCCTGAGAATTAAGAATGCTTTTCATTTGTTATGGATGATGAGACAGAAATTCAATCTGATGCTTCCAAGGGAAATATTGAATGGGAACATGAATCAAAAGAGAGAAATGTGAAAAATGCCTCCCAAACTGAATTTATTCCATATAAATCCAGAGCTTCATTTCTATGTGTGTGAGACTCTGGAAGACTTCAAAATGTTACCTGTGGTTCAAAACCTCTCTCAGTTATGTTAATTCACAGTACCAATGACAGCCATCACCTGAATTTGCTCTTCCACCTTGTGGCTCTACCCTTTGCTGTTCCACAGCAGGAAATTTTCCTTAGGATGTAGGTTCTTTCATATGGCTCCTGTGCTTCCACCCTTACCGCTACTGGATTGCATTCCTGCTTCTACCATCCTGGTCCAAGAATTCTCTGGATTCATCATTCCACCATTGCCTCCGAACCCTGCCAATTCTGGAGCCATGAGAGTCCATAAAGGGGCTTCCACAGATGTTCAGGCTTACCCCTTTTGGTCTCCTTGTGTCATTCTTTCAGCTCTGCTTCTCTGACTCTATCTTTCCTTGTTCTTCCTTTAAAATGCCAAATCTAAATGTGGGCAGTAGGTATATGAACTTTCTGAGAATCAATCAGTACTTGGGACAAGTGAGTTCACTCTGTCAAAGAGCTCATCAAGGTTCTCACGCAACATTAAGGAGACAAAAGAAGGATATTAAAATTTTTCTAGACACATCTTTTATACCTATATATCTTCATATGGGTACCTAGCCCACACACAGCTTTCTAGATACTTCCTTCTTAATTTCCCAGATCAAAGAATGGGAGACCAAATTTCAGCTGCCCTCATATGTTGGCAGGTCCAGAATCTGAGGAAGACTTAGCCCTCTGTTTTTATTAGTTGGCCATCTGAGCCTATGCTTAAATGGGGGAAAGTGATTTTTAAAAAGGGAAAAACTTTTCTTAGACTAAACAATGAACTTTTTCAAGAAAGAGTCTTTGTAATGGAGAGGGGTTCTGGTAAATTTCCCTTATAAATAGCCCTGAGGTGAATAAAGTATTGTAATCTCTGAGAGATTTTTCTTTCTTTTTCTTTTTTTTTTTTATAAAATCCTCTTATCCAAACCCTAAAAACAAAGCTGGCAGATGGGCACTATAATATTCATCAGAAGAATCATTCTTAATTAAAAGACAGAACAGATAAACATTGTCTTGTGGAATATTCTTCCCCATCCCCCACAATACACACCCTATTCCTTTGATCACTTCAAAGAAAGATCTTAATCTGCTCTTGTAGGAAGATAGTTTCTTCCTTCTGCTCAGGATACTATGTCTCTTAAGAGCTTCAGGAAGAGGAAGGGAATGATGAGGAAAGGAGACAACCAAATTAGGCTCATTTCAAAGTAGCCAAAAGCCTAGCCTTTTTTTTTTTTTTTTTTTTGACAACTTGTAGAATAAAAGGAAGTTTTGAGTGTGAAGTATTTAAAACCTTGCTCTAGAGGAGAAAAATACAGAAGAGAACGTGATCCTTTTACCACAATCCAGAGCTTAAAGGAAAGTTAGAGTAGAGAAAGTTCAGGCCTGTTCCTGTGTAGGTTTGTGTTAGTGAGAGGAAGACAGGTTTGAACCTGCCTCAGATACTTCTTAGCTTTTGATTCTGTGAGTCAGTTTACCTCAGTTTCTTCATCTGCAAAATAGATATAATAATAGCTTCTATTTCGTAGGTTATTTTTTCTTAAGATCTAGGTTTTTATTGATAATAGTAAGAACATCTAAGACTAACAGTATTTTTGAGATTGTGAAGTATTTTACTTTATGCAGCATGTAAATTATAGAATTACAATCCTTTGTTAAGAAGATCAAATGAGTTTATATAGAGAGAGCATGTTCCAAATCCTTGAAGCATTTTATAAATGTAAGATATTATTATTATCATGAATTACCATGAACTATTACCATGATACAGTAATAATGTCTAATCATAGAATAGCTATTTCCATAATGAAATTCTAACATTATAGATTCATCCCTTTGGTTCCCAATACTTTTGGTCATCTAACAGCCATTATCAAAAGAAAAACACCCTACTGGAGGGGGGCAATGCTAGTAGCCACAATGTGCTAATATCTTACAATAACTGGTACTGAAAATAAAATTGGGAATAAGTAAATATTGACCTGAAAAAAAAGAGCCATGAGTTCCCAAATATATTGCATGCTTGCTTTATAACTTTGCCAAAGTTCATCCTTCATCAGTAAACATAGTGAATAAACCTACCTGGAAAAAAAAAAAAAACTTTTTTTGGCTGAGGCAATTGGGGTTAAGTGACTTTGCCCAGAGTCACACAGCTAGGAAGCATTAAGTGTCTGAGGTTGAATTTGAACTTAGGTCCTCCTGACCAGGGCTGAGATTCTATCCACTGTGCCATCTAGCTGCCCCTTCTCCCTTACTTTTTAAATGGAGTTCGGAGGTCTTAATCTCTTAACTTGAATACGGAGACAAAGGAAAGAATATAGCCTAAGCCTGAAGGTTTCATTCCCAAATAAGCAATGAATTCTATTGCAAAACATGCTTCTAAGAACCAAGGTGAAATGGGTCTGCAAAAAATATGCAACCTCATGTGGCAATCAAGTAATTAATCATGTACCTGCATATTTTGGACTA